>NW_023270175.1:10391751-10666143 GCF_011800145.1 Mirounga leonina | reverse complement strand
ACCTCAATCCAGGGGAGCCCGGACTCGACGGCCACCTCCATTTCGGGAGCCCCGGACTCAAGGACCACCAGCTCCTCCCCGAGGCCTCCCACGGGCCCCGCCACTCCGGCCACCTCAATCCAGGCGAGCCCGGACTCGACGGCCACCTCCATTTGGGGGGGCCCAGACTCGAGGGCCACCTCTATTCCGGGGGGCCCGGACTCGAGGACCACCAGCTCCTCCCCAAGGCCTCCCACGGGCCCCGCTACTCCGGCCACCTCAATCCAGGCGAGCCTGGACTCGAGGGCCACCCCGTTGCCGCCTCCGGCCTCCGGGGCCCACGCCCCCGCCGCACCCACGGGGCTATCCTGGCCACCTGGGGCCCGGGCTGGATCCCCGGAGGCAGACATGGCATTGAGCAGTACCTCACTGGGGTGGCCACCAGGCTGAGGCGACGCCAATGGCAAAGATGGTGGCCACCGAGGGGGCTACCGCAGACCCGAGGCCGTGGGCAGCGGGGCCCGATGCGAGGTGGACGGGGCCGCCGAGGAGCCGGCCCCGGAGGGGAGGACAGTCTGTGGCGGTGCCTGAGGAGGCCTCGGGGAGGAGGCGAAGGGAAGGGAAGGGAAGGGGGTGGATGTCAGCAGCCGCCCACCCAGGCCTCGCCTCAGGTGACTGTAGACAGGGCTACAAAGGTCCCCCTAGCCTAGTGATGGCGGGCGGGGACAGACGCGTCAACAATGGGCCGCGGCCCCGCTGCTGGACCTCCAGGCTCATTTGTCGAGAAGCGAGGATTGACATGCTCAGCCTCCAATGAGTGGCCAAGGCCCTCAGGTTCTAGGGTTGCTCGTGGTTACCTCCCTGTTCTTCGAGGCCTTAGGGTCCTCCACGATTCTCAGGTCCACACGACTCCTGTCCCTTTAATTTTACCAGTGCCTGAGAAAGTATAGTGGTCCAATACATCCACCACCTACATTGGGAACAGAGAGTGAACATTGGGTTTGGGGAAGCTCAGAGGTAAAGATGAGACCATCACGTAGGTACTTACATAAAAAGAGAGAAAACAAACTTCCACAAATATTTGATTGTTGAAACTAAAAATATAATAATAATTGCATACAGTTTTTTTTATAATAAAGGCCTATTAATGAGAAGAATGGAATTCTTTCGGGAGAATAACATTTTAATTGGGGTTCACAGTGTTCTCTCTCATCAAAATTGATTGCATATGTTCATCTGTTGATCTCTAATGAGGTCTTCCACAGTTCATCTTTGCAAATGTCTTTTCACAGAGATATTGGCAAATATTGATGTCAACCCACTAGGTCAGTACTTCTAAATACTGGTATCAATCCCCAAACATATGATTTTCGTTGAGCCTATTCATCACTTGGAAGACATTTAAAGAATTCTTTTAGAGTCCTCTTTTGATATTTGCTTTTATCATGTCATTACACTGCAGATTAATCACTTCCATTTGAAGTTTATGGGGAAGCTCTTCAACTGGACAGTTAGGTGGTTTTGAAATATGAAAATTTCCTTTGGACTTGCACAGCGGTCTGAAAAAAGCTGCTGGAACTATGGCCCGAGCTTGGATACGTAGCCACTGCAAATTTGTGTGAGACTAGGGATCTCGCTTACTTTAACTTTTGACAGCACGGGAAGTATATAAAGCAGCCTGACATTACTTTGATTCAAACAATGTTAGTTGTCATTGGAATGACTTTGCCACAGTATAAATTTTGTATATAAGCACTGCTTGCCTTGTAGTTTTAATTTGAATTCATTAAGAAATATTACCAAATCCACAACAAAAGCTAATTTCCGAAAACATCCAGTGTTCAATGATAACAGTTGCAGGAGATTTTTCTCAATCAAAAATAATTCAGTCTCCACCTCGAGCTCAAAAAAATCACACACACACACTCACACATCCCTTTACCACCGTGAAGCCACCGAATTGCTATGCGATAGTACAAGTCAGGATATCCAGCTTCCATTCCCAGAACTGCAGCGGTTAAATTCACACGAGTGAATGAAGTTCCCCACTGATGCAGGAATGCACGAGACATTCAAGCATCTTCAGCGTAACCGCTGATAAATAACATCATGAATGACTATTAGAGTTAAAGACCTTACATTTTCACAAGTTTTTGAACACTTGTTCGCTAACCCTTTTTCTGCTCCACACATATTTTTACCATCAGTTGTAACACATCATAGCAGATTCCACTTCGGGGTATCCTCAGGGATTTTTCTTCAGAAATATTCTCCCCAGAGTAGTTCCCTGCAGACCGTCCATAGATACTAATTCTTCAGTCACTTTGTTTGTTTATTTATTTATTTATTTATTTATATTATTATTATTGCCTTCAGTCACTTTAAACTCAGCAGTCGCCAGCCTCTCAGTCCTGCTGTGCTCAGGACTGAGAGGCTGTTATTGCTAAATTCCTGGGATGGCAAGTATGACATTTTTGACAAAGTTTGTTAGTGCAAGTACTCCCCAGACAGTCTCGGCCGGGTCTTGAGACTCAGCTCCCCCAAAGTAAATAATGCTCTCTGGCTGACTACATCTCTCAAATCTCTTGAGAAAAGCCCGTAGCTCTGCCACTGGGCCTCCCAAAGATGAGCTCATTAGGAAGCTGTCATTAAAAAACGATGGCTATGAAATGATTGGCGATTACTGTGACTAGCCATTTCAGAGCTGAGTCACTAGGGGCTAAATCACACGCAAGAGACAGTAGTGCGAGAATAGGCGTTGATGCTAAAACAGTGCTTCGGTCCATACAATGAAAAGTGGGCTTCCATTCCGAGTCCAGGGTACCTCCAAGTCCCTTACCCCTGACCCCAATTTAACAACAAACTGCTACATGGCTTAACACCCTCAGAGTCCATTCTCTGTGCGACTCAGCACGCAGTGGACACAGAACAGCTAACCCAAAGACATTTAAGGAACTCAGACAAACCATTGTCAAAATACTTAGTAATAAATGTCCACTATTGGTAGAAAAGCATGAGGGGTATGCTGGCCTTTATGTAGTGATTTTTGCCTTTTCTTTTTGTCATTTTATTGTCAATAGGTTTAGCTATCGGGTAAGCACTTTATTCATGAGTGAGTACAACACTTCACTGCATCCAACTCATCAGAAAATTTCTCTACCTCTTATGATCAGAGATGAGAAACCTCACAATAGTTCTATGGACGTGTTAAGAACAATCCTGCCCAATGCACTCTGCCCTTCACAAAACCCATACATGAAGAGAGTCCCAGAAACACAATGTAAAAAAACCCAACAAAACCCACCACCAACTCAGCATTGACTCCTCAAATAAAGGACAACTTAGCCATATTAATAACATCTGATGACTCAAGAAGCTCCAGGACATACACCGCATACCCTAGTCATTCAATCATTCACCAGGCATGTATTGAGCACCTACTGTATGCCTGGACTTATGCTAGTTCACGGATGCCTCAGACTCAGGGCTTGCCCTAGTTCATGGTCAAGAGGGGCAGAACAGACACTTGGATACCAATGACATGGGTGGCAAGTGCTGAAACCGGGGGGAACACAAAGTGCAATGGGAGTACGGGAGAGAGAATGATTAGGTGGCGGGAGTGAGGGGAGTGGGTCGGTGCCTGAGAAGGTGCTCAAGAGGAGGCATCTCACCTGGATTCTGAAGGATCCTTAGTTTACCTAGCAATGAAGGACGGCAAGGGAGGACTAGGGAGGGAGGTCGCTGCAGGTACAGGAAACAGCATGAATAGTACAAGAGATGTGTGTGTGTGCGCGTGTGTGTGTACCTGTCCACGGAATTAAATGGCTCCAGCACGGGCAGAGTGGCAGATAGGCCTGGAAAGCAGATCGAGGCCCTAACTACTACTACTACTAATTAATTATTACTACTAATAATTATTACTAAGAAAGTCTTCTACTTCCTGTATAAGCACATATCCCTCTTTGTGCCACCATTCCCTTCCCCTCTCCCCTAGCAAGCTGCCTCCCATCCTCTTCACCTCCTACCTAAACCCATCAGCTGTATTCCTGAAGTCACGCATTTACACATCTACCACATTTACTGGGTACTTTCCAATGTACCAGTGCCGTGTCCCATTGGAACTGTCACGTGTCCTTGTTCTTGTTTGACCCGTGCAACCCAAAGATGGCAGAACTGTCCGTGGTCCCCATCCTAGAGCTTCCCCCACCATCACTCCTGTGCCCTTCTGGGGGGGTGGGGGAGGGAGTTAAGACCTCTGGAAGCCAAGCTCTCCCAGCTGCACGCAGTGTCAGCGTTCGAATAGATTCGCCAAGACTCTGTATCTACTCAGTCTTATCCTCTCCAGTCGCCTCCTTCACTGATCAGCAGAGTTGAAGCACGAGATGATGACTGCTGTGGATCATGAAGATTCTGGGAAAGAAGTGTGCACCCGGAGCCTCTTCTTTGCTCAGGGGGGAGGGACAGGGCCCTAGGGTTGCCATGGAGTGAGCGGCTGTCAAGGAGAAACTATGGCTATGAAATGACAGGAGTGAGGAGGACCCTGGAAGAGATGGTCCTCTCCCCCCACCCACCCACCACAGCAAGCCCTCTCCCTCCAAGTATTTGGGAGGGAGAACTAATTAGCACCAGCGAACAGTGGAGAAAGGAAAAAGCTGAGCCTTCAGGAAATAATCTGAAGCAAAACTGAGGGAGAGTCTCCTCCCAGCTCTGACACTGAGACTCTCTTCATGACAAGCATGTGGTCCAGAGGTCCTTGGGACAGTGTCTAGGGCCTCAGTCATCTTCCTGAGCCTTTGCAGGGGTGCAAACATGGGGGTGCCATCCCCCTGCAGGAGCCTAAAGCCCTCGGGTAAAGGGCCTGGAGCCCAGTCCCCCCTCCTGCTGCTGGCGGAAGCCAGGGGAGACAAGGGGACCTTCAGGAGGGCCAGCCTCTCAGGACTGGACCTTGCCTCCCCCGACCCAGAAGGGTCACCGCACAGGCCGGGGACTGGAGCCCAGCCCCTGGGAGTGGGGTGGATCGTCAGCTCTCCATCCTTCCTGGTCCTGGGTGAGGTGGCAAGGCCGAAGGCTCTTCTTCCCTCACAGGCCCACCTAGCTCCTGGGGTTTCCGTCTTCCCCTCCCAGACTCCATTGTCCTCCCTAACCTGAAGCTCACACGTCATTCAGGTGATCTTAACATCCACACGGACCACCCGTTTCTCACCCTGGACTTTCACTTCCATGACTTCCTTCTCCACAACCTTACATCACATACTCATCTCTATGATCGGACTCTACACTTGTCTTTTTTTTTCAATCACCGGAAACTGCCATTGAAACAATTTCTACTCTAGCACTATAGTTTTGCAGTCCCATCAGACACTTCTTCAATCCATTTTCCCTACCAGTTACCCCCTCTTCATCTGCCTACCATTTTCTTCCTTTGCCTCCTTACCCAGCTGAGAGTTCGTCCACTGACTTTTGTCATAACCACTCTGTGGTAGGCAGAATATTGGCCAGGCCAAGATGGCTGCATCCTCCTCATCCCTGGGACCCTGGGACTCTATGAGTTGACATGGCAAAGGGGAATTCAGGTTGCAGATGGAATTAGGGTTGCTGGTATCAGAGGGGTCTTGTTCCCTCCAGTAGATCTTCTGCACAGCAACCAGTGTGATTAAGAAAATATATATATATAAATATATAATTATAAAAATATATAAATATGTTTTACATAAAAATATAAAATATGTTTTTTAAAAATATATTTTTAATATATTATTTTATATACTTTTATATATTATTTAAAATATATATATGGGGCACCTGGATGGCTCAGTCGTTAAGCGTCTGCCTTCAGCTCAGGTCATGATCCCAGGGTCCTGGGATCGAGCCCCAGATCGGGCTCCCTGCTTGGTGGGAAGCCTGCTTCTCCCTCTCCCACTCGCCCTGCTTGTGTTCCCTCTCTCGCTGTGTCTCTCTCTGTCAAATAAATAAACAAAATCTTAAAAAAAAAAAATATATATATATATATATATAAAACACAGATTCTTTCACTCCTTCTGCTTAAAAACCTTCACTGGCCTCTCATGGATTAAATGAGATACAAACCGCTTCTTCGACCCTGGAAGGCCCTGTGTGATCTGGCCTCTGCCTGCCATTGGTCTCGAAGTTTCCAGAACACATGATGCGCTTTCCTGCATACGCAGTTCCATCCGCTTGAAGTCAGCCACGGCAGCGTCCTAACCCCGGACTCCCATGCGAGCTCGTGCAGCTTGCTCTGCACACAAGGGCATCCCGCTGAGGCAGACGGTGGGCTGAGATGGAGCCCACCGTCTGCTGTCGGAGCTGCGTGCCCAGGTATGGGGCTGTGACTGCCCATGGGAAAGAACATTCTCTCTCGGCCCCAAAGTGCCAGTGAGCACTTGGCATGAGTCAGCAGGGCTCTGTGTGTTCGGAGGGCAGTTCGTTGTCCTTTGAGCACCAAGGCACTGTAGGGGCATCCAGAGGGCCTGCGTCAACTCTTCCCAGAGCTGACTCCTCCTTCTCCAAGTCTCAGCTCCGATGTCATCTCCTCCAGGAGGCCTGCTCTGACCTCAGTCACTCTCCACACAGCAGTAGATCTCTTTCCTTCATAGAGCTCGTCACCATCTGAAAGGATAGATTTGCTCGTCTGTCTTTCCCACTGTAAGCTCCGTGAGAACAGGGTGGGCCTTCGTCGTGGGCACAATAACGTGTCTCCAGCACCTGATACACAATCACCCACTGAGAGGTGGCAGTTATGAGACAGAAGGAAGGTCCTGAGGAGAGAGTGCAGAGAAAACAAACTGAGGGTGGCTGGAGTGGAGTGGAGAGGGGTGGGAGGGATGTCGTGGCTGGGTGATGGACACTGGGGAGGGTATGTGCTATGGTGAGCGCTGTGAATTGTGTAAGCCTGATGAATCGCAGACCTGTACCCCTGAAACAAATAATACACTAGATGTTAATTTAAAAAAAAAGAAAAGAAGTTTCCCCCCCCAAAACAAAAACGAAAACAAACCATAGCCACTCCCCTCTGCCACTTCTAGGCTCCGACTCAGTCTGAGTGCACTATCTAGAGATTGCCACTGGGTGGAGAGGTGTGACTGTGTTTTGGAGTAGAGACTGGGCTTTGCCAGAGAAGACAAATCCCGGTTTTGGGGTTTTGGGGTTTTGTTGCTGTCGTTTTGTGTTTGTGTGTTTGTTTGGCAACTCTGACCTCCGATCTCATTCCAGGAGGGTTGGCTAGCCAGTGTCTTCAGGAAAGCCATGGTCCTGGTGTCTCCCTTGTCCTTCCAGGTTCACAATAAAAGGACACCCACCTAGAGCTTCCCTCACCTCTCCTCACCCACCCCTACAAAGCTCAGCCACCATTTTCTCACCTCGGGCCCTCCTCTTGACCTCTTTCCCCCCAACTTCATTGAGATACAATCGAAATAGAACATCGGGCAAATTCAGGGTCTATAATGGGATGGTTGGATACGCGTATGTATTGGGAAATGATTACATTCACTTGTGTTAAACTAACAACATTAGTTAACACTTCCAACGTGTCACATCATGACCACTTTTTCCACTGAGAATGTTTAAGATCTACTCTCTTAGCAACTTTCAAGTATATAAGGCGGTACCGTTAACTACAATCACCAAGCTGAACGTTGCAGCCCCAAGACTGACTCATCTTAGAACTGAAAGTTTGAATCTTTTGATCAACATTTCCCCATTTCCCCCCCCACCCCCACCCCCAGCCCCTGGTAACCACCATTCTACTCTGTTTCTGAGTTCAGCTTTTTTAGAGTCCACATATAGGTGAGAGTGTAGAGCATTTATCTTTCTTTGTCTGACTTAGTTCATTTAGCGTAATGCCCTCAAGGCCCATTCATGTTGTCGCAAATGGCAGCATCTCCTTATTTTTTATGGCTAACTAACATTCTATTGTATATTCCACATTTTCTTTATCCATTCATCCATCGATGGACACTTAGGTTATTTTCATGTCTTAGTTATTGTGAATCATGCTGCCATGACCATGGGGGTGAAGAATCTCTTTGAGATAGTGATTTTACTTACTCCAAATATATACCCAGAAGTAGGACGGCTAGGATCACATGGTGGTTGTATTTTTAACTTTCTGAGGAGCCTCCATACTGTTTTCCAGAGTGGCTGCACCAGTTGGCATTCCCACCAACAGGGCACGAGTCTTCCCTTTCCTCCACAACCACCCCAGTACTTGTCATCTCTTATCTTTTTGGTGATAGCCATTCTAACAGGTGTGAGGAGCTATCTCTTGGCAGTTTTGATTTGCATTTCCCAGATGATGAGTGAGTGATGTTGAGCATCTTTTCATGTGCCTATTGCCCATTTGGATGTGTCCCCTGGAAAAATGTCAAGTCCTCTGCCCACTTTTAGATTAGACTGTTGGTTTGTTGTTTTTGTTTTTGTTTGCTGTTGAGTTGGATGAGTTCCCTATATATTTTGAATATTAACTCCTTATCAGATAGATGACTGTCAAATATTTTCTCGCATTCCATAGGGTTGCCTTTGCATTTTTTCAATTGCTAAAAAAATTGTTATGCAAAAGCACTAAAATGTTTAATGTAGTCCCGCTTGTTGATGTTTACTTTTGTTGTTTGTACTTTTGGTTCATATCCAAAAACTCATTGCCAAGACCAATGTCAAGGAGGGGATTTAATTTCTTTCTTTTGCTGTGAATATCTAGTTTTCCTACAACTTTTATTGAATAAACTATCCTCTGATTGAGTCTTCTTGGCTCCCTTGTCAATTTTTTTTTTTTAAAGATTTTACTTATTTGACAGAGAGAGACACAGCGAGAGAGGGAACACAAGCAGGGGGAGCGGGAGAGGGAGAAGCAGGCTTCCCGCCGAGCAGGGAGCCCGATGCGGGGCTCGATCCCAGGACCCTGGGATCATGACCTGAGCCGAAGGCAGACGCTTAACGACTGAGCCACCCAGGCGCCCCTCCCTTGTCAAATATAATATGACTATATATCAGTGGATTTATTTCTGGTCTCTTGCTTCTATTCCATTGGTCTGTGTGTCCAGTTTATGCCAGTACCATCCTGTTTGGCTTACCGTCACTTCATAATATAGTTTGAGATCCGGAAGTGCAATGCCCAGAGCTTTGTTCTTTCTCAGGATTACTTTGGCCTTTCGGGGACCTTTTGTAGTTTCATGTGAATTTTAGGATTGTTTGTTCTATTCCTATGAAAAATGCTATTGGGATTTTAATAGGATTGCATCAGATCTCTAGTCCCACTTTTTTCCCCCTCTTTTTTACTTCTTTTTTTATGGAACTTTAAAAAATATATATTTATTTATTTGACAGAGAGATTGAGAGTGAGAGAGCACAAGCAGGGGGAGCAGCAGAGAGAGAGGCAGAAGCAGACTCCCCGCTGAGCAGGGAGCCCGACGAGGGGCTCGATCCCAGGACCCCGGGATCACAACCGGATCCAAAGGCAGACGCTTAATGACTGAGCCACCCAGGCGTCCAACCTCTTTTTTATTTCTTTATCCTATCTTCCTCTTTTCCTGGGAACCACTCTGTGCCTTGGTTTCCTTACCTGCAAGATGAGGATAAGGGTAGCATCGTGAGAGTCTAAGGAGATACTACATGCCAAATCACATTGATCTAACTCAGCACATAGTGTTTTCATAGACTTTCACAACATTGTTACCCTGACCCACATAGCTACTCTGGTTAAGCAAGCACAGTTTGTTAATGCCTGTTTTCAAGAATATGTGTCATGTAACGTGAGTTATACCTGAACAGTATTTGGGGAGAAAATGCATGCATACTGCTCTCCTGCCTTTTGCTATCCATCATGAACCAGCCTCCTACTGTCCTGGATGGGGAAGGGGCAGAAGGGGTAACAGAAGAGGCTGGGAAGAAGTGTTTTGTTTTCATCTGAAAATGGAGCTCATGGTAGTTCTTACTTCATGGGCTTGTTGTGTTAAATGCAAAACCTCAGAACAGAGCCTGGCGCATAAATGAACTCTCAGGACATAATTCCTGCCCTCAAGTAGCTTCGAGTTCAGCTGGAGAGGGAAGACTCATGTGGTAAAATGCAATTAGCAGTACATGCCACCACTCAGCACCACCCACATAGATTGTACGTAGTGTTAGGCCCTAAGACAGGCTAGTGAGCCAGACAACCTTGGTATAACCCGAAAAGTGCCAATGAAGTAGAGCAAACAATAAAGACCTCAAGATCAGAGCAGTGAGAAAGTCTTTCTGGATGGAATGGTCAGAGATAGCGTCATGGAAGAGGTAGGACTTGGTCGCGGGGGGAGGGGGGGTTCCCAGGAAGATGCCAGGGGCTGGGTAGATGGAGACAGTGGGGGTAGATGGAGATGCAGTGGGGGCAAGAGAATATGGACTTAGAGACAGAAATGCCTGTGGGGTGGAAAGGGAGGTCAGACCTATTTGAAACGCACATACGGGAGCTCCTTGCACACGGCTTTCTGGTGAACCACTAAACAAGAGAGAGAAGAGCATGTCTTAGCATCCAGGAGCTAGCCGGGTACCGTCAGTTGAGCGTCGGTGTTGCCAGGGGCTGGCCCAGCACTAGCAGCAACACCAGTCTAGGCCTTGGTGTTCCGTTGTACATAAACAATTTCCCAGGACATCAATATCAGACAGGGCAACTCCGTCACTATGACGGATCAAGACAAAAACAAGACGACTCCATACTGTCTGAACCCAGACAAAACACGAGCATTGTCCAAGCCACAGAAATGACCGGCTCTCTCTCTTTCTCTCTCTCTCTCTCTCGGATAATATGAGGGACCACTCCTTCTTTACCAATGGCAGCTTCTGTTTCCCTCTCGTCTGCCCTCCCCCACCCCAGATAAAATCGACAGAAATAATAATAACAGTGATAACAATCACAGGATTGTCCTGCTTTCGGACAGCGCCCGCCCTAGAGGGAAGCACAGCCTCCTTTGACCTTCACCCAAGTCAAGTCACCCAACCAAAGCTTGGATCCTAATATAATAAGTCGTATTAGTACCTCTTTCTTGAGACGCCTCAAAACTCCCCGTGGTGTACATTCTCTCTCACTGCAGCAAGAGATAAACCCAGTTCGATCAGTATGTGTGTGTTCCTGGTAGTCTTTGGCCAGAGAACATTGATGTCCTCACTGAGATGACTGAGGGCGATGGGTGCAGACCTACCACCCAGTTTCATTTCAGAAATGCCCAGAAACAATTGAAGACAGCCCTGAAACAAAAGCAGCCCCACCTCCTACGACACAGCATGGTAAATAAAATGACAGAGGCAATCCCAGGTGCGGCAGAGACAGGAGAAAGCCTTCTGGTAACTACAAATCACAATCCCACAATCCGCTGGGCAGAGTACTTTCCTTTTACCCTGATCATGCCCCAGTTCGGGAGATGACTAGACTCCTACCTGCTGCTGGTCCTATACCAACACCTGGACACCGGCTTCGCACTTCCCAACAAGGCATCCATCCAAGGCTGGGTTTTCACTGATCCCTGGCTAAGGGCCCAGGGGAGATGGATCCAAGCTTCAGGCTGGTTAAATACAGAACCCCACATAATTTGCTTTATACTCTTAGTGTCGGGAGAAAATTGCAATTAATGCTCCTACAAGAGCCCTCTTGCAGCTAGTTTTTTTCTAAGTAGGCTCCCCCACCAGTGCAGAGCCCCACACGGGGCTTGAACTTATGATACTGAGATCAAGACCTGAGCGGAGATCAAGAGTCTTTTGCTTAACCGACAGAGCCACCCAGGTGCCCCTATAGCTACTCTTTAAATGCTTTATAGGGACATAGACATCGTGTTTATGACGTCACCAAGCCTGTTCTCAATTGTTTCTGGACATTTGTTTGATTCCAAACTGTGCCAACCCACTGAGGTGGTAGAAGAGGCAGTATATCTAAAGCATCTGACAGTGGGGGCGCCTGGGGGGCTCAGTCGGTTAAGCGTCTGCCTTCAGCTCAGGTCATGATCCCGGGGTTCTGGGATCGAGTGCCATATTGGGATCCCTGCGCAGTAGAGAGTGCTTCTCCGTCTTCTCCCTCTGTCTCTGCCCCTTCCCTTTCTTTCCCTCCCCTCCCCTCCCCGCTCTGCTCATGCTCTCTCACGCTCTCAAAATAAATAAATAAATAAATAAATAAAATCTTTAAAGTATCTGACACTAATCTTATTCTCAGGGAGTATACACCCCGACTGGGAAGGTAGCAAATCTTTGACAAACAGAGCAAGAACAGGGACACAGAAGAAGGTGCGAAATGACATGGTTCTTTGAATGCCATCTGAACTCGTCCCATAAATGCAGGAGGAATTCTCACAGCAAGAGAGAGCTCACGGCGGGCAAGGTGAGTCTAGGAAGGCTTTGCGGAGGAAGAACGGAGGGTAAAATACAATTTAGATCCAAGGGTCTGGGGGAGGAAGAAGAATTTTATGCTTTAATTTATCTCTAGTATAAAGAGAAGTGGGATAGCTAATTAATTTTGAGGGGATTGTACAATGCTCCTTTAGGGCAACTGGAGCCAACCTGGGAATGTGTTAGAAATGTTCACTTTTTATTGCACCCCAGCTCCTGGGAAATGTCGCCAAGCAGCTATCTGCACATTTCATCAAATACCAATTTTCTCACATTTGGAAAAATCATAGAATCCCAAGCATGCAAAGGCTTGCAATTTTTGATCTGCAGGGGCTGCCAGAGAGAATTCCTATATCCCTGACATCTGCCAAGCCCCACCTGTCGTAGATGACTGATATTCATCCTCACTGACATCATTTGTCGTCACTACATTTTATTTTAGCAATTCTAATAGGTGTGTAGTCATATGCTTATTTTTATTTATAACATTTCACTTATTTTGTTCCCATGCAGTTCTCTGTAGTTTCGTTTTTTCAACATGTTATACACAGGATTCCATGTAGTGTGGTTTTGAAAATGTCTTTCTGATTGCAGTATAATTTTCTTTTTTTAGGTCTTATTTCCTTTTTTTGGTTGAAGTATAATTAACATGCAATGTCATATGCGTTTCAGGTGTATCACATATTTGTTCAATAATTCTATACGGTGGGGCGCCTGGCTGGCTCAGTCGGTAGAGCATTCAACTCTTGATCTCAGGGTTGTGAGTTCGAGCCCCATGTTGGATGTAGAGATTACTTAAAAAGAAAATCTTTTAAAAATAAATAAATAAATAAAATCATTCTATACATTACTCAGTGCTCACCACAAATGTCACCATCCGTCACCATACCACGCTATTACAATATTATTATTGACTATATTCCCTAGCCTGTACTTTTCATCTCTGTGACTTATTTGTCTTATAACTGGAAGAGTATAATTTTCTTTAATTATACTAATGGCATATCTTTAGTGAAACAAAAGTGAAAACTCTTCTTTGCAGCATGGTTGTTGACAAAGAAGAAAATTAAAATTACCCAGAACCCCACTACCCGGAAATCACCACTATCTTTCCTAGTTTTTTTTCTTCCCATATATATAATTAAAAATTAAATGGGAAGTTTTTTTTAGTTTTTTAAAAATTTTATTTTATTGCAGTAAGAACACAACATGAGATCTTCCTTCTCACCTTTTTTTTTTAATTTTCAATTAGCCAACATATGGTACATCATTAGTTTTTGATGTAGTGGTCAATGATTCATTAGTTGCATATAACACCCAGTGCTCATCACAACACGTGCCCTCCTTAATGCCCATCACCTGGTTACCCCATCCCCCACCCCTTCCCTTCTGTAACCCTCAGTTTGTTTCCCGGAATCCAGAGTCTCTCATGGTTTGTCTCCCTCTCTGATTTCGTCCTGTTCAGTTTTCCCTCCCTTTCCCTATGGTCCTCCGCACTATTCCTTGTGTTCCACATATAAGTGAAACCATATAATTGTCTTTCTCTGCTTGACGTATTTCACTTAGCATAATCCCCTCCATTCCATCCATGTCGATGCAGTTCTCAACTTTCTAAGTGTACATTACTGCCAGCTATAGGTGCAATATTGTACACCCAATCTCTAGAGCTTATTCATCTTGCTTAATGGAAACTTTCTGCCCAGTGATTAGTGACTGCTCATTTCCCCCTGCCTCTAGCCCCTGGCAACCACCATGCCACTCTTTGATTCTATGAATTTGACTATTTTATATACCTCATACAAATGGAATCATGGTGTTCATCTTTGTGACTGGCTTATTTCATTTAACATAATGTCCCCAAAGTTCATCCACGTTGTTGCATGGTGAAGAATTTCCTTCTTTTTTTTTTTTTTTTGAGGCTGAACAGTCTTCCATTGTATGTTATATACCACATTTTCTTTATCCATGCACCTACTCTCTGTGTTTTTACTACTAACGTCATTCTTGATCTATGTTTTTATCTTACTTTCTTGGGCTATAGTCCTCATGAGAGAGAAAGGAAGGAGATGTGTGTTTGTCACTTTCAGTATATATGTCTAATTTTCCCCACAATATTTGAACTGCTTAACCCCCGCCCCAACTGTGAAAATCAGACTAGGAAAGATAATGGTGACTTCTGGGTAGTGGGCTTCTGGATAATTGTAATTTTCTTCTTTGTAACTTCTAATTTTAATTTTTTAGAATGAGTATACATTACTTTTAAAATCAGAAAAATATATCATTAAGGGAAGCCCAATATAATATACAGGGGAAAGCATATTGCATAGTAAGCATGAAGTAATGCTTATTGAAACTAAAAGATAAAATATTTTATACATTTTATAGATTTTCTTTTTTTGTTGTTGCAAAACGTAGGGTCATCAATGTACAGAAACCTATCGCATTTCTATACACCAATAACAAAGCAGCAGAAAAAGAAATCAAGGAATGGTACCTAAAACCATAAGATACCTAGAAGTAAACCTAACCAAAGAGGTAAAAGATCTGTACTCTGAAAACTACAGAACACTTATGAAAGAAATTGGAGAGGACACAAAGAAACGGAAAAGGATTCCATGCTCATGGATTGGAAGAACAAATGTTAAAATGTCTATGCTACCCAAAGCAATCTACACATGTAAGGCTATCTCTATCAAAATACCACCAGCATTTTTCACAGAGCTAGAACAAACAATCTTAAAATTTGTATGGAACCACAAAAGACCCTGAATAGCCAGAGGAATGTTGAAAAAGAAAAGCAAAGCCGGTAGCATCACAATTCCCGACTTCAAGCTCTATGACAAAGCTGTCATCATCAAGACAGTATGGTACTGGCACAAAAACAGACACATAGGTCAATGGAACAGAATAGAGAGACCAGAAATGGACCCTCAACTCTATGGTCAACTAATCTTCGACAAAGCAGGAAAGAATGTCCAGTGGAAAAAAGACAGTCTCTTCAACAGTGTTGGGAAAACTGGACAGCCACATGCAGAAGAATGAACTGGGACCACTTTCTTACACAAAAATAAATTCCAAATGGATTAAAGACCTAAATGTGAGACAGGAAACCATCAAAATCCTGGAGGAGAACACCAGCAGCAACCTCTGTGACCTCAGCCGCAGCGACTTCTTACTAGATGTGTCGCCAGAGGCAAGGGGGAAAAAAGCAAAAATGAACTATTGCAACCTCATCAAGATAAAAAGTTTCTGCACAGCAAAGGAAACAATCAACAAAACTAAAAGGCAACCTGCAGAATGGGAGAAGATATTTACAAATGACCTATCAGATAAAGGGTTAGTATCCAAAGTCTATAAAGAACTTATCAAACTCAACACCCCAAAAACAAATAATCCAGTTAAGAAATGGGCAGAAGATATGAATAGATATATTTCCAAATAAGACATCCAGGTGGCTAACAGACACATGAAAAGATGCTGAACATCACTTATCGTTGGGGAAGTGCAAATCAAAACCACAGTGAGATACCACCTCACACCTGTCAGAATGGCTAAAATGAACAACACAGGAAACAACAGATGTTGGATGAGGATGCAGTGAAAGGGGAACCCTCTTACACTGTTGGTGGGAATGCAAACTGGGGCAGCCACTCTGGAAAACAGTATGGAGGTTCCCCCCAAAAGTTAAAAATAGAACTACCTTACAATCCAGCAATTGCACTACTAAGCATTTACCCAAAGGATACAAAAATACAGATTCAAAGGGGTACATTCACCCCAATGTTTATAGCAGCATTATCAACAATAGCCAAACTATTGAAAGAACCCAACTGTTTATCAACTGATGAGCGCATAAAGAAGATATGGTATATATATCTTCTTTGGTGTGTGTGTGTGTGTGTGTGTGTATATATATATATATATATATATATACACACACCATATATATGTGTGTATATATATATATTTGGTGTATAGATATATATAATGGAATATTACTCAACCATCAAAAAAGTGAAATCTTGCCATTTGCAATGATGTGGATGGAGCTAGAGAGTATTATGCTAAGCGAAATAAGTCAGTCAGAGGAAGACAAGTATCATATAATTTCACTCATTATGTGGAATTTAAGAAACAAAACAGATGAACAGGGGAGAAGGGGGAAAAAGAGAGAGGGAAACAAACCATAAGAAACTTTAAAAAAAAAGATTTTATTTATTTATTTGAGAGAGAGCGCTCGAGAGCAGGGTGGGGGGCAGAGGGAGAAGCAGACTCCCCGCTGAGCAGGGAACCCGATGTGGGACACGATCCCGGGATTCCGGGATCATGAATCCAGCCAAAGGCAGACACTTAACCAACTGAGCCACCCAGGCGCCCCAAGAGACTTCTAATGATAGAGAACAAACTGGGGGTTGATAGAGGGAGGTGGGTGGAAGATGGGCTAAATGGGCAATGGGGATTAAGGAGGGCACTTGTTATGATGAACACTTGGGTGTTATATGTAAGTGATGAAGCACTAAATTCTACTCCCAAAACCAATATTGCACTATATGTTAACTAACTAGAATTGAAATAAAAATTTGGAGAGGAAAAAAAAAAACCCAAAACAATTAAAAAAAAAAAAGAATAAAACAAAAAAAATATAGGGTCAAATTCTGTTTATCTTTTTATGCATGTAGATTCTATATTGGACTTTTTTAATTTCATTTCATTTTAAAGTGATTTATCTTCAGGATAATATGAGACATGTTTTGGCATCATTTTCAATTTTTGATATTATTTCGTTTATTTTCCCTTGTGTTTAGCACAGTCACTTGCCATCAATGTCACTACATCAAAATAACATATGGACCAGAAAGTCAAAAGTGGGTATGAAATAACTTACAGTGACAAGTTGTTCCTGCATAGACATACTTTAGTTTTATTTCATATGCCTACTCAACATTGAGGGAACATGCTTACATAACACATTTTCAAGTTTTTTTCTTAGCTCTATTAAAATGCCCCTTGTAGAAAAACAGCTAAACTTTTACTCAAGCTTTTAGGTAATAATGTCAAGTATTTGAAATACAGTTAATGGTAATTATGAAACTGTGACCTGGAAAGAACACTTCTTTATAGGACTTGGAATTTCGGTGCTTTATAATTAAAAATACTCCACTTGAGCTGTGATAAATTTAACATTTTTAAAGAAAGTTAACTCTGATTACAGCTATTAAACATATTTTCTTTTAGAAATCTCCTTTAACATTTGGATGCATCATCTTTTCAATTAATAACACGGTGACCTTTTTTTCTAAAACTGATAATAGTATTTCCTTAGTTATGAATAAATCACAGAGCCACAATAACACATTCATATTCATGCTCCTGCACCAATTATCTCTGAAACTTCAAATTCAGATTCCTTACTTGCAACCCTTCAGTTGTTTGGTAATGTGCATCTATTCCTACTCCATCAACACCACCCTTTCATTTCAAACTGCAGCACCGCTGAGCAGCAGAGATCCGATCGCCTTAGAAGTACTAAAAACCTCCAGGTCGGTTAGGGCAACACCCAGCAAGTGTTCCCGAATTTAAGTTTCAAGTTGTAACAAATACAGAGTTGTACTGAAGCTAAAACTGGAAGCAACCAAGGTGTCCCTCAATGGGTGAGGGGATGAACAAATTGTGGTATTTCCATGCAATGGCATTCAACGATACAAATCAACTACGACTCCACACAACATTATGGTTGGATCTTAGATGTATTTTGCTAATTGAAAGAAGTTGGACCAAAAGGCTACATAATGTATGATTCCATTCATTGACATTCTGGAAAAGGCAAAACTAGAGAGGTAGAAAACAGGTTCATGATTGCTAGTAGTTTAGAGAGGAGGAGAACTTGGCTAGGGAGGCACAGGAGATTTTTCTAGTAAGACAGAGCTAATCAGTATGGCACTGTGGTGGTGATATGTGATGCTATGCCTTTGTCAACATCCTTAGAACTTCGCAGCACAAAGAGTAAAACCTTAATGTGTGAAAAAAGATTTAAAAAAAAAATCAACCAGGAAGTTGGAGGATCCAAGGGTGAAATGCAGACTGTGAGTAATGGATGGCACTGTATTACTAATGGATGGCATAGCTTCCCTGAAGGGAGTGTGGGGAAAATGATGCTGACCCAAGTAACTTTGCAAGATGGTGTTTTGTCTGGTTAATATAAAGCTAAAGACAAACGAGCGCATAAATATTCTACTCTGGTTGTTTCCCATGGGGGCACGGGTACAATTCTGAAACTGCCGTGCAGGTCTACATGGAGAAAGTAAGTAAATGGATGGCAGATGGTGGGAGCCCGGTTCCCGCCTGTAGTGGGAGGTTGTAGGGGGAGGCTACAGAGAAGCAAGGGGAGGACCCTAGAATGACCCGTGTGATAATGAATTGGAGTTGGAGACACCAGTATGAACTCATGTTCAGCTTAATACAGATACAGGTGGGTGGGTACAGAAATAATTACCGATACGTGTGTATACAGGGGTTGATAGATAGGCAGATCCTTCCTAGCTCTGTTCACTGAAGGGGCCCAGAAGCAACCACAGCCCAGTAGCAATGAGCTCACCCAATTCCCTGATACTGGTTTGTAAAGCTATTCTCCAATCAAAGGAACCAAGGCTCCTTGGAGAAATAGCTGATTCTAGGATGGGGGCAGGGAATATAAGAGATGAACCTGGAACATCTTGTAGTGCCAGAAAGTAGGGAGGTGCTAAAAAAAAAAAAAAAAAATCCCCAAATGATGGGGCGGGTGTCCAAAGGACACTGGAGCCAATCTGAAAGAGTTTCCAGAATCTCAGATCTGTACCTCTGAAACAAATAATGCAATATATGTTAAGGAAAAAAAAAAAAAGAAGAAGAAGGTAGCGGGAGGGGAAGAATGAAGCGGGGGAAATCGGAGGGGGAGACGAACCATGAGAGATGATGGACTCTGAAAAACAAACTGAGGGTTCTAGAGGGGAGGGGGATGGGAGGATGGGTTAGCCTGGTGATGGGTATTGGGGAGGGCACGTTCTGCATGGAGCACTGGGTGTTATGCCCAAACAATGAATCATGGAACACTACATCAAAAACTAATGATGTAATATATGGGGATTAACATAAGAATAAAAATAAAAATAAAAAATAAATAAAATAAAAAAAAAGAAAGAGTTTCCAGTGAACAAAGCTGAGCCAAATATGAAATGCTAGCATTGGATTATAACCCAAAGTAAAAAAAAAATATCTATGTGTCCATACTGATATAAATAAATGATTGAATAAATAAGTAACTATGAGAGGAGAGAGACAAATCTCCCATGCAGAAGAATTCCAAGTAATTTATGTAGATATACTGCCCTTAAAGAGGTGGAACATAGCTCCCTATTCTTGAAGCGTGAGCGGGGCATAGTGCTAGAGAGTGTGGTATGGAACGGGAGGGTGGGGAAGAGTAACGTTACAGTGAAGAAAGCTGATAAACACTACCTCCAGACGGGTGACCAAAGTCAACATCAATAGCGATAAGTTACATTGATAGCATGTACCCTTGATATGATGTGAGAACAGCACTTGACTTCTGTGGTTTTCCTCTCCCCACCCACACCTTTTTATAAACTTATGTTAAAAAAAATCACATGTGGGGGCACCTGGGTGGCTCAGTCAGTTAAGCATCTGACTCTTGAACTCAATCTCATGGTCATGAGTTCAAGCCCCACACTGGGCTCCATGTTGGGCATGGAGCCTATTTAAAAAAAAAAAAAATCAGATGTAAATCCAATACAATTCCAACAAAATTTTTCCTTCAAAAGCTAATTATAAAATTTATACCAAAGAATAAAAGGCCAAGAATAGCCAGGATAGCATCAAATACTAATAATGAATGCAGGATTTACCCCTCCCCCCCATGAAATCAAGATTTATTATAAAGCTATAATTATTTTTATTTATTTTTTTCAAAGATTTTATTTATTTATCTGAGACAGAGAGAATGAGAGAGAGAACATGAGAGGAGAGAGAGTCAGAGGCAGAAGAAGACTCCCTGCTGAGTAGGGAGCCCGATGCGGGACTCGATCCTGGGACTCCAGGATCATGACCTGAGCCGAAGGCAGTTGCTTAACCAACTGAGCCACCCAGGTGCCCCTATAATTATTTTTAATTTTTTACTGAATACATTTGACATAACGTTGTGTGAAAAAAAAAAAAATCAGATGTATCCCAACTAGGGACAGGCTAAAAAATACCTGACTCTCCACATCAACACTATCAGGGTCTTCAAAACCAAGGAAAGTCTGAGACACTCTCACAGCCAAGACGAGTCCAAGGAGGCAATGACTAAATGTAATGTGCTATCATAGTGTGATCCTAGAACAGAGAAAGGAAAGTAGGTAAAAACTAAGGTAATCTGAATAAACTCTGGACTGTAGTTAATCATAATGTGTCAATATTGGTTCTCTAATTGTAACAAATGCCTCATTCCAGTGTGCTATGGTAAGAGTGGGAGAAACTGGGCGTCAGGGAGAGGAAGTCAACTGGAAATCTCTGTACTCTGCAATCTTTTCTCAACTCTGAAACTATTCCAAAATTTAAAAAGTTTATTTACATAATGACTTGCATGTTTAGCATGTGTTTAGTTTTTACTGTGATTAAGGCATGGAAGGAAACACAGTCGTGGATAAAATGGGGGAAAAAAATCCCTGCCTCGTGAAACTGACTCGAATGGGGCTGGGCAGACAAGGAGCAAGATCATTTCCTGTATGAGCTAATGATAAGTGATATGAGGACACATAGGCAGAAGAGGTAGAGATAATGGGGAGCTGAGATATTGATTTTTATTTATTTTTTTAAAGATTTTTATTTTTATTTGTCAGAGAGAGAGAGAGGCAGGCAGAGGGAGAAGAAGGCTCCCTGCTCAGCGGGGAGCCCGATGTGGGGCTCTATCCCAGGACCCTGGGGTCATGACCTGAACCGAAGGCAGACGCTTAACCGACTGAGCCACCCAGGCATCTGGGGAGCTGAGATTTTTAAACAGGAGTATTAGGACAAGGGCAAGAAAGCGGATTCGTACGTTTTTAAGGGAAATTTTTTAAGGACCCAAATATAGTAAATGATACATTCTCTCCTACCCTCCATTACTCAGAACAGGACTCCCTCAGGTATGTCCAGTGGTTGGTTTCCCTGCGTGGTGTGTATCTTTTACCCATTTGAGTTCTCTTTCCCCCAAATCTGTGTTGGTACCAAGTGAAGCAAAAGAGAATTGTGGGAATATAAAGAGAGTTGTGATTACCTCAAACTATTTAAGGATTCTCTTAACTTTTATATTTATGGTTAAGTTCAGGAAAATAAGTAAATGTACCTTCAAAAGAAGTACATATTGGATAACTCCTGAGTTCACAAATCTGTGGTTTTGTCCCCTTTATTTCTCAGGGCATCTGTGGCCTATATTTAAACATAGCTTTTGCCCTCAGTTGGCGAAAACATTCTTAAGTGTGATCAGATAATGCCAGTGATAATAAAATGGGCATTTTCTATTTCTGTACGTTATTCATGAAATGCAGTGTCACTCGATTAGATGGCTAGAGATCATGTCATCTCTATTAAGAATTCCTAGGCTTCAACATATTTGTTTTCTAACTTTAGCAAAGGGACTACAGAAAGGCTAAAATAAATCAATAAACAAAATCAGTCTGCGTAAGAGCAAGTTAATACATGATCAAGGAAAAAAAAATAACCCGAACTCATATACTTGATGAGAATAAGACACTTGAAAAGCAACGGAGTTGAAAAACAAAAACAACAACAAAAAGAAAAGCAAGGTGGTTGGAAATTAAGCAAGCCAATCTGTGAAATAGACGTGGCCTCAGAGCATATGCGGGCAGCTGAAAGGTTCCCTGTACTTGGGGGGAGTCGGCTGGAGGAGGTCAGCGCTGGTTGCTACTTCCTCTGTGCGTTGCTATCCCGTCTGTGTATGCCCACCTTCACGTGCACCCACAAAGACTGGGAACTCTTTTTTTTTTTTTAAGATTTTATTTATTCATTTGAGAGAGAGAGCACCAATGGGGGGTGGAGAGGCAGAGGGAGAGGGAGAAGCAGACTCTCTGCTGAGCAGGGAGCCCCACACGGGGCTCGATCCCGGGACTCCCGGATCATGACCTGAGCTAAAGGCAGACGCTTAACCAACTGAGCCACCCAGGCGTCCTAAGACTGAGGACACGTAACTCTTTATGACTTCAACATCTTGGTATTTTGGCACACAATAGATGCTCTCTCTTTCCTTCCTCCCTCCCTCCCATCCTCTGTCCCTGCCTCTGTCCCTTCCTTTCTCAGTCTCTCTCTCTCTGTATTTATTTATTTAATTACATACATATATATACAGGTTTAATTGAATGGTAGTGAAAGATTAGAAGTCCTAGCATTCTGAGACCATATGACTAACAAAAGGCTCAAAGCTCAGCAGGAATCCAGAGATGGCTAGGAAACAACTATTGAGGCTTCAGGATTGACTAAGATTAACAACTAAGTCCCAAAGTTTACAGTAACTAAAAATTGTAGCACTTCAAAGATAAAAAAGAGGCTGGAGGAAAAATCCTATCACGGGGCCCTCTAAGTTCAAGGTGAAGGCATTTCAGCTCTGAATTGTGGCCCCACCCGGTGCCGCAGGGCTGTGGCAAAGCAGGACGTGAACTAGGGTCTCGAGGAATTTAAGTGTAATAAGGGGCGGGAAACATAAAACAAAGACCAATAACTACAATACAAGTTAAAATATCTGCCCATCAGGAAGCGAATGGAAATGAGACTGGATGAGATCTGCACACAGAGACATGGGAGGGAGGCAGTTGAGACTGAACAAATGGAGGGGGGAAGGGGTGGGTGATAGTTGGGGTGTATGGAGATGTGGCTTTGATACATAATTCAATACCATACACGTCACCCCCTGAAAGTGTACAGTTGAGCGTTTTGAAGTATAGTCACAGACTTGTGTGTCTATCCACAGGATCCATTGTAACATTTTCATTCCCCTTAAAAGAAACCCATAGGTATTAGCCATCCATACCGGCCCCTCCCCCCATCCCTAAGAACCCCCTACGTTACTTTCTAATTATTTGCCACGTCTGGATGTCTCATATAAATGGACTCATAATATGCGGCATTTTTACTTCCTGACTATTATGAATAATGCTTCTACGAACCTTTGCGTACAAGTTTTTGGGCGGAAGTATGTTCTCTGTTTATTTGGGGTATATACCTAGGAGTAGCATTGCTGGGATATATGATAACTCTATGTTTAACCTTTTGGGGAATTGCCAAAATGTTTTCCAAAGCCACTGAGCCATTTTCTATTGTCACCAGCAAGCGAGGAGAGTTCCCATTGCTCCACACCCTCATCAACACTTGCAATTACCTGTACTTTTGCTTACAGGCATTCTAGGAGTGTGAAGTGGTTTCTCATGGAGGTTTTGACTTACATTTTCCCTGATGGGCTGATGGTATTGAGCATCTTATCCTGTGCTCATTGGCCATTCGTATAGCTTCTTTGGAAAAATGTCTATGCAAATCTTTTGTGCCCATGATTACATTGAGTAATTTGCCTTTTTATTGCTGAGTTCTACGAGTTCTTTATATATTCTGGCCACAGGTACCTTACCAGAAATATGATTTGCAAATATTTTCTCTCATTCTGTGGGTTGTCTTTTCACTTTCTTGAAGATAGCCTTTGAAGCACAAAATTTTTTTTTTAAAGATTTTTATTTATTTATTTGACAGAGAGAGACGCAGCGAGAGAGGGAACGCAAGCAGGGGGAGTGGGAGAGGGAGAAGCAGGCTTCCCACCGAGCAGGGAGCCCGATGCGGGACTCGATCCCAGAACCCTGGGATCATGACCCGAGCCGAAGGCAGACGCTTAACGACTGAGCCACCCAGGCGCCCCGAAGCACAAAATATTTTAATTATGAGGATACCCAATTGATCTATTTTTTCTTTGGTTGGTTGTGCATTTGGTGTCATACCTAATCAACCATTGCTTAACCAAGGTCACAAAGATTTATGCCTCTATTTTCTTCTAAGAGTTTTATAGTTTTAACTATTACATTTAGATCTTTTATCCATTTTGAGCTAATTTTTATATATAGTATGAGGTAAGGACCCAACTTCATTCTTTTACATGTGGCTATCCAGTTGTCCCAGCACCATTTGTTGAAGAGCATATTCTTGAATTGTCTAGTTGTCCCAGCACCATTTGTTGAAGAGCATATTCTTGAATTGTCTTTGTACCCTTGTCAGCAATCAATTGACAATGATTTTCTAACTGGTTTCCTCCTGTTTCTCATCCTACCATCATTTCCCACCCACTCAATCCTTTACCCATGCCGACACTACAGTCATCTTTGAGATCATAAATCTGATGTATCACCAAAGCTAGTGATCGTTTCTCTATCCTTTTCCTTTACCTTTTAGCAACATTTAACATGCTTGACCACATTTCCCTTCATGAAACACTCTCCTCACTTTACTCTGGGAGAATAGTCCCCTGATTTTCTTCGTACTTCACCAACCCCTTCTTCTAAGTTCCTTTTGCAGGATCCCACTGCTCTGCTCAATCTCTACGTGTTGGGAGTGCCCAGGGCTCTGTCCCAGGACTCTTGTTCTCCACAGATTCCCTCTAGCAATCTCCTCCAGTCCCATGGCTTTAAATACTGTCGATGCTGATGACTCGCAAAATTTTATCTCCAAAATTGACTTTTTCCATGAACTTCAGGCTTGTATACCCATAGCTCTCCACTTGCGAGGCATCTCAAACGCAGTATGTCTCCCAAACAGTACTTTTGATTCTCTTGTACTTCCCAGCAGTGTTTCCCATTTTAGTACTAAGCTGCTCAAGCCAAAAACCTAATAGTCACCTTTGTTTCCGTCCATGATTTTACCCCCACCTGCAATCTCTTAGCAAGTCCTATTTCCTCTACCTTCAAAACATATCCCAAATCTATCCACTTATCTTCATCTCAACCACCACGGTGTTAAGCCAAGCCACTTATCATTTCTTTCCCAGATGACTACAGTGGCCTCCTTACTGGTCTCTCTGCTTTAATTCATCACACACACACACACACACACATACACACACACACACACTCCATTCTCCATACAGTGGCCAGAGCAATCTTGTAAAAACATAAATCAGATCATGGTATTCCTTTACTTAAGACTTGTCAATGACTGGGGCACCTGGCTGGCTCGGTTGGTAGAGCACAGGACTCTTGATCTCAGGGTCCTTTGTTCAAGCCCCACGTTGGGTGTAGAGCTCACTTAAAAAAAAACTTGGCAATGGCTTCCCCTGGCACATAGAAGAAAATCTAAATCTATCATTCCTACATGCTTTATACAGTAGGGACTCTGCCTATCATTATACCCTGATGTTTTACCATCCCCCTTCTTGCTCACTATGTTCCAGTTACTCTAGCTGGATTTCAGTGTTTTACAGACACCAAGCACATTACCGTCACAGAATCTTGCTTCAGCTCTTTCCTCTGCCTGACAAACTCTTTCCCTCCACATCTTCCCATGGTTGGCTCTTTTCTGCCATTCAGTTAGCGCCTTAAACATCATGTCCTCAGGAAAGGCCTGGCCTCCCAAACTAAATGAGCTCCTTTACTCGATTCCATCACTATCACATCACTCGGTTACATTTTCATCACAGAGCTTATCACTGCTTGATATTTTCTTGTATATTTACCGTTTTGTTCATGTTCTCTTTCCTCTCCTTGAATTCTAAAGGAAGCTCTATGAGATCAGGGACCTTGTTTATCTTATTCAGCACTTCTTCTACAGCACCTAGGACACGCATTCCATAAATATTGGGCTAATTAACTCTAAATTTGGAACAAAAGTGAGAGGTACGAGCTAAGGAGTGAGTGAGAGAGAGAGATTTAGGAGTATTCACAGGTGTAGATAATGCTGATAGCAGGGTGGAGGGCTGAGTATTGACTGATGTGGACCTCAGCTGAAATATCATGATGTATTAGTCTGGGTTCTCTGGACAGACAGAGTCAATGATATATATATATGTATCATTGATTAATTGATATATATATATTGATATATATAGATAGATACATTGACAAATATATATATCATTGATTAGTTCCCAAATCTGCTGAGTGAGTTGGCAAGGTGAAGACCCAGGAGGGCCCATGGTGTAATTCCAGTCTGAGAGCCAGGAGGCTTGAAACCCAGGAAGAGCTGATGTCTCAGTGGAGTCTGAAAGCAGGAGAAAACTGATGTCCTAGCTCACATGAAGTCAGGCAGGAGGAATTCTTACTTAGGGGAAGATCACCCTCTGGGGTCTATGCAGGCTTTCAACTGATTAGATGAGGCCCACCCACATTAGGGAGGGTGATCTGCTTTACTCTGTCTACTGATTCCAATGTTAATCCCATCCAGAAACACCCTCACGGACACACTCAGAGTAAGGTTTGATCAAATATCTGGGCAGTCAAGTTGCCAAAGAAAGTTAACCATCACAAATGATAACTTCCGTCTCTATCATTTGTCACTTTTCAGAGAACATTCACATATTTCCTCATGTTGTCTTTATAGCCACTCTGTATGTCGGGAAGGGAGGTATTAAACCTAGGGAACACTGAGCCTCTGAAAGGATCCCTGAGACTGAAATCCAACTCTCCAGATTCCCAACTCCAACCATCAGCTCAGACCCCACTCCCAAGGAACACTGGACCGTCTAGACTGTTTCACGGAAATAATAGGGACTCGGGCGATCGGCATGGAAACTGAAGAAGGTATTCCCTAAATGGCCAGACAGGTCCCACAGCCTGTACATTCTAGCATTGTCTCTCTGTGGTTTTTGCCCATATGTGGGTTTAAATGAGTTGCTTCAATGTGTTGCTTTATGGCTCACCTGGATGATATAGAGGGCACCTAGTGCCTGGCCGCAGGGGAAAAAGAGAGTAGGAAGTATGAAGAAACTGGAGGGGGGAGTGAGGTAGGAACAGAAATAGAGGACAGATCCACTACCTCAAGTGGCTTTATGCAACCGAAAATCAGTGGGAGGAGATTGGTGAATAACTGGAAAGGACAAATAGAGTAAATGGATGTATCCTTTCCAAACAGCCCAGAACACCCTATCTATTCAGTCAATGCTTTTTTTTTTTAAGATTCATTCATTTTTTTATTTGAGAGAGAGAGGGTGCAAGTGGGGGGTGGGGCAGAGGGAGAGGGAGAAGGGGAGAAGCAGACTCTCCACTGAGCGTGGAGCACCATGCAAGGCTCAATCTCGGGACCCTGAGATCATGACCCGAGTCGAAATCAAGAGACAAGAGCTGAAATCAAGAGCCACCCAGGCACGGAACTGGAGGGTATTATGCTGAGCGAAATAAGTCAAACAGAGAAAGACATGTATCATATGACCTCACTGATATGAGGGATTCTTTATCTCAGGAAACAAACTGAGGGTTGCTGGAGTGGGGGGTGGGGTGGGAGGGATGGGGTGACTGGGTGATAGGCACTGGCGAGGGTATGTGCTCTGGTAAGCGCTGTGAATTGTGCAAGACTGTTGAATTTCAGATCTGTACCTCTGAAACAAATAATGCGATATATGTTAAGAAAAAAAAAAGAAGAAGAAGAAGATAGCAGGAGGGGAAGAATGAAGGGGGGGAAATCGGAGGGGTAGACGAACCATGAGAGACAATGGACTCTGAAAAACAAACTGAGGGTTCTAGAGGGGAGGGGGGTGGGAGGATGGGTTAGCCTGGTGATGGGTATTGAGGAAGGCACGTTCTGCATGGAGCACTGGGTGTTATGCACAAACAATGAATCATGGAACACTACATCTAAAACTAATGATGTAATGTATGGGGATTAACATAACAATAAAAAATTAAAAAAAAAAAAAAGAGCCACCCAGGCACTCCCAGTCATGTTTTAATTCTTTAATCTCTTTTTTAAAAAAGATTTTATTTATTCATTTGAGAGAGAGAGAGAGCGTGCATGCACGCACACGTGAGCATGAGCAGGGGGAGTGGGAGGCGCAGAGGGAGAGGGAGAAGCAGGCTCACCCTGAGCAGGGAGCCCGATGCGGGGCTCGATCCCAGGACCCTGAGATCATGACCTGAGCCGAAGGCAGCCGCTTAACCGACTTGAGCCACCCAGGCGCCCCCAGTTAATGTTTTAATTCTTTCATCTCTACCTTTTCCCTCTTAATTTCAAGCCGTGCATATTTGCTGTGGCTCATCATGTTACCATTCCTAAACGTGGTGTAGTGGTGAGTGTCAATGAGAGCATTCAGAAGGGGGCAGAACCTCCCAGCCATAGACTTACAAGTTTTAAGGCAGGAAGTGATCTTCTCAGGATTAAAATAAATGAACGCACACAGAATTCTGCCATGCTGCCTTAGAGATGCCAGTCAGTGCGAACATCCCCTTCAGTCTGGGAAGTCTTCCTCTCGGATTGGATCGATGAGCCTGGTAAGTTAAATATTAAGAGAGTGGTGTGTTATGATGCGTAGCCTTGGCTCCATTACTTGACCTCTCTAAGCCTCTATCTCTCCGGCTATAAAATGGGGAAAATAGCAGTCTCCTCCTCTCAGCACTGTTTTGGGGCGGAAATACGATACTGCACTTGAGCGCTTAGCACAATTCCTGGCGCTTAGGGACAGGTCAATAATATTAGCCCGTAGGGTTTAATGTAAAACAAATGTCATTACAGAGGAAAGTAGCAAACTTCCAGTTACAAGATCAATCAGTCACAGGGATGAAAAGCACAGCACTGGGAATATAGTCAATAATACTGTAATAATTTTGAATGGTGACAGATCGGGACTCCCCTCACTGTGGTGAGCCCTGGGTAACGTATCCAACTGTCGGGGCTCTAGGTTGCACACCTGACACCAATATAACATTGCATGTGTTAATGATATACTTCAATTTATTTATTTATTTTTTAATATTTCAAGCCCCATGTTGGGTGTAGAGCTCATTATCCGCAGCGGACGCCTCCGACCACCACTCCCATTAAGTTCACCATTTCTCAGTCTTTACTCCTACCTGCTCTCGGCCAAATGCGATCAAAGACAACAAATAAATATATTTGAGAGAGAGAGACAGTGACAGAGAGTGCACACTTGGGGAGGAGAGAGAGAGGCAAGCTTCCCGCGGAGCAGGGAGCCCGATGCGGGGCTCGATCCCAGGATCCCGGGATCATGACCTGACCCGAAGGCAGTCGCTTAACCAACTGAACCACCCAGGCGCCCCATCAATTTAAACACATGTCCCTGAGCTTCTCGGAGGAGACCTGTAGAGGCTCCCGGCCGGGACTGCAGCCCTGCTCTGCCCATGGCCGCAGTCCCGCCATGAGAGGCGGGGGGCCGCGGGAGCGCCCCGCGGTCACCCCGCGAAGAGGGTTGGCACCGCGCATGAGGGCGGTGCGTCATTAGCGATCCGCGTGGGGCCACTGAGCCCACGCCTCCTCATCGACATTTCTGTGCCTCTCCTCTTTGCATTTGGAACACAAGGGGGTGCTTCGGGGGCGCCCACACAATAGCTCTTTGATGACTGATTCTGGGACAATTAAACATGCGCGCTGATCTTGCCTTCCGCTTTGTGTGCGTGAACCAATACAGAAGCTGTGTTCCTGGAAAAAAAAAAAAAATGCTGCCTTTGGAGCCTGGAAGCCTGTCGATTTCTTATGACTACAATCTGGGACTGAAAGGCTATGTGGTAAATTGGTCATTTTGATTGGCGGGGATGGGGGTGGGGGGTCATCCAAGCACAACCAGCCCTGAAATTGGCTTTCGGAGCCTGGTGTGGGAAGGACTTGGCAGCAACTTCATGGAAGCTCGCTTGCAGAATTTTCTTTCTCTGGAGGAAAAAAAAATAAAAGAAAGAAAGAAGAGAGAGAGAAAGGAAGAATGGAGGGAGGAAAGGTGGGAGGGAGGGGAAGGAAGGAAGAAAGAAAGACCTGCAGTAAGAAACATCTTGATTAATGCTCAATTTCCAGAGAAAGAAACTAGCAAAATAGCCTTCAGTTTGAGGACTGGTCAGTTTCACTGGCTGAGTGACCAAGAGACACCTACCTGTAAGGGACATCGGGTGTACAGGGAGCCCAGGGGGCACCCACGTGGCCAAAGGATACTTTGTACTGACAGTAAGGAACAGCACCACTTTTCTAAATGGGTTGGACAAACCATTCCAACAGCATAAACGTGGAGAACCCTGGGATACCTCGGCCCTTAGCAGAAGTCTAACAGAAGGGAGTTAAAGCATAATCTGTTCCTTACCACGCAGAGGGGAGGCACAGAGAGAGGCCCGTGTTTCACGCACAGCTTTGTGGGCTGTGTGCCTTTTGATGTGACCAACACATGCTTAGGGCTGGTCCTTAGCTTTTTTTTTTTTTTTTTTTAAGATTTTATTTATTTATTTGTGTGTGTGTGAGAGAGAACGCACAAGCAGGGGAAGAGGCAGAGGGAGAAGCAGACTCCCCACCGAGCAGGGAGCCTGATGCAGGGCTCGATCCCTGGGACTCCAGGATCATGCCCTGAGCTGAAGGCAGACGCTTAACCGACTGAGCCACCCGGGTGCCCTGGGCCTTAGCTTTTAAAAGATGCAGAAATTAAATTGGGCCACTGCCTCCTCCAGGGTGATGAGGTTCTGAGGAAATAATTCTCATTAACCAAGCTCACAATAGACTGATTTCCAAAAAGCTTTCCAAAAATAATTTGGGGGCAAGACTTAGTCATGATTCATAATCGTCGGGTACTTACTCTGTGACAGGGACTCTGAAAACAAGCTTGACATGGTTTATTTCATTTAAACTTCACAAACTTCACACAATAATCCTGTGATACAGTATGAGGTACTGTTTCATCCTCACATCGTAGGTAAGGAAATGAAGCCTCAGACGGAGGAAGTAATTTACAGATGATCAATGACAGATCTGTGTGTGTCCCAAGCCGTTAGGACAATCTCATGTCATAGCAGTAAGAGCCCCTTCCTCAGGCAGCTCGGGAGAATACGGGAGGCGAGAGAGAGAAGAAGGCCTATTAAGTGGAAAACACAGTCTCTCTCCTCCTGCCTATGACTCAGCTGCAGCTATGACTCACAGAAGACTGACGGTCACTGAGCAAGTTGGAAATGACCCTGAACTTTAGTACGAGAGCCAGCGCCTGAGTGCGGCAGCGCTGCTCATTATCTGCAGCGGACGCCTCTGACCACCACTCCCATAAGGTTCACCATTTCTCAGTCTTTACTCCTACCTGCTCTCGGCCAAATGCGATCAAAGACAACAAATAAGGTGCCTGAGTCTGCTGTTTGGGGGGTGGGGAGGGCAGAGGTGGGTTCCAAGACCCAAGGGAAGTTGATCAAGGAACAACTTCCAGGGTCCAGGTAGTGGTCTCAGCACTGGTACGGTTGGTGAGGTTGGAGACTCTGGCCCCTCTGCTGGGGCTGATGTTGATCAGGTGACAGAGTTTCCTCCCACCAGATGCTAAGGAGATAGAATGTGTGTGTGTGTGTGTGTGTGTGTGTGTCTCCTTCATTGTATGACCCAGACCAGAAACAAATTTCTCTAAGTCAAAGCCCGTTCTTAGCCGCAGGTGCTAAACGAAAGTGGGTCGGTTAATCTGTTTACATCTGGTTTGCAGAGGTGTCGCTGAGATGAAGGAAACTAAAGGTGGGTATTCATTTCCAGCAGTCTCTGTATTAATCATCGCCTTTCTACCTGACACTTGTAGGCCTAATGGGAACTTACGGTTGTTGTCACAGGTTGGGGCGTGGGGGGGTGGGGGGGAATGAGGGCAGCAAGGGATGTGGCAACTGGGCAGATCAGCCCTTTTAACCTTGGTAAACCCTCTGGTTCCCAAGCCTAGGTTTGGTTTTGGGGCTTTGTGTGTGTTTACAGGTACATCCTGTGTGTTCTTGCCCCACACGTGGCTTTACTCTCAAGTACCGAGGGCTGGTACTCATCCGGCCCCCTGACCTGCCCCTCTTGCCGGGGTGGCAGACTCTTAGGGAATCACGCAGGCCAAGCGGCACCAGGCTTTTCAGACCTCAGTCTTGGGCTTTCTGCTTTGTCGGGTTCTGTCCTTCCGTCCTTCCACCCCCGACCCGAAGCCAGAGACACCACAGAGATGCTCTCGATCCCTGCCCCCTGCCCCTCCCCTGGAAGGCCCTCCTAGCAACCGGGCAGCCTGACGCGGCCTCAGGCCTTTGTAAATCCCTACTTGTCTCCTTGGTGAGTGGCCTGTAACCTTCGCTTCTGCTGGTTATATAACCATTGGTCAGCCAGTTCCCACAGCTCTTCTCTGACCCAGTTGCACCTCATAATGTAATGATTTCATAGGTTACGAGAGGTAGAGCTGCCAGGTTGCTATAGAAACCTTGGCTCTACTGACCTCCCCCCGCCCAGTAAAAAGTTGTGTGTTTTTTTTTTGAAGTTAAATTAACTATTCAATGAAGGATTGGGTAACCTTTAAGTATCATGTGCTCTTTCCCACTGGGGAGTGCTAGAAAAGTCTTCTACTTCAGACAAATTCAGTTTGTCTCCCAGGTTTTTTGTTTTGTTTGGGATTTTTATTTACATTTTCAGTCGAAATAATCCGGGAATGACCCCTTCGCTGTCCTTGCTGCGGCTGGAGGACTAACTTCCTCGTCCTGCCTGGACTCCTCAGGCTGGAAGGGAGCGACGAAGACCCGAGGGATTGAGAAGACAAAGGAAGGGGGCAGCGGGTGTCAGAAGGCTGATTGATGAGCCTCAGGTCACGTTCAAAAAACTCTCAGGGCGCCTGGGTGGCTCAGTTGGTTAAGCGCCTGCCTTCAGCTCAGGTCATGATCCCAGGGTCCTGGGATCGAGTCCCGCATCGGGCTACCTGCTCTGCAGGGAGCCTGCTTCTCCCTCTCCCACTCCCCCTGCTTGTGTTCCCTCTCTCGCTGTGTCTCTCCCTGTCAAATAAATAAATAAAATCTTAAAAAAAAAACCAAAACAACTCTCAGTTAAGGATTAGGCTCTGGACCCAAGGGATGAGGCCACTGTATCTCAGGCTGCCCCTTGGTTCCCAAGTCACCGAGAATCCACGTTTACACAGAAGTCATGTCCTACCATCAGTATCAACCAGTCTTCGCAGCCGAGAGCAAGACGAGCTGGACAGCCTGGAGGGGGCGCATCCTAAGGCAGCTTTTGGATGAGGAATGAAAATAGAGGATCTCGAACGGATCTAGGGAGAAAATGTATTTATGTACGGGTCCTTAGTCGCTCCCAGAGTCCTTGGGGGGAGCTAGGGAGCCATGTCCAGGTCAGTGCAAGCAAGCACGATGACCAGCACACCGCAGAACCAGCCCGCTCGGGACGGGTACCGCAGTTGCCAGCGATGGGCACCGGACACAGCAGCCTCTCCCCTTGACGCCCTCAGGCTGAGCCGGGAACTCCATCTTGATGCCCCCATCACTGCTGCTAGAGAGGCCTCGCCTCCCACCCATACTCATCAAGGGAGGCTTCCCTAAGTCCCCCAGGAGGGGGTTTAGAGTCTGGGAAGTAAAAAAGAGGGACTGAGTGTATTTGCTAGGGCTGCCATGACAAAATAACCCAGAATTGGGGGGGGGGGGGCGGCACTTACACGACAGAAATTGATTTTCTCACAGCTGTGAAGGCTGGAAGTCCAAGATCAAGGTGCCGGCAGGTGTGGTCCTTCCTTAGCTCGCAGAGGGCTGCCTTCTCTCTGGGTCCTCATGTGGCCCTTCCTCTTTTTTTTTTTTTTAAGATTTTATTTATTTATTTGAGAGAGAGAGTGAGAGAGCATGAACGGGGTGAGGGTCAGAAGGAGAAGCAGGCTCCCAAGGAGCAGGGAGCCTGATGCGGGGCTCGATCCCAGCACCCCGGGACCATGACCTGAGCTGAAGGCAGAAGCTCAAGCGACTGAGCCACCCAGGCGCCCCGTGGCCCTTCCTCTTATAAGGACACCTGTCAGATGGGACCGGTGCTCACCCTGATGGCCTCATTTTACCTTAATTACCTCTTTAAATGCCGTATCTCCAAATACAGTCACATTCTGAGGTCCTGGGGGGTGTAAGGGTTTGCGCATATGAATTTTGCAGGGGACACGATTCAGCCCACGACAGGGACAAAAGTTTATTCCCCAAACTCGAGGGAAATGAGTAAAATGGGGCCGTCGGAGTGAGCCCCGATCCCACTTACCTAAAGCCAGCCGCTTTCTCTCCCCTACCAGGTCGCTACCGAGGTCCCAGCATGCTCTGCGGCCGGCACTTGCCCAAATTAAAACACCTAGAGTTCTTAAGCCTCCTGCTCCGATATTCTTGATGAACTATTAAGGCTCCAAACTGGCACGGCTAGCGGCACACTGTTCCAGTGCAAGTACCAACCCGTGCCCCAGGGGCCAGATGGGTGTAAATATTTAGGAACATGTGACTATCAGGTTCCTCAAGATAAGCTCTGGAGACAATGATTCAGAATGCAGGCCCGCCGCCCTTGAAAAGAGCATAGTGTATATGCACCACGTTCCTCGAAAAAGGCCAGGGAGGGGGCGCCTGGGAGGCTCAGTCGGTTAAGCGACTGCCTTCGGCTCAGGTCATGATCCTGGAGTCCCGGGATCGAGTCCCACATCGGGCTCCCTGCTCGGCGGGGAGTCTGCTTCTCCCTCTGACCCTCCTCCCTCTCATGTTCTCTGTCTCTCATTCTCTCTCTCTCAAATAAATGAATAAAATCTTTAAAAAAAAAAAAAAAGAAAGAAAGAAAAAGGCCAGGGACAGATGTCAGGTCGTCATGGTAGGAAATGCACTTTTTTCTTTCTGCAATGTACTTTTAGGTCAATGAGGAATATTAACCCAAGAGTTATCTAGCTCTCATTTTGCAAATTGCCATAATCCTGTTTTGTAAACTGATAGCCCTTCATTCCCCTCCACCCCAACGCGTGGCTGTTAGGAGAACTGACGTAGCTAAAACGCTGTTTGAAAAGAATGAAATGAGGTTATTTTGTTTATGAGCCCCCACATAAACACCTCTGGGTTCCATCTGATGACCTCTTTCCTTCAGCCGAGTAGAAACGATGTTCTGCCCTTTAGCAGCCCCGCTTAGCTTAGCGGGAGAGGTCGGAAGAGGCGCGCTGCTACCCCTGGCAATGGAGGGGTTTTGAATGGTGGAGGCCAAAAGGGGGAGAGGATAGTCAGACGAGACTTAAAAAATGTGTCCCCGTGGCTTCCTGAAAAATTTTTTTCTTCTTGAAGTATAGTTGACACACGATGTCATATCAGTTTCAGGTGTACAATATGGTGATTGGACAATTCCACACATTGTGCCATGCTCACCACGCTAAGCGTGGTCTCCATTGCGGGTTTCGTTTGGTTTTGGCAAAGCTGAAATCTATGGGAATCATAATCTCAGTGCAAATATATGTTGGAAAGCCATAATGAAACTCGTTGGAAGAATAAGGCACAGCCTGTTTGTGGGAGATGCTGGGCCAGGCAGAGAAGAATCAGGCCTGCAGTGTTCAGAGGCTCCTGGGGGAGGAGGGGAGCTGAGACCAGAAGGACAGAACAGTGTCACAGAAGCCTCAAGAAAATCAGAGCTAAAGGAGCGAGGGAGGGAAACGGGTGGAAATATGACTATGGCTGCAAGACGGGAGGACGCTCAAGTGTGTGAGGCCAGGACAGAGACTTCCAGAATAAGACAGGAAGGAAACGTCCACGTGGCCGTAGTCTAGACCCTAGAGTCAGAGAAGGACAATTTCCAAGAAGGGCCCAGGTCAGAAGCTGGAGAGCAAACAGAGCACGATGGACAACGGAGACCTGTCAGGGGGCCGAGAACGGTGTGCCCGGGTATATGGCTTTCAGCCGATTCTCAAAGGCAGAACAACTTAGATGCATTTTCTCTTTACACAGAATGGCCCCAGAGAGATTTGATGAGTATTTGTATTGCTTGTTTGCTAGACAATTCTACGCTGTCGCCCCCCAGGCAGCATGCCAGGGAGACTAAGCCAGAGGGAGGTGTGGGGGGCAGTCCTCGAACTTCTCAAACTGAGGAAGTTGGGAGTTTGGGTCAAGTCCAAATTTCGCATATTGTCCGGATGTGCAGACCCACCACCAAGTCCCTGGAATATGACAGGCTCTCGTGTTCACCTTGGTGGTCTCAAACCATTAATAGCTTAGAGCTTCCTGTTAAAGATGGTGGACTTCAGTGTGTAGCAAGCTCTTATACAGAGAACACACGAACTGACTTCATGGATTCAGAGGTCTGTAAACTGTATACAGAGTGTATTTAAAATAGTGTGTGTGCGCGCGCGTGCGTGTGTATGCATGTGTCTTTTTCCAGAGAACAGATACAGAATGTTCCACGTTTGTGCGTGACACAGTCATGGTGACAACCGCCGAGGTACGACAGTATATTGAACGACGAGATAAGGTTCAACCACCCGCTCAGATGACCAGAATGTCAGGACGAGCCTGCCTTGGCCTGGAAGGTCTATCAGGCTTGTGCGCCTTCTCTGGAAGTGACGATGAGAGGCAGGGCCATGAACCCGCGTGGCACTGACGGATGTGAGGGCCCCTCTGCCCCCAGAGGCCGTCCGTCGGAGCACAACACGGATGGGCAGCTGGGACAAGGCCTTACCCCCCCCCCCCCCAGGGGCTATCTTGCATACATCCACCGAGATTCACCCACAGGACCGGACGAAGCCAACGCTCGTCATTCAGCTTAAAGCTCGTGTTCCATTTCCAGAGCGTACGGCATATAGCTCAGTACAGATTAATTTTTACATAAATCCTAGGTTTGTATTAGCTTGTTTGTTTGAATACATTGGCAGTGACCGGGGACTTTCGCAACTTCTGCGATTTCCTCACGCACCGCTCAAGTTCAGCCGTCCGGCGAGGCCCCCCTGTGTGCCCCGGCGCAGGGGCCAGGCAGAAGGGACAGGCTGGTCAGCGAGGGCCGGGGCTGAGCCCAGGCGGAGCCACGGGGAGAAATGCGAGCTCTGGAAGCAGACCGACCGCCTCATTCATCTCTCCCTCCACCGCTCCGTTGCTGCGCGCCTCTTAGCAAGGTCCTCAACCTCTCTGAGCCTCTCAGTTGGCTCTTCTATAAAATGAGGATGGTAATAGTATTTGCCTTATAGAACTGCTGCTGACTGTTAAGGTACATCGTAAGCACTCAATATATATTAGCTGCTGCCAACTATGACTATTATTATTATTATTATTTATTATTATTATTAATCCTTGTGTGGTGGTGGAGGAAGGAAACCTCTCTAGCTGGGAGTTCCTGGGCTGGGGACAAAATGTAAATCCGTTTTGTCACGACCTCCGTGGGATGAATGGGATTCAATGGCTTAATTCCACTGAAATCCTAAGCCGGGGAGTGGGGCGGAGAGTTTCAGCCTTGCGGTGTGAAGGGGTGGGTGTGGAGGGATGACCTGAAGCAAAAGCATAGGAGATTGTAGTCTATCGTGTACATTTCAACAGCCTCTGAAAAGGCGGGTCGAAAAAAATCTCTCTCCATCATCCCATCCTGGCGTCTCCAGAAGATCTCTGCTAAAGCACAAATGACCTCAGAGCCCAAACCAGAAATCTAGACTCCTGGCGCTTCGTGTGTGTGCGTGAATTAGTTTTCAGGATTGCTCTTTTCCCTGAAAACGGCTATTGGCATCAGAGGTAAGCTCTGGGAGGGAGAAAGGAAAAAGACCCAGAGCCGGTGGTGTGCTGGTAAAAAGGTAGCAAACAGCTCTCGGGGAGGGGAGCCCTAATTTCTAGCGTGGTGTAGATGCCCCCAGCCTGGCTGATTTCAGCCACCAGCCTGACCTGTCGCCGAACAGGGACTCGGAAAGAACTGCTCATCGGGGTGCCATTATGTAGCGTTTGCACCCTACGGATGCAGCAGGACCTAAATAACTTCAAGAGCATAGATAAGAGTAAAAAGTAGTACAGTAATTAGGTCGTGATAAGCTTTGAGCATTTGTTACTTTGGTTTTGATGTGACTTACTGAATTGTAAGTTTATACAACTTATTTTTTCAAATAAAGGCTGTGTTTAACAACTGGCTTGTAGAGTTTCTGACATCGTAACCATTGGCTCTCATTCCTGCCAATCCCTCTCTCTCTTCCTCGGGTCCAAGCCCTGAGGGGGCTGCTGGGTCCTGCCTGCCTGCCATACGGGCAGCCCTGTGCTCTGCCAAGCTGAGTTGCTCACAGTATTCCTACTCCATATGCCTGGCCAGTCGTCTCTCTGTAAGACCACCGGATCCTCTCACATGTTTCTTCCGCCCGGAATGTTCCTCAACCCCTTTCCATTCTTTCATCTGGAAAACTTCTTATCCTTCCTGATTCAGCTCCGGCACCACCGTCTTCAGGAAGCCTTCCCTGAAGCCCTCCCCCAGTGAGATTAGGGGCCTTTCCTCTGAGGCACCACTATGCTCTGGGCGATGCTTTGTTTTCCTCCCTAGGTTGTGAGCCTCTCAAGGGCACGGATGGTGTTGTATTCCTCTCTGTAGCCCAATGCCTAGCATCTGTGTCCAGTAAACATTTGTTCCAGTAATAAGTGAACGAGCTGGAGGTATTAATGCCCGTGTAGAGCGTGACTAGAAATCGCCCCTGTAGCTGAGCCCTTATTTTCCTGGCAGTTTCTACAGGTGGACATGCCTCTGGCAAACACCCTCACATCTGAACTTTGAGGTAGATGTACCAGAGGACTCCTTTTCCACTCCATTTCTTTTTTGAACACGTGTTAAAGATTTGATTTAACTCATTCATTAATGAGGGAACCAGTAAGATGTTACAACCCGCTCCAAGGAAAATTCAAAGCACCTTTTTCCACTGTAAAGATTCCTTGTCTGTGGACCTACAGCCCTGTCTTGCTGAGGGCCAACAAACCCTCCCCTCCAGGCGTCTGGCCTCTGGCAGGAGGGACTGGGTGGACAGCCTTCTCGGTGAAGCTGTTTCCTTCAGGGGCTTTAAGAACATTGGGGAAAGATGGAGACAGCCCAGGCACTCGGTGAGATCATCGGACCTACGACGAACCGACCCTGAAGTCTGTTGCTTCTGGTCTTCCTATTAAATAAGACAGTAAATGTTTATTTGCGGGGGTGGGGGGTGGTCAGGATATACGAAGCCTTTTGATGACCTGTCCTTTGAAAAGCAAGACCGAGTATGTTTTGATGGCCTGCCCCGGAAGGCCATATTTGGACAAATGTAAATGAGGACACCATTAATCACCTGCTGGATCGCAAACGCAGTAAAGTGGCGGTGGCAAGATTCTAGCCTAAATAGTCTGGCTCAAGAGTTTGTTTCTCCCAAGCAGCAGGTTGTGGGAAAGACAAGCTCCTTGGATGGAGAAGCAATCTGCAGAGAAAAGGTGAGGCAGTGGGGGGTGGGGCGGGGGAACCAGAGAGAAACAACAATCCCCAAAGGGGCCTAACCAAATAGGCTGTAGATGCTTTTACAAAATTCTTTGTTCTTCCCAATGAAAGCTCCATCTCCAAGACACCCCCCATCGGAACATTCGTGGGGCACGGAGGGGCAGCTGGGAGCTCCCCCTAGTGTGTAGTGCGCACCAAATAGGAGGCTCTACCTTGGCCGTGACCTCATGGAGAACAATACCGGCCGGAAGCAGGAAACTGAGCTAGACAATTTCTTTTTTTCTTTTTTTTTTTTTTTAAAGATTTTATTTATTTAACAGAGAGAGGCACAGCGAGAGAGGGAACACAAGCAGGGGGAGTGGGAGAGGGAGGAGCAGGCTTCCCGCGGAGCTGGGAGCCCGATGTGGGACTCGATCCCAGGACCCTGGAATCATGACCTGAGCCGAAGGCAGACGCTTAGCGACTGAGCGAGCTAGACAATTTCTTAAGGCCTCTTCTGGCTCTGGCATGGATGACTCTAGAACTATGGGGTTGCAGCATCTGCGTTTTCTTATTCGTTTTACCTCTCGAATCTCCAAATCTCGATTTGTCTTTCAGTGGCAGAAGACTATTCAAGCAGCCCCAGGTGTGGGGAGGGGGAGGGGTTCGCTGGGCAGGCCGTGTTGACAACGGGGCGGTGGGGGCCACCCCTGAGTTTGTAGTCACTAGGGAGACACGCCTTCACGGAGGAGGGCTCCGAAGACGGAAGAGGGGCAAGTCTTTGGGGCACTAGAATTAGTAAGAACACGCTAGAACCCAGGAATCAAGGGCGGCCACCCTCCTCCCTGTGGCTCAGAGAGAAAGCAACTTGTGGAAGGCCCCGAAGGCTGGGCTCGCAACGCAGGCTGGCTGACCCCACAGTGTCCTCCGCGGTAACGACAGCACCCGCCTCGGGACTAAATCAGATCATGCTGCGCGCAGTGCACGTTCAATACGTGCGAGCTGCTGGTGCGGCTCTCTTGCTGGCATTATTACTGGAAGTTCCCCACGGGGTGTCCACAAGCGGAGTCGCTCTCCCGGGTCCGTGCCACTGCATGATGGGTGACTCATAGTAGCACTTAAGGCTGTGGGCTCTGGAATCAGACCGCCCCGGCTTTTCATCGGTAGGACCGTAGGCAAGTCACATAACCACCCTGTGCCACGCTTTACTCACCTGGGGATAGAGATCTACTTTGTAGATTATAGTGAGGATCGAATGAGAAGCTAAATGCTTAAAAAAACAAAAACAAAAAAACCCAAAAGCCCTAGAAAAGAGCCCGGCATGCAGTGACCATTCAATGGACATTAGCTGGGCCCGGGGATGCCTCGGGGTATAAGAACAGGACTCCTCTGTTTCCGGAACACACGACCGCAGTTTGGGTTTGGGCATAAACGGCCTCCCCGATCGGGCTGGAAGACCAAACCCAGTAATGTGAGAAGAGAAGGCATGAAGTTGTGCCCAGGAGGAGGCGACTTCCGTCGTTCAGACTTCAGGAGCCACTCCAGTCGTCCCAGTTAACCATGTCCAAGTGAACTCATCCCCGTGGACGGCCCAAGCAGAAGGACCTGACGCCACGTGTGGGCAGTGTTCGCTGTCACCCCTGGTCCCCTTGTGAAAGAGCTCGTTTGGCCTTGCGGGAGGAGCACGTGGCCCTGAGAATGTAGCTGTTCGCTGGGGGTGGCAACAGGTATCCCGATGGGCCAAAGGGGCCATGATCTCCCCTGCCCCCACCCCGACTCTGCTGTCTCTCTAAAATGCAAGCAGCAAGCTTTTTAGCGCAAAACCAGACTTCGGGTGAGTGGGTTATTTCAGGACTTAATTTGTTGCACTTCGTGGCATCCAGGAATGGCTAATAGGGCCTCACTGGAAGCTAGGCAGCACTCAGCAGTGGGGGGGGGGGGGGGGGGAGCGCAGCACTTCCGTAAGTGGAGGAAAGGGTTTTTCGGGGCTTTCTAACGCAACGATGCTATTTGCTAGTACATGTGTATCAAAGTGGGCAGTAAACATGGACGGCTGGGCAATGGCAGGATAGGTTGGAAAGGGAAAGGCAGTCACAGAAAACCGGAAAGGGTGGGAGAAGGGGGCTCAGAGATCCAGAGGCAGGGCTCCTCGGGGCCTGCACTCTCGTGCCTTGACCAGGGCATGCCTTCACATTGGGCTGAACGTGGACAAGGCCAGCTGGGGAATTTCTGCATTACTTGGAAGAAGCCAACATCAGGAGTACTGACCCGGGCCCTTTCCCGTCCCACCTCAGCCCCTCCTGGGAGTGATGAAATCATCGGAGAGAGGAAGGGAAAGTGGAAGTATCTGGTAGCCTGTGGGTCTAGGGCATTTGTTCTTTCCTTCTCTTGCTCTGATCTCATTTGGCGCCTGGGGGAGTTCCTTCCAGGGAGGCATCTTTGGCCCTAGAGAACTCACAGGAGCGGAGCCAGAGTGGATCCCAGAGGAGAGGAAGCAGAAAGTGTTGGCTTTGGCTTTGCTCAAGGCCTGGAGGGCAATTGCAAACAAGACCTTCTTTTTAGATGACCCGAAGCAGTTCTCCAGAGAGAGTTAGGCAGGCATTCTGGGCCAGACTGCCTGGGAGGGAAGACTGTGCCTTTGGCCGGGGTGTGCTCAATCTCCTGACCACCAGAGAGTGGCGGACTGGGCACAGAAGTCCAACAGAGCCAAGCGTTTCCTCTGGGATCTACTTGGTCAGGAGCTCTCATTTTTCTCAATTACCCCAAAGACCCTGTTACACAAAGGTCAAGCCAAGTGGGATTTGCTATCATTTTAATTGTCCCACTCCACTTGTATTTTGTTTTCCAGGGGCAAGACAGAACTTGCGTAAGGTCGTCGATGGCAGGAGACTTAGAACTGGTACTGAAAAGATGTTACTGAATCGCTCTTGCTGGACTCAGCTTAGTCAATATTGCTCACTGTCCCAGTCAGTTTTACCAGTTTTCCTGTCAAAAGGTTCGCACTTTGGGCCTTAGCTTTAGCCTATTGTGGAAAAACGGTTTGACGCAAATAAAAACACGTATCTTGCTTTTCACAAACATTTTATATTGGCAAAGAAAACAGTAGGTAGTGTATTCTGCTTTAAGCAAACCCAACATATGAACGGATTTACAAACTAGGGGTGGATTATTGGCAAAACACTTCAACGTAAGTCTTCAAATAACAAGATTTTTTTAAAAAACAATTTATGCATTTTTAAAAAACAATTTCTGGCCAGGTTTTCAGAACACATCAGTCACATTAATTAGCTCACGCCGGCCTGTCAGATACGTGACAGCTTACTGTCTGAATTCAGGTCTACTTCCTTGAAAGATCTTCTGGTCAAATGTATTATAGGCAACAGGAACAAGAACAAAATAGATGGTCCAATAGCTTTCCCTTCTATTCAGCTTCCAACAAAATGATAACTTATTTAGGTAATTCTCGCCCTAAGGTTATGGGTAGAGCTTTGTTAGATATAAAGTGAGACAATAGGAAACATTTTTAAAGAATGAACAGCTTTCACAGCAACTGTCTATATCAATCACATTGCTATTACAATATAGATGAGCTGAAACAGCATTTTTTACAGATTTGGAAGAAAGAAACCCCTAAAGAGAAACCAAGCAATATAGAGGTAGTTGAATAGCAACGGGGGAGGGGGGAAGCATTATCTTAATTCCCCTTTCAGTTTATTACAGTGCGAAAGTAAAATGGCTGCTGAATAAACAACCGGACTCACAGACACACGGACACATTTGCCACTGTTTGAGTGGCCTGCTTGATATTTTAATCCTGGCATGACTGAGGACTGCCTGAAATGATGGAACTAGTTTATCTAAGATAAGCCTATGACGCCACATTGACCTATTTGCTCTCCTTTTATTTTGTTATTGTTGTTGCTTTGACAATAGATAAATGTTAGGCAATTTTTAACGGGACACCAGCTACCGCACTGCTCTGTAAACTTCTGTTAATCACATTTGCTGCGACAAATTTTTAACTGCTACAGTCATGAAGCAAAAGCTTTAAAAGGACACCAGGAACAGAGATTAGAGGCACTTCTCTCTCAAGGTTAACTTAGCGCATTGAAAAATAACCATTTGTAAGTGAAAACAACTTCATTTCACCTCTGGATGTGCACCACCCAGGTTATTAAACAGTTGAACAGTGGGAGCTCTCCGTCTAAGAGGAACTGAATGCGTACATTTTACGTGACTCCTTTTCCTTTTTTCTCTCTGCACTCAGGAAGGGGCACAAACTGTAGCCCATGCAGCTGGCTGCTTTTCAGAACTGCTTTCAATCCTAAATCAAAACCTCATTCCTCAAGCCCCAGATGGGCTGAAAAATCTGTCCTTTTCCATTATTTGGGCTGCCTTCCATTTGCATCTTTATTATACACCTCTGCTATGATTTTGCCTCGATAAAGAGAAATGGATGCAAAGTCAACATGTTGGGAACTCAAGAACTGAGTCCTTGAATGAAGCTCCCAACTTGGAAATGGGAGTTGGCAGAGGGAACACAGTCCCTGATGGATTCTGGTCCATCAACAGCATGCCATCTGTTGACAGTTAAGAGACCTCTGGGTGCTGTGAACCCAGCCTCAGGAGCTCTACTACTCTGACAGCCAGTCACAGGGGATTATCTGAGCCCAGGCCAGCCCCACAGGCAGAGCTGGAAACGCCATGGGGCTAGAAGCACTCAGCCTTCAGAAAAGGCAAATTCTCGAAATAGTCAGTTCTCTGCCCCATTAAGTCAGGGGCAGGCACCCTTTTCTCCAAGTTGCCTATAGAAAATTAGTTTATCATTTTTCATTTTCTACATTTTGCTGGTTATTAGCTAGCAGCAATAGTGCAGTACAAAGCAGAAAGGCATAATATCTGCTTGGTACCTAATATATATATATATATATATGCACACATATATACATATATACACACATACACACACACACACACAGAGAAAATAATCTAAGTATAATCTGGGTTATAATAAGAAAATTAACCAAATAAATGGCACGATCTACCAAGGGGGAAGTCTTGTACTTCTGGCCTAGATTTAGCCTTACGTCTTTTCTCTGTACATTCTTCATACTCAAGCTTGGCAGCAAAATCAATTTATATGTAGTGAAAATGGTCATGTTCAAATTCAAGTACATCCCAAAGAAAGCCAAGGCTTTATCAGCCTTGCATCTTGCCTCCAACCACTGCTGAAACAAAAGCTTGCTAGAAAACAACCCAAATGTGTATTTAAGCTACTGAGAATACAATGCAATTCTACCCAGCCAAGATCTGTTTGCTGGAGTTAGATACTCATTTATCTACATGGAATATTCTATAATGTAGAGTTTTATTTTGAAAAAATCAAACTTCCCTTTCTACCTAGATTAAGTGAAGATGTGTGAGGTAACTGAATTTTACTTAACCCTCAACTGCCATTTGAATTATGAGCTTTTGGGGCTCACTTTTGTGACTCGGTTGCCATGCCTATCTAATAAAATGATGTGTAACATAAACTGTTTAAAATGTTAAAAATCTGCAAAGTTCAAAATCAAGCTTGGCTATTAACTGGCTGTGTTACCTGAGCAAAATGTCTAACATTGCAGGGCCTCAGCCTTCTCATCTATAATATGGGGATGGTAACTGATCTCACAGGGTTTGATATGGAAAATAAGCGATTCCACGGACTCATGTATGTTCAGGGAATGAACCTGGAATCGCCTGGCTCAGTGCCTGGTACATAGTAGGTTCACAAAAGATTTCTATTGCGGCAGCATGAAGAAACCCCATGAACTAATAAGCACAAAAGTCAGATTGTAAAACTCGTTCACTCTGGCATGACCAAGATTTTTAATACTTTTTGGAGAACAAGATGAGCTGGTTATTCTAATGGAGCTAGAACTTAAGGCTTCCATTATATCAGAAATTCCAGACCTCCAAAGAGCACTACTTTTTAGTCCTATTGAAATAGGGAAAAATGTACCGGCCCAGAAGTCTCCCTTGTCTCTGACCCTCATTTGTTTTCTAGTCTTTTCATTTTCCCAAACAGACTTGGCTCCAAAAGGAATTAACCGTAAAGCATCAAGTTATGGTCCGAGAATCAGTGGTGTAGATCCCCCCAACTACATTTAAAGGGGTAGGTATGGGTACTGTGTGTAAACTGTTTTATGCAAATGTGGGCCCCTGATGATATTCTGTAACTATGAATAACCTAATCAAAACTTATTTTTTGAACGTCTCCTAGGTGCTAGGCACTCTGCTAAGTGATTTACATATATACTACCTTATATAACGTTCATAGCAACCCTCTATGTGGCACTGATCACTACCATTTGCTAGATGAGGAACCTGGGGCCCAGAAAGAGTTAAATCATAAAACAAAAACATCTACCAAGAGGAGATGCTTACGACAATTTCTTTGCTGCACTTACACTAGATGACAGGAAAATATTTTACTAGGACTATGCTACGACCTCATGGTTGGGCACCAAGTGGGAGGGGGAGCCTTTAATTTCCTGCTCCCTGAGCCTTGCAGAATTTGCCTGGGCAATAACCATGCCTATACTTCCATTCTTCACTAGCCTAGTCTGGCTGCAACATCAAGCCTGGTAACATAATGCTCTGACAAAATAGCATCCATTTAGCAAGTGCAGAAAAGATCATTTGGTTTCTGCTTACGTGAATCTCTTTTCTGTTGCCTGGATCATCTCATTCTCCCTTCTCTGTTTCTGGCCAGAGGTGGTGATGGAAGAAGTCAGGTTGGTTACTTGAGGCACTAACCTCTCCTCAATGGGGTGGATGGGCCACACTGCACCCATCCAGCATCACGTAGGGGGATAATGTGCACGACCGTGTGAATGGCAGGACTCACTTCTTGCCTATCCTAATCTCTTCACCCTGTCATTGTGACACCCCATCCTCATGGCATTTTTCAGGTTCTCCTGGCACTAAAGGAATCACACTAGCACTAAGCAGGCTAAAAAAGAGCTCCCTCTTCCCTTCTTACCCACTATTCTTCCCCTATATTGAAATCTTTGGCCTACGGCATTTGAGCATTTGGGAGGGAAGGCAGTGCTTAGATAAAATCATGGATTCATTGTTTCCTTTAAAGAGATTTGCAAACCTAAAAGACAGTTTGTCTGGTGTGTGTTTTTTTTAAGGGTTCTACTTTTTCTACTGGCTTCTTTGCACTTTTAATAACAAACAGCCCTTCTTGACATGTTTCCACACATGCTAGCCAGGTCGTGATCCTCAGAACCCTGAGAAGAGGTGGGGTATGGAGGCTCTGGTGTGTCAAACTGAAAACCATTCCCTCTGAAGGGTTAAAAATCATCCTGCCTCAAAATCCCACTCTTAACTGCACTGGGGAGAAATAATATACACTTGTAATTAGATTGTTAAGATAAATGCCTATAATAGATTGTACTAAAAGATGCCCCTCTGATTCATCTCTTCATTGAAGGAAAATCATTCCTTCAGCCCTGCTCTGTGGAACACATAGAAAACGGATTATTTTACCTTACCCTGGCTTATTCCATAATGTATGGCAAATCCCTTGCGTATCTTATATTGTTGAATTCAGACTGAAAGCCAAATGGAACCTGTGAAGATCAGTAGTCTCAGCGTGACTCTGAACTTCCTTTAAGCATCCAATGGTGTAGATACAAAAACGGTTCGAGAGCTGGCTCGAGAAACATAGTAAAATGCGATTAAAGCAAAAATGGCACGTTTCTAGTACTGTTACTTCCCCCTAGGTACATGGTGAACCACGTTAATAAATAAAGCAACTGGCTTTTCAGTAGCATACACTTAAATAGTTACAAACATACATGTAGAAAAAAAAGGATACAGTAGTGCAAAAAAATAAATTATTAAAACAGAATGTAGGATGAACATTATTTTACACAATACTGTATAAAACCTGAACCATTTGGAATGAGAACTCAAGTCAGTGAAATAACGCAGCAACATTATTAGTATCTGTGCTTCACATTTCAACCACACACTTAACTATGCAAGAAAGAAAATTAAAGTAAAACCACTTTAAACTTTCAGAAAAGTTTATGTCGAAATCAAATTAATTTTTTTCTTCTGGGCTTTTAAACACCTCTGCTGAGCATGTAGTTGTGCAGCATGTCAAGAAGCATCTTAAGACAGAAAGTTTCAAACAGGTCCCATGCTTTTGGTCTTTCTACGCATGTTCTCTCTGTGATCAACAGCAGGGAAATGCCTGTTTGATACTTCCTTCTGTTAAGATGTTATTGCAATTAGATATATTTACAAGATGACTCCCCCAAGGGCGGTGGGGAGGGTGGCGGCTCCTCTTCAGCAATCCACTCTCACTAGTTTTGGTTTCGGGATATGAAGGCCAGGACTCGCCGAATACCGTTCAGTCTATCCTTTAAGGACCTCATTGCTAGGAATGGGAGCTGAGCTCGGCTTTCCAATGGAAGAACCGCTAACGTCCACCAGCACCAGGCTGGACCATTTGGGTTAACCTACAACAGTGAAACACAATGGGTTCATCCCATTCGCACAGAAGTGAGATCAGTCTGCAGGTTCCCCAAGCTGCAAGGTAAACATCCCAGGTGGAACTGCTTCTGTGTACGGCAGACGCTGCTCATTACCCCCAGGTCTACTTCCCCTTATCTGAGCCGGGCATGTAGCCACCCAGAAAACAAAGGCTGCATTGCAGCAAGGGGAGGCCACAAGACAAAGTTCTGGCTAAGGAGATGTAAAGGGAAGTTCTATGTGTAACTTCTGGGTCATGCGCTGCCTTACTCTTTCTCTCTTCTGCCCAGCCAGAGCGTGAACATGGTGATGATCAGCCTTCTTCTATCAGGAAGATGGGGCAACATCCTAATGATGGTAGAGCTTTGTGAGGAAGGAGACTGGATCTCTGAATGATCTCATGGAAGAGAGCTGCCTTAGCCCTCTATCTATCTGGTTCAAGCTACAGTTACTTATTTTTTTTTTTAGATTTTATTTATTTATTTATTTGAGACAGAGAGAATGAGAGAGAGAGAGCACATGAGAGGGGGGAGGGTCAGAGCAGACTTCCCGCCGAGCAGGGAGCCCGATGTGGGACTCGATCCAGGGACTCCAGGATCATGACCTGAGCCGAAGGCAGTCGCTTAACCAACTGAGCCACCCAGGCGCCCTACAGTTATTTTTATTAGCAGTTGTCAAAGCAAACCCATCAATAGCCTAACAGATACCCTATACCTCCTAGCCAGTGTGATTCTGTGAGCTAGAATATCCGCTACTCAGTCTGTTCCATTTCGAAGATTCTGTTTAGGTTCTTTGGACTGACACATGCCACATGTGGGCATTCAGTTCCCATGATCCCTTGGGCTTGGCACATCTCTTAACTCCCTTTATTTCTCTGCTTCTGGTTGAAGGCAATATAGTCCACATATGCCATGTACATATGGCCACATACATAGGCCACAGCGAGCTTCTCCTCTGAAACCGAAGCCTATGATCCACAGCCCCAAAGCACAGCAATCCCACTATCGCAAAAATTCCAATTAGAGAACACATTCCCATTAGAAATGTATTTGGTCCCCAGGTTTCTTTTTTAATAAAGAGCTTTCCCGTCCCACATGACTCCTTCACCGAAATTCTGTTTGTTAGCAGCTTCTCAAGCACACGTTTCAGACACTGGCGACTCACTTCCTACAAAGCCTGAAATGAGCTCTCGGCTCACAACTTTCAGAAGGTTGGTTTAGGACTATACAGAACCCCATTCTGGTCAGACCACCTACATGTGGGACTATCTGCCTCCAAACTGGCTCGCCTGATTCTCCTCAAACCCTGCTGCCTTCTTGGCTTCTCTGTGCCTGTAGCTACATTTGAATTCTTTTTTGTCCCTCACTGTGAGCTCTAACAGGCTCTCCCTCCTATTTTTAGTTCTGAATATGAAATTGACACATTCTAAACTGTCTTTCCCAGGGCCATTAACAAAGATATTTAAGCTGATGTTAATACTTGTGGCTGTTTCTGAGAAATCTCCTCCCGAGGCTTAGAACATTCTTATTAATGGGACCACTGGGGCTGCAGCCCTGACTGGATCAAACCGGATGATTTTTTTTTTGGCTGCTGCTGCTGCCAAAGCAACATGATAACAGTTCTAATAAGAAAGGAAATGAACCCAAGATTTCAGCTTTCTGTGTCATCGAGCCCTTATGAATCACTCTGTGGCATCTGTGTCTTCTCTTGTGGAAGATGCTGTATCATTGCTGATTGCTACCTTCTGCCTGACTGAGGGAGAATGCTTTCCAGAAGGTGAAGGGGAACATTACACTTGATCATGAGCTTGCTCAGAGCTCTGATGTAGTCCTGAGTCACAGTGGCCCAGAGCCAGGAACTGGGTCACTGGGAAGCACTGACTGGCCATTCTCCCTTCAACATTCACGATGCCTTTGCATGGGGGGAAAGAGCCACCTTTGTGGTCTGGAGAAAGTGAGACATTTCAGCCCATTAGGGAACAGACTGGTGTTTTACAACTCCAGATGTAAGAGGCGGGGACTTTGGAGACCTCCTCATCCACCTCCCTCATTGCAGAGCTGGGAGAAAGGTTGAGAAAGGAGAAGTGATTTACCCAAGGTCACACAGCTAGAGCCGTAAGGACCAGCCTCCTGGCAGGGAAATCAGAACATACATATTGTTTTACTATTGTGACAGAGTCGGGAATGAGTGAAAGTAAAGAATCAAGGACGTCATGGAGGTGATGATGTAGGGGAGCCAGCTCAGAATGTAGGAGAGGTGATCGGGGGCAAGTATTTGACTAGGTTATCTCCAGCCTTGTCCTAGAGAGAGAGTATTGTCTGATTTATACCAGGCAAGCAAAGCTTGGTGAAACTTATCTCCACTTTCCTGAAGAGCTTCTGATCTGCAGCTTGATCTCTTCAAGTGGACATGTCCCCCCAGGAAACAGATTGATCCAGTAGAACCTAATGAACTGCTTTCTAGTATAATTCAGCCAAGGGTAAATTTAAAGATTGGGCCTATTTGCTCAGGAACTGCTCACCCCTGCTAAGCAGGGAGGGACCCAGGTGTGACAAGATTCTGGGGTCTTGCAGTTGGAATCCTGTAAGGTAGCTGGTCCCATCTCCTAGCTCCTGCAGCAATGGGGGAGAGGGTTATGAAGTTCCCCAGAAATGGAAACCTTTGGTCTCAGCTCCCAGGATACCCTTTTCTTAAGCTTGGCCTTTGCATGAATCATGTCACTCCCACACATTACTGTGGTGTGAAACTGGACTCCCACTGAAGGTTCTTCTGTTGATGGCATCTGTGTTCCCAATCTCTCACCTGACTTACCTCTCAAAACCTGTCTTGGATCCAAGTTCCTACTGCTTTACTTTATTACTCCAATTCTGACTCAGGATCCTTTGGGTCTTACCCATGATGCCCACTGCCCAGCCAAACAATACCAAATTGGATCCATCTCCCTCTCTGCTCTTGATCTGCCAAATGGCAACTCTGCACCCATCTAATCCCAAACCCTAGGATCTCTCATCTGGTGGCGACAGTCCATTACAAAGAGACATTTTTATATACCTGGGGATCAGCATCTTTCTCTGGCATTGGACCAAAGTGACTGAGTATCCGATTCTTCAGAGATGATTTGAGCGAATGAAACCATGATGATGCTTGCTCATAGACACAATTATGTAATCCCATGAGCTCAGCATAATCGTCTCCTTGAACCTGAAAGTACCAAAGTGGAAATGAAGCACTCTGTATCTTCTCCACCACCCCCGAAGCTGCTGCTGACACTGACTCCCTTTGGGCATCCAGCCTGCCTCCCTAGGAAGGCTCACCCACCCGGCCTTCTCCTGTGTGGCGTGTGAAAGGCTCCTCAGCCAGAGGGTAGGCTGTGTGTAAATACTGCTGAAGGTGGAGGAAGGATAAAGTTTCCTCTGGGTCAATTAGCGGAAACAGCAAGACAGACAGAAAACCAGAGATGCCAACTGGCTTGAGTGGAGGCATGCTGTCAAACCAGCTTATGCTGTTTTATGCCTCTCTCCTTTTCATGTCTTATCTCTGGCTTCCCATTGCTCACTGGGAAAAGAGACATGAGTGTGTCTGTGTCTCACTGTGTGACTCTATTTTGCAAGTCAAATACATTCATTCATTGATCAAACATTTACTAATCTTGTACTATGTAGTGAATGTAAATATAAATGAACATGGGATTATTTACCTCTTCTTCTACCCATTAGTCCAGAACACCAAGGATTAACTGGACATGTTATCTTTCTGCTTTTTGGTATGATGAGCTATAGGGAAGAACTCTTAACCAGGCTGCACATTTAAAAATACAAACGTACGGGGGCTCCTGAGTAGCTCAGTCGGTTAAGCGTCTGCCTTTGGCTCAGGTCATGATCCCAGGGTCCTGGGATCGAGTGCCACATCAGGCTCCCTGAGCCTGCTTCTCCCTCTCCCTCTGCCTGCCATTCCCCCATTCCCCCTGCTTGTGCTCTCTGCCAAATAAATAAATAAAATCTTTAAAAAAAATACAAATGTACGTGAGAATCTACAATTATCTCAAAAGAAAAAGTTGGAAAATATGAATAAGTTGATACATAAAATGCACATGTGTAGATATCACTCTAGATCTATCCTTTGGTATCTCTGGCAGAGACCTAACTCCTAGGATGAATGGGCCCCAGATTTGTTGGTCTGGCTTGGCATTTCTCATGCATGAATACAACTCAGCAACTAAGCAGGGAAAGCCAGGACACGGGGTGCTCCTGGTGCCATTCTACAATCGAACAGCAATCCAGCAGCATTCAGTGTTGCTGGCACAATTTGGTGAGAAATCCCAAGGCCCCCAACAGTGCTGAGAAATTCTTTTGCAAACATCTTTGTGTGCCAAGCTACAGGGATAACCTGGCTTTGGGATTCTTGGCACTGGCCGCCCTCACCTTTTGGTCTTCAATGTATTCAATGTCGGCTGTATTGTAACCATCTCGCTGGCCCTGATGGAGGACCTTAAAGCGCCTCTTGCCTATGCTGTCCACCACCGAGCGGCCATCAGAAAAGAATTGAACATTTCTGATCTCCAGGATGCAGCCGTATTCCGCGAACCTGCTTAATAGGGTATGAGTAAAGACGTAAATTCTTGAGTCATTTCTGTGGCCTGGCCCTGAGCCATTTCTGTAATCCCAGGCTGTGCCTCAAGGGACTTCTGCCTATTTGCCTGTCCTGGGGTCCACAGCAGTAACTACACAACAGGCAGTGCCTGTGCAAAGAAAAATCTTTATGCAATAATATAACTGCTCCCGTGTACTGAGCAGATGCTATGTATTAGGTACTGCGCTCAGTGCTTTATATGCACTAACTCACCAATCCTCCCAACAAACCCAATGAGATAGGCACTATTATTGTACCCACTTTAAGGTAAGGAAATTGAGTCACAGAAGTAACTTGCCCAAAGTCAAACTTGCTCTAAGGCTGGAGCCAGAATATAAACCCAGGCAGTGTGACTCCAGGGCCCACAGTCTTACAGTAAAACAAATTTATAGTATATACCACTCTTTTAACAAAAGATTAATCCTGGGGTTCCTTTATATAGGCAGCCTATTACATGGTATACTAGGGGCCAAGGAGACCCTGGTCTCTACAAATACTCATGGTCATGAACTGACCAAATCTCAGGAGCTGTGCCTCCGCATCTCCGGGGAGCACTCCAAAGTAAACCCAAATCCCTCTCCACCCAAACCTCCCTTCACTCGACATAGTCCTCCACTTACCCTTTGACAGGATCTCCAAGGCACATGCCAAACTGCCTTGTGCCTGTCTCAATGCATCTACGAATCATCAGACGGTAACAAGGCTCAAAGACGTGCAGGGGACAAGGAACGGTGGGATAGGCCATAGTACACACGAAAATAGGCACGTTCTTATTTAAGCTGTCAGGAAGAGCAAATGACGTGGATTTCTCAAAGCAATGGAGCAGAACACAGAAAGGTTGGTCAAACGTCACCTTGTGGTTCCCCCAAGGAAGGCAAGGAGACCTCAAGTTTTGACGGCTGATAAAAAAATTCTGAGATGCAACCAACACTATGGGCTGAGTCCCATTACCTGGTGCAGAGGTTAGCCTAAGCGCTGAGAGATTGAAACTGATATTCTGTCCATTCTAATTTGGCTAAAGACATCCTCTAGTACCTTCACATTGTGGGCGAGAGCTATACCTCAGATTTTTTTTTTCATGCTCTCTACTCAGAACAATCTCTTCAGGTGTCGGGCTGGTGGTAAAGGTGGACCCAGCCCTCCAGGGGGATGGTGGAAAAATCTGTGCAAGGTCTCCATCAGCATCTCAAATCTGCAAAGCCCGCAGGAGATCTGCTTGGCAAGCCCAGCCAGAAGGAGGAGGGAGCAACAGAGAGGCAAGTGTAATCTAGCCCAGCGGATGCTCAAAAGCTCCTGTGCATCAGGCACCAGGGGCCCTTAAATCCAGACAACAGGCTGCAGGACCCCCCAGGACACTGGTATATTAGCTCTGGAGTTAGGACCCAGGAGTTTGCCCTTCAACAAGTGCCCATGAAGAAACAGACACACAGCCTAATGGGAAACCACCAACCGGGCCAGCTCCTCGTGGATCACTGTTCTCATCTTTGTCTGGTAAATCCAATACTGGAACCTATCAATAGATATAAGACCATCTGCCCAAATCCCCGAAGTATTCAGTTTATGATTTCTTTAAATAGATATCCCTCTAGTATATTCCAGTGTTTATTAATTAGACATTAAATGATATTGGAGGGAAGGGCTCAGAGAAACTCAAGGCGAATTTAAGAACCAGAAATAAAGATGCTCTGAGTAGATCTACTATAAGTCAATGAGAAAACAAAGGATTTCATTTCTAGCTTCTCAGGAAAACATATCATTTGAAGTGAGAGGCTCACTCAGACAAATTGGTGGCAGTTTCGAAATGTTCTCTACAGGGTGGGCAGAAAACCAGAGCAGCTTTTGCCGTCGGGCACCTCGCCCCCAGAATGCTGTGAGGATTCCACTGGGGATCGGGAGGTGGGAGGGCAGCAGTGGGAGAGGCGGAAGTGAGAGACTGCCTCCTGCTTTTTCTAAGCGAGCTGCTCTTCCAGTTGGGCGGAAGAGGCCTACTTCCATCCCCATCCTTACCCTGCATCTCCCACGTCCCTGGCAAAGGAAGCACAGAACAAGCAGCAGTCTCACTACTGCCATTCATTAAGTACTTACAACCCATTTGATCTTCATAACTAGTCTGTGAGGTAAGAACTGATCATTCCCAAGCTACAGATGAGGAAACTGAGGTCCAGAGAGGTCAAGTGACTTGCCCAAGGCCCTGAAGTATACTTGCTTTGTAGCAGAAGTGGGTCACAAGCCCAGGTCTGGCTGGCACCAAAATTCTTAACCTCATAGCACCTTCTTAAGTATTTGCAGTCTTCCGTACATGCTGTAAGTTCCCCTGATTTAGCTACTCCTATTTACTCCTACCAGCAACACCCAGTTACAAGTGCCAAGATGTGACCTGGTTGATGGTTTGACTTACGCTTCTTCAGTGGTGTGCTGGTAAATGCTGAACAACTGGCTTTTGGTTGGGGGAAGCTCTGGCTTATAGCATTTGCCAATTTCTATAGCGTAGACACTCTCACCAAGGCCAATGTCAAGCTACCAACATGATATCGCCAAGTGAGAAGTTAGGAAGAAATGTGCATATTCAGTTCTATGAGCTGCTGTGAGTGAAACTGAAAGGAGAAAAAAGAGAAACGCGCATGTACATACTTAGAAAGTTCTTCCATTTCTTCTTCATAAAGCCGCTTTCGTTCCTTGAGTTCTTCTGGAAGGAATTTAGCTATTAGCTCTTCCATTATGACATTTTTGCTATATTTTCTGGATGCCAAGCACTATGGGGGAACAGGGCAATGAGATATTATGCAGTCCTCAGAAAAACACAAAGCGCATCTGATGTAATCAGTAGAATAGTTGAATGACCCACATATTGGAGTAATTTGGACCCACACATTAGCAGCTGGTAACATCATAATGCATATATTCTCTGCATGTTACATGTGACTAATCACTTTTATAATTAGGCAAAATATTTTAACAAGGGAAAAAGACCTGCATTGAAGTTCTAAAAATCTCATAGCTTCCCTAAAACACTCAAATTGAGATTATGTTCTTGTCAAAAAAAGAGGGGGGGGCCGGATCCTTCCCTTTCCTTTTTCTGGTTACTGCATTTACAAGCTCGCAAAAATGGTCTCCATCTGGGATATACTGAAAGTCTGGTCAAAATGTTTGGGGAACGAAAAAGCCACTTTCAAACATTGATCTTTTCCTGACCTGTCCCACCCCTACCGCACCCCACCCCAATGCTTGGCTTCTGGATACTGCCAGTCTAAATATTCATCCCCCCCATCCCCACTTTAGCTAAAAACAAAACAAAACAGCTAAATACTGGTGATTTTGTCTATTTGTTTTTTAGATATACCATCTAGGTTATCACTGAAATTATGTTATAAACCATGATTTCAGAACCACACTCAGGTCCATCTGTCACTAATACTATCCTCCCAAACACTCCTACTCCATGCATATCCAGGGATCCTTAAGCAGTGGGAATTCAACTGTGTGAACCAGACAATGAGAGTTAAAAACATCTGCGAATTGCTTGCTGTGGACACTACCCACAGAGACCCAGCAGGGGGAGCTCCTGAGTATAAAACTGCTGGTTTGAGACCATTTTTCCTTTCCGAGTATGAGCTATCTGTGTCTATTCTGCAGTGACCATGATTGGCATAAAATATTTTTCTTTCTTGGAAATGGTATAAGTGCGCCCCTGTGTCAATACACAGAGATAGATGAGAATATTTTCTAGCCTCTGAGTCCGGGACCCTACAGCATCTGCTCTTAGGATGCCTTTTCAGCCACTGCCATCGCCTGACAGCAGGAGATCAACTGCTTTGCCCAGTCCCAGTCTTTGGGGAAAAGCAATGACTCAGGAGGTTGCTAATCCAGACTCCTCCGCTGATGTTAAAACAAAAACCCAGGAAAGGCACATACTAAAATGTTAACAGTGGTTTTCTCCAGGTGCTGAGCATGAGTAGATTTTTCTTCTTTCTGCTTATTTGAATATTGTAGCGTCACCACAACACAAATGTATTGTTTAAGTATAAGGACCATGGGCTCCTCACCCACAATCAGGCCAGCAGATCCCACTTCCTGATCTAGGCACGGTGTGACAAGTGAGCCTCCCCGCCAACCCCACACACCGCCCCCCAGGGTTATCCTGGATGATTATTTCACTCCATTCCCTTAGTTCAAATGTTTGGGTGTTGAGAAAGCTCAACAGGTGATTTCTTTGGACCTACATTCACCTAGAGATAGTCTTGCATCTCTGGCCTCTCCTCGGGGACAACAGGGGTCAAGGAACATTAAGATTGACTGTAATGTGTCCTGCACAAGTCCCCAAGGGAGGGAAAACAAGATGGGCTCCCAGGTATTCCTGTGCTATAGGCAATTCCATCAGGTCCACCTGAAAAACAATGGTGGCAGCCTGTGTGGTTCCTTTCAGAGGATCTGGAAGCTGCAGAGCTTGTCAAGTAGCCAAATGTCTGCTAATAAGTACAGCAGCTCCTGGGGGTGGGGCGTGGAACAGAGACCACACTGAAGGTCTGTGAGGTTTTTCTGGGGACCTGGGAGTGATCCCTTCAAACCACAGAATAAACATTGATGATGAGAAGACATCAGAGTTCATCTAGACCAAGCCCAGAGAGGACAGAGGATTCACCTAAGATTGCAGTGAATCGGGTGCCATGATAGGCTTAGCACCTAGCAGGATCCCTGCTTACCATCAATTTAATACTTTTGTTTCCATCACAAATTAATTTCACTATTTACAGTTCATAAAAACCTAGATGTTGCCCCATTTTCCTGAAGGACTTTGTGAAGAGGGGAGGGGGAGCTCTAAGACAGGAAAAATAGACAGATGGCCTGAGGGAGTATTTTGCCCAAGCACAGTGCACTGGCTTGGGAGCCAACAGGACACCATTTTAGTTTCCAGTTGCAGATAAGCTAACCTAATCAAGAAAGAAAGAATGTCTTACCTGTGCAAGACCATCTTTGCACAATGGACACTTTGCATTGTGATCTAGGCATCTTTCAAGGCATTTTAAACAAAATGTATGCCCACAAGGTGTGGTGACTGGCTCATAGAATAATCTGAAATTTAGGAATCAAAATGGAAGAAACATGCAATAAGACAAAAAATAAAAGACAGAGCTACTCAATGTTAAGGTTTCATAGTATTATTAGGAAAATTCTGTGTAAGGGGAGGGGTCTTTCCTTTTTTCAAATAATTCCCTGCTGTTGTTGCACTTAGAAAAGCATTTGCTTTTTTATTTCTGAGGTGGATTTTTAAAATAATGCATTTATCAACATTTATGACATAGCTAGATCATCTTGTAACATCAGTTCTAGTCAGTCTCTTCTGACTGGCATCCAGATTGTTTTTCCCTGTCAGGTCCCAGAAAAATAGAGATTAGTGCCCAGAGTGTCTGAATAGATTACGTTCTAAAATATTTAGCCAATCTGTTCACCTAAGGATATGGAAACACAGAGACAGATAAACACACACACTCTTGTCTCACACATTTACTCATTTAAGTACTTTATATCATATATACAATGGAAAAAGACTTGGTTTGTTTGTTAATCTTGATTCCATTTTTCACCTAAGCAATATTTACTGCCTGGAGAATCTCAAAATTGTACCTGTAACAAATACATAACTGTCTTTTGTACGAATGGATCATTTTCTTAGAGGCAGTAAAGTAATACTGTCAATGTGCTTACTGATAGACACACACACACATGTATATACACACATATGTAGGTCTGCATCCATATACTTCAATTAGATCCTACTTTAATTGCTTTGCAGGAGCTGGATATTTTCAAAGCAATCTGGGGAATCTTTTTAAAAGCTGTTCTGTACATTCAGAGATTCATGGATTTACTTTGCTTAAAAAGAAAGGCTCACCTGCAGCAGGACCACTGGGTGGGGGCAGCTGAAGATGGTGGTTCAGAAGTGGGGCTCCCGCTCACCAAAGGACAGACAGAAGGGAAAGACAGATGCCTGACCAGCCTATTTTGACCTCACAAGAGTGTTCAGTTGAGAGGAAGAGGCAGCCAGCTGCACAGCCCCCTCGTGTGGCCAGGAGGTGCAACGACAGCCTGGCGCACACAGACTGAGCAGAAGAATCAAAATGTCAGAGATGACAAGTACTCCCCGGAAAAAATTGAACCCACTAACCAGAATGAAACTGAGGTCCAGAGGGGAGGAAGTCGCTTACATGTTGGCAGATGAAAGTCTATCCAATTTCCACCTTCCAGTCGTGTGCACTTTCTGTTAAAACAATGATTCTCAACCACTGCCGTGTGTGAGAATCACCTGGGAGTTTTTTCTTTAAAGAACTTTATTGATGTATAATTGACATGCATAAACTGCACATACTTAAAGTTTACAATTTGGTAAGTTTTAACATATGTGCACACCTATGAAACAGTCTCCACAATCCAGGTCATGAACATCCCTTTGTAAGTCCTACCTCCTGCTCCGCACCCCCCAACCCCCACCATCACCTGGGGAACTTTTAAAAATTACAGATGCCAGGGACCACACTTGCAGGGATGCAGATCAGTTGGCCCAGGGTAAGGGCTAGGCACCAGGATTTTTTTTAAAGCTCCTGGGTGGGTTTAATGTGCAGCCAGGATTGAAAATCACTGTATTATACAATCCTACTAATCTCTGATTAGGTGAATCTTCTGTATTGGTCTCCAAACCTAATTATCAGAGCTACCTGTAGAGCTTTAAAAACACAGACATGGTGAAGCTCCACTGGATAAAGTTTGCGATTTAGCGGGTCAAAGAGAGGGACAGAGATTTGGTATTTTTTTTTTTTTAAAGATTTTATTTATTTATTTGACAGAGAGACAGCGAGAGCTGGAACACAAGCAGGGGGGAATGGAAGAGGGAGAAGCAGGCTTCCCGCCGAGCAGGGAGCCCGATGCGGGGCTCGATCCCAGGACCCTGGGATCATGACCTGAGCCGAAGGCAGACGCTTAACGACTGAGCCACCCAGGCGCCCCGAGATTTGGTATTTTTAACAAGCCAATGAAAGTCTAGCAGCTGCTGGCACATTCCCCTCTTTCTTGATTAAAAAAAATTCTCGTGGAATATGAGGGGAAAGCCGTCTTGTGGGGAAGAAATGAATAGTTTCTTAAGAGAAATCAGTTTAAACTTAACAAGCTATCCACAAAACAGATTCTCACTTATTCGTTCAGCAAACGTGCTCTGTGTGCTGACACAGAGCTAGGTGCTGGCAATATGACAAGTACAAGAAGGCATCTGACTTCTAGGAGACGAAAGGACAGACATTGAACAGGTCACTGAAAAGGTGATATTTAATAAGTCCATACCAGTACAAATAAAAATTGTTAAAATGTTGAAATTAAAAAAAAAAAAAAGCAAATGAAGGTCTGGAGTAGGAGAGAGGCTTTTGATAGATTCACTTTTTCTACGTTTTGAATGTTATACTCTTGTTTCAGAAAGTAGCTCATTTGTTTAACAGAATTAATAAATTTTAGTTATTACATTGGCCAAAAAGTAATATTCGTTTTCAAAAACACTATGATGGAGGTCCTAACCAGTGTACTAAGGCAAGAAGAAAAAACTAAAAGTATGAGGCTTACAACGGAAAAAACCAAATCTGTCACTATTCACACATGGTGTGATGGTGAACTGGTCAAATCTAAAAGAATCTACAGGGGGTACTGGGTGGCTCAGTCAGTTGAGCGTCCAACTCTCGGTTTCAGCTCAGGTAGTGATCTCAGGGTCATGAGATCAAGCCTCGTGTCAGGCTCTGCGCTCAGCATGGAGTCTGCTTAAAGACTGCCTCTCCCCCTGCCCTCCCCCGCACCCCCTTTCTCTAAAACACATAATTTTTTTAAAATAAAAAATCTACAGAACGATTATTAGAATTCATAAGAATTGATAGTATTAGCAAGGATGTTAGATAAATACACACACACGATTGTATTCTATATACCAGCAAAAAACATAAGAAAACACATTTTTTAAAAAAGTAACATTTAGGGGCGCCTGGGTGGCTCAGTTAAGCGACTGCCTTCGGCTCAGGTCATGATCCTGGAGTTCCGGGATCGAGTCCCACATCAGGCTCCCTGCTCAGCAGGGGTTCTGCTTCTCCCTCTGATCCTCTTCCCTCTCGTGCTCTCAGTCTCTCATTCTCTCTCTCTCTCAAATAAATAAATAAAATCTTTAAAAAATAAATAAATAAAAAAGTAACATTTACAATCACGTTTAGAAATCAAGTGCCCAGGAATAAATCCAACAAAAGTTGTACGAGACCTCTGATGGAAAGAACTGTAAACATCTCATCGAAGAGAAGTAAAGAAGACCTGATTAATCCCGATAAAAATCCCAATGGCTTATTTCACATGTTTGTTTTTATGGAACTTGCCAAGTTGATTTCTAAACTGTATAAGGCAAGGCAAAGGGTCAAGAAGAGTGGAGACACTTCTAAGAGCAGCAGTGTGGGAGGCCTTGCTCTACCAGACGTCAGACCTTATTACGAAGCCGTAGTGATTAAAACAGTATAGGGCTAGCACAAGGACAAACAGACCCGTGAATAGAATAGAAAGCCCAGGAATAGACCCAGACCCAGACTCTTGATTTATGACAACTGTGGCACTTTAAAGCAGAGGGGGGTTTTCAATACATGAATAGCATTCTCAATAAATGCTACTTGGGATAGCTGGCTGGCCAGATGGGGAAATGAAGTTGGGCCATCTCTCACACCATACCCAAAAGTCACTTCCATGTGGGCTGGAAAGGTAAATGTGAAACAGTGAAGTTTTTAGAAGACACAATAGAATATCTTGATGACCTCAAGGTAAAAGAAAAAAGATTTTTTAGGCAAGACATGGACAAGGAAAAAAACCGCCACTAACTATAAACGAAAAGATTGATAGTTTTCATTGCATTAAAATGAAGAACTTGTAAGGTCACCAGAAGATGCCATTAAGAGAGCAAAAAGGCAAGCCACAGCGGGAGAAGGTATTTGCAGCATGCTTGACTAACAGAGGACTTATGTCTCCAACATACATAAAGCTCCTGTAAGTCAGTAAGACAAGGAGAGATAACCCAATCCAATACGGGCCAAGATTTATAAGCACTGCTAATAGCAACGCTGGCCATAAAAGCTCCAAACTAGGAACAACCCAAATATCCGTCTATAACAGAACTGACAAAGAAACTGTGGTAGATTCTTACAATGGGCCACTGTAAATGAATGAAAATGAACAAACTCTACCAATGTGCAGCAACACGAATAAACCATAATTCTGTGGAAAAGAAGCCAGCACAAAAAGAAACATGTTCTGGATAGTTCAATTTATATAAAGTGCTTTAGAAATAGGTAAAACTAAATTACGCCATGTAGAGATGCATGCATGGGTGGTAAACCTGTTTTTAAAAAGAAGAGAGAAAAGTCAGGATAGTCGTTTCAGCAGGCAAGGGGCAAGGGGTCGTGATTCGGGAGCGGCACCAGGAGGCTTCTGGGGTCCTGGCCACGTTTCATTTCTTGAACTGAGAAGGACTGCGTGAGTATCCTCTCGACAGAATTTTGTTAAGAGAACAGAATTTTAATTTTATGTACTTTTCCACCGTGTGTATTTCACAATTTAGAATGGTTCTCACAAGTGTGATTTGCAGGCTGATTTGGAAACCATTGCTGTGATCTCCTGGAGCAGCCAAATCAGAAAGTCTCCCTTCCTCAGTAATTTGAGTCCTATGAATCTGAAAACTTGTTACACATTAGTCAATGACACTAATGATGATGATGATTGAGGAATTTGTACCTGCTAAACTGTTTTTCCTGAGAACTTCAAAATCGGGCCTTTTGTAAAATAGCAGTGATATCGCTGGCTAATTAACTGCAACAAATACTGACATTTAATAGCAGATGAACGAAACAGACACAAAAGGAAACAGCAACTTTTAGCAAGAACTGTGATTAAAATGCCCCGATCTGAGTGGTCGCAGACAAAAAGGCTGCTACAGATGCTGCATAATGACTGCTTTGAAATAATTCAAAGTTCAGATGCTCAGAATCTATCATCTTTCAAGACTCAAGTCACTTCTATGTTCAGGGATACTCTGCTCCTCTACAAAGGCTGACGGAGTAAGGTGACAAGAAACAGGTGGAGTATATTTCTCTTGCTATTCTTGGTGTGTGTAATACTGTTTTTCATATAAATTAACTTCATATATTACTACTGAGGAAATTAAAACTCAGACAGGTGAAATGACTTGCCCAAGGTCACACAGCTAGCTAGGAAGGAGCAGGGCTTGGGGTGTGAAGTCACACCTTATTTCCAAGCACATCTTCCTGCTCCACTCTCTGACACAGCTGCGACAGTGTGCACATCTCTATCTAGAACAGACATCATCCATCCGTGTGTAGATGCATGTACTGACAACACAGTTTTCTCTCTCCCTCTCTCTCTCCCCACCCCAGAAAGAGAGAGAAAGAGAGAGAGAGAGAGAGTGAGAGAACTCTGTATATATAGATAGAGCTAGAAATAGGTATATACTTGAAGTCCTCTACCTTTTATTTACCACTTTAGGTAATGATTGCAGGAAACACTTCAGGGAGGCATTTATAAATCAGACTAGAGCCAGATTTTCTCACAAGAAAGCATTTTACATTGTCACAGTGGTGGAGTAAACAATAGTAATAATAAATGTTTTCAGTTAGATGTCAGCCCAGATAAAATGCTTGGCTTGTCTGGAAATAGCTATCTTTTCCCACCAGTTACATCCTTGTATTGTGTTCTTCTGCTATCAAATGAGTGCGAGGAGGGACTGAGAAGGAGCGGGGTGGAGAGAGAGAAAGAAAAAGAGAGAGGGAAGGAAGGAGAGAGACGGGGGGGGTGGGGAACAGACTCCTTAACACCCAGCTATTTGAGTAGCTAAAACTAGGTTAAATACAAAGTTTTCATTTCAATCGACAAAGAGGTCACTGGGCCATCAGGTAACTGGTTCAAATATCAAACATTCTTGTTCCACATCTCAAAATATCTTTTTGTCACCCCAAAGGCGCTGTTCCACAACAGCCCCAGCGGTGGCCCCCAGTGGCGAGAGTATCCAGCTGGCTAAATCTTAAGGGAAGGTTTCCAGTCACGAAAGACTGAGGGGCAGAGTTCTGAGGGGCTGGAATTAGGAAACAACTTCCCTCAACAGAGTTCTCCCAGTCCAGCCGGGGGACTTGGGAGATTGGAAAGTGTCTCATTAATGCACGCTCCAATTCTTGTGCCATTCACTTTTTCCACCCTTTTCCCAGCAAGATGTACAAGTGGCTCCCGAGTTTCCCTCTAGAGTCACATGAACCTCACACTCCAACTTGCCTTCTACTAATGCAGCGCCATGGGACTGGATTTCATTCTAGAAACTTGTAGAGGAGATACAAATGCCTAGTTTCATGACCCAGCAGATGGTTTGGAAATATCTCAACCCTTAGACACCCTCTCCCTCAAAGACACATGAGGGTCATAATAGAACCTGACAATAATCCTAATGACAATAAAAAGGAAAAAAAGCCCTAGAGAGGTGGAAACAGGAACTTTGTCAAGACTGTATTCAAACTAAAGCATGTATATGAACCGCCTGTCAACCTCTGATTTCTGCTTTACAAACCCTGTTAGAAGGGGAGCTCCATGCTTCTGACCAAGGGCTACAGTTTTTTTTAAAGATTTTATTTATTTATTTGAGAGAGAGAGGGAGAGAGCACAAGTTGGGGAGGGGCAGAGGGGGAGAGAGAGAGAGAAAGAGAGAAGCAGACACCCTGCTGAGTGGGGACCCCCCAACGCAGGGCTCGATCCAAGGACCCCAAGATTATGACCTGAGCCAAAGGCAGACGCTTCACCGACTGAGCCACCCAGGTGCCCCAAGGGCTACAGTTAAGAGCCTTGGGGTCAGAAATGCCCTCTGGACTTGGCAGGTTCCTTTGTACCCTGAGGCATCTGGAGTCCCCTTAAAACTTACCAGCCTATACGACAGCTACCCCAGACAAAGCTGGGCTTTTGTTTTGAAGTCTCATTTAGAACAGAGGGGCAGGGTAAGGGAAATAATGGCTTTTAAACTCAGGGTGAGCAAACCAGAAGGGGGTCTTATCCTCTTGGTGTTTATTTCTTGGAGCAAATTTCTAACTCTTCTCTGAAGCCCCCTGTTGAGATCAGGGACAAACAAGATGAAAGGGAGAAAGCAGAGGAAACAGAACAAAAGAACTCCAACCTCAGAATTCTGAGCCCTCAGCAAAAACACAAACAGGATGAGTCTGTGTGTTTGATTTTTTGTTGGCTGGACGTTGGGAGGAGTATTAAGGAGGATACGTCCAGCAAAGACCTGGGCTTTCTGAACAAGTTAAACCGAGTCTGGCAAAGTCTGACACCTGAAAGACTGTGGCTTAGAAGTCCGATGGCGGAGGCCCATTTCTCTGCTTGCAAGCAGAGTTTCTGCCTCATACCTTGGCTCCACCATGACCAACCTGGCGCTTTGTTGTGAGGGGGACACAGGGAGATGGCCAAAGGGAACTGGTTACAAAGCCCACCCCACTCTCACCCACTCCACCTAAAGCTCCCCGATTGTATCTGGAAGGCTTTCTTTCGGTGCTGCTGCATTCATCTGCTGAACTGTTCGTTTTCAGGTCTGCCCGAGCTCAGGAGCAAATATGACAATTCAGTTATTTTTAAGAGAAAGTAAAAGTACATGTCCAGGTAATGGTCTCCTTACTCATTTTTATGTGGATAAGAAAAGTCCTTCTGAATACAAATGCATGTGATTGATATGGAAGGCATACGTGCTGGCAGAGGGCAAGAAAACATCTCAGGATCCTTGGGTGGCTGGATCCCACTGTGTGGTAGACCACAGGATTTTTCTTGACATCTCTTGGGTCAACCATCTTAACAACTTTTATGCAAATGTCTCAGCCTTCTTTTAATGCTATTTTGGGGGGAAAAAAGACACTTTTGAGAATCTACTGAAATCTGTGGACCTTTGTTTGAAAACACACACACACACACACACACATTTTTGCATACAACTTCAGGGAATTCACAGATCTTTTAGAATCCACACATAGAACTTCCTCAGGGGTCTGTGGGCCTAAAGTTAAAGAATCTCAGGTCTAGAAAAAGAGTTAACATTTATGGAGTATTTACTATGTCAGGCACTATTCTAAGTGTTTTAAATAGATTCTCTCAATTAATCATAACAACCTCATAGGGTAGGTACTACTCTTCTCTATTTTACTGACAAGAAAACAGTGGCAGAGAAAATCACTTGCTCTAGGTCAAACAGCCAGTAAGTGGCAGAGCCAGGGTTCAAGCCCAGGCCGTCTGGCTTTGGAGCTCCTCCTCGTAGCCACCAAGTCACAGCTGTGAAAGGAAACAAACGAAAGTACTTTTTTTCACAAAGCCCAAGCTTGTACCAGCTTCCTTTTTTTCTGAGGGGGGTGGGCAGGTGTATGGATAATTTGCTTCCCTGCTGGATACAGAAGGGATGCCTGGCCAAGTAGTACATGCCTACTACTAATATTGTTCAAACGAAAACCAGTCAGGCCCTCTACTTGGCTTCCAAAGAATAGGCCTGTGGTATTGACATTAGCCCTTGAGCTTTGAGATCTTGATCCAGTAGTTGAGATTAGTTCCAGGGTCATGAACTCAAAATACCTACAGTACCAGGAAAGTAATGCAAACATGAGACACAGGCAGTTGGGAGAGAGGGGAACCACAGCTAACTGGAGAGTGTATGCCCTATTGCCAAGCATTCACATTTAACAACAACCAAAAAAAAAAGTCCCATGAAGGCCAAACTAAAGACATTCAGAGTGTGGCCATCAGTCTGTGACCTCTGACTAGACCATCTCCTCCCCACTGTTTAGGTATTTCCAAGTCAGGAGTGCAGGGAATATAATCTGTAAGCAAGGGACACAAGCTAGCCCGTGTGACAAACAACAGCGTGATTTGCATTCTGTTAGAACCACGCTTTTCCGTGCTAACCAACCAAACAATAGGTCACTAGCCGAAAGGTCCAGACTCCCCAGAAGAAGAAGGTCCAGGCAATAGGTGATAGCCCCCATCACGTACCTCATACATAGGGCGCATTCGAGGTCAGACGCATCCACAGAGGATGGCAGTGGAGCACTGACAGCAGCCTCGGCCCGCTGCTCAGCCGGAGGGTCTGCGATTTAAGAAAGCAGTAAGTCAGAGATGGACCAACCCTGCTCTCACAGACAGCACTCCCGAGGCAGAAGAACCCCATCAGTCTTTCAGCTTGCCACTCTCAGCCTGCCTCCGAGAGGGTAGATTCAGGGGCCACCTGAGCCACCGCGAATGGGGTACCCCGAAGGAGGCTCCGGGAGGCTGCCGGCAGCCCCACAGGAAGAAAAATGTGAGGCCGGGAATGTCCAAGAGCCCTGCGGCCTGGACTCCGATGCAACGGGCACCTCACTGGACAGAAGTAGCAGCAGTTCCACGGTCCGTGCCAGGCCTTCAAGGCTGGTCCTGAATCCCGCCACTGCCAGCCTGCCCTGGGAAGATGGGGGGCGGCTGCAAGGCCTGAACACACCTCCCTGCTCCTCCGGTCCTGGAGTGGAGACGAGGGTGGGGGCAGGCGGGCCTGGAAGGAGGGGACACCATCAAGGGCGTGAGGCGTCATTACTCGAAACGGGGCCTGACCTTATGCCTTGGCTTTTCCTTATTATTAGTGGACCCCGAAGTGTGCTAGGTACCGTGTGGGCTCTCCCAGAGGCCTCACGGTGCCCCGAGGTGGCGGAGCTCAGTGCCAGAGCTGGGCTGCGCATCCAGAGCCCGTGGAGCCCACGGAGCCCTCCGACGGAGGCCAAGTAACCCGCGGGCGCAGGTGAGCCCCGGCACCTCCTCCAGGCCCCTTCCTCCCTGGGTAGAGTCGTACCTGGCTTCAAGGCTTTAGTAGGCACCTCTGGGTCTTGGGTTCCACTTTGACAACGCTTCCTTTTCTTTTCTTGGCATTTGCCAGCCTTGGCGGAGGCGGCGTCCGCCTTCTCCTCCTTGTCTCTTGCCTGGCCTTTCTGGTCGCCTCGCTGCCCCTCCCCCTCTACTTTAACTGGGTTTGCCAGGCTGCTGCCGTCTCCCCCCGCCGCCGCTTCCTCCTGACTAGAACAGTGTGGGAGCTCCGGCTTTTCCTGGACGAAGAAAGAGCCAAATGTCAGTATCCCCTTAAGACCAGCACCGTCCATCCTCTGACATTGCTACCCACCGGGGACAGAGAGAAAACTACGTAGCCCTGATCACTGAGGGGACACACAGCTTAACTGGGGGGCAGTGAGAAGACCTATTTCCTCCTTCTGGCCACACAGCATCACCAATGAAGGCATGCCGGGCCTGGGTGAAACGGAAGAACTTCCCTAGGCAAGGATGGAAAGGTGTATAGAGGACAGACACCTTGGGCCGTGGTGAAGGGGACAGATAGAGAGTGGGGCACCCGCCCCTCTCCTGGCCAAATCTTTCCCCAGTTACTACCTGAGGGAAACCAAGGCACACAGTGAGGGTAGATCCTATCACTCAATCGCCGGCCGCTCTCACGGCCACTCCAGGCCATCTGCAAGCCCCACACCAGCTCCAAAAGGACTTCCGCTAAGGCTTTGGCACAGGTGTGTTCACAGGCCTGCGGAGTCACCTCAGGTTCCAGAGCTCTTTGTTACACTAGTCCAAAGAACTCCGTGTTATACTAGTCAAAAGACAAACTACTCTTTCGACTAGATTTTGAGTGAGAAGTCTGAAAAAGAGACAAGTCATTTGGTAAAATGACCAATAATGTCTCTAGCCTTTTCAAGAATTTTTGTCCGGGAGAGAGCATTTGAAAATGAATCTAGAAATAAATCCAATGACAAGGTGTTTGTGCAGATTTATCTGGAGAACCCTGAACTCTACTCTAAATCCATAGTCCACAGGTCCAAATGCTCATGTTGTTTTCTTTCCTTCCAACCCCTAGCCCCTCAAAATGGTAGATAGATGGAAAATGGGGAGTGTATAGTCGGGAGAGAACAGTGAGGCAAGAAGAAAAAGGATGTGGGTTTTCTCAGGCTCTAACCTGGGGAGTTCAGGGGATCTGCAGCACAACTTTCCCTGAGCCCCAGGCATTGTCCATATGGGAGTACACTGCTTTGCAAAGCAAAGGTTATGTGGAAGCCCAATCCCCCATTCCCCACAGCTGGCTCACCCCTGAAAGCCAGGGGTGCTATTTTCCTTCATTTCTGATTGAGCTGCAATGAGGAGGCACTCCAGGCACTTCTTCAGTTCACTATTAGTGTTCTCGGTCATGTACTAATGATCTCAACATTACTGAAATGCACTAGGGGTTCTCTGACCTCAGAAGATACTCGGTTCTGCCCCATTTTTTGTTCTGTTTTGTTTTTTTAAGTCAGGCACACCTACTTTTTATTTCTTCTCAAGAGCGGGGAGAGAAGCAGGGAAAATGTTAAGTTTCCTGCCTGTCAGAGAACCCAAGAAACCATGGGAGATCACAGGGCTTCCATACAGGGGAAGGACACACGGCACGGATGGAGGGCAGACTGTTGCCTCAAGGAGCCTAGGTTTTCAGGGCTAAATTCTGCCTTCAAGTCTGGACTTCTGAGCCCCAGCTTCTGGCCACTTGCCCTCTGCTGGGAAAGCGAGGGCCTGGAGCCCAGCTCTCCGTGGTTCTCTTCCCTTGTTCTCAAAGATGGGCCCAAACACCCGTCTTCCTCCCAGGGACTTAATGCTTCCCAAATTGCTTCCCTCTTCCTCGCTACAACTACGTCCTGGAAGTCTACTGATGTGTAAGACACCGTGCAGGAATATAAAATTACCTCCACTTGGGGATCAAATGGAGCTGTCTTTGCACAAGGAACTCAGCTGGTGCTCAAAGACCAGCTGCTTGAACAAACAAAAAAAGCAGGAAAGGAGGGGTTATTAGGCCTCTTCCCAGGCTCCGCCCCTAAGCTGATAAAGCCGCCAGGACTGAATGGTTCCAAGGGGAAGCGGGCCAACTCCTTTTTACTTCTACTAAATCTCTCTCTCAGCTGGATCTGACCAAGAACTGGAAAAAATGAAGGTAATAAAACCAAACTCCCCCGGGACCGTGCCTGAAATCCAGTTTATCTGTAAGAAATAACCTTCTAGCAAAGAACACAACCACTAGCGACTCCATTTCTTCCTTTTCAGGAACCGAAGGAGAGGTAGGGCTCACTCCCACGTTTGCCCACACAACAGCCAAACGAAGCATCGCGAGCGAGCTGGGCGAGTTGAGTTTTACCTGTGACAACTTTGGTAGATTATGACTGGTGCCTTCAGTAGCCATTGATTCTACGTGTTCCTTTAATCTAGGGTGAGGTGCCAACAACTTCAGGATATCGGGAAAATGTTCCTGAGAGTCCCCGGGGACTGATGGTGAAAAGAAACTAAGGAGAAGCTGTGACATAAAACAGAAGACTTCACTGCTTAAGTTTCTACAGGTGCTTGGGTGGTGGGGGGGGAGGGGGAGGAAGGGGCAGGGGACACAGTTCGTGGGGTGAAACTCCAGGGAAGCAGCCTGGAACCAGAGACCCCAACATACGAGGGCAGGGGGCCTCAGTTCGGCGTGCATCAGAGGTACCTGGGGAGCTTACGACCACTCCACTTTCCAAGTTCTCACGCCTGGCTCCCCCAGGTCTGAAGCGTGGCCCCAGAATCTGGATTTCAAAATGGCACCACAGGTGCCTTTGTCACCCTAGCCAAAGTTAAGAACCATCACTCCCAAGCTACCATTCCATAGAAATATCTGCCGTGGAAATTCAAGACCTATCTAGGAGGAAAGAGACAGAGAGGTGAAGGCAGGAGACAAACAACACCGGGGGACCTGCAGTCACGTCCGTAGCACGCCCGTGGACAGAAGTCTACACGTGTCTTCTAGGTTCCTCCATGTCTTTCCCCTGCCGGCCCATTTTGCTCCCTCCTTCCCGGACCATCCTCCTTGGACCTTTAATCCTTTCCACAGTGAAGTGGTGGAAAGAGCAAAACCCAGCCTCTCCTCCCCCATTCTGGCCTTTACTGTGCAGAGACTGTCGGGTAACTTCAAGTATTGGAGGCAGGCGGGTTCCAGTCTGGGGCTGGTTTCCCTTGCGGTTAGAGAATGTGGGGGGCGGGGGAGGTGGCAGGTGAAGACCCAGAGGACCCAGAAGGGCCTGGGAGTCAAGGATGTGTGTTCTCATGCAGGCTTCGCCACGAGCTCCCCACATTCTTGTTTCAATTCTCCCCTGTGCCAGCACGGGTTACAGATAGACACGTGGACATACTGTATGTAACGTGAAACACAAGAAAGCGGCTCGCTTGGCTTCGAACACACATTGAAATGTTTACCACTGGGCAGCCGCTGCAGTGTCTGGAGACCCACTAAAGGATGCTCCACGCCCTTGCTCAGCGGAATAGGGTATGAACTGATCAAAGGAGGCTGACAGAAACTCCAACCAAACCCTGTCCAGTTTAATTTGTCCCCTTGCCGGCCCCCAGCAGTGCCTTCACGATGTTCCTTGAGACGTCAGCACTTTCCACATAGCCAAACCCTGCTCAGTCTCCAAGGCTAGCTCCGTTGCTACAACTCTAGCCCCCTGATGTCACCTGTCTGTTCGTGTTCTCTACTGCACATAATGGAGCACCTTATACTACGCGGTCTCGCCCTAGTCTCAGAATTGTGCCGCACACGTTAAGTCTTTCCCTCTAACCAGATGGCCAGCTTCTGGAGGCCCACGGCAGATGTCCAATGCATACTCATCACCCCGGATGGAATTGAATTAAGACACTTATCCATCCCAGGGCCCAGACAGAGGCCGAGTGTTCAAGCCCAAAGTCCTCAGACAGATCGCAATTTCCGTCCAGCTCTGGGAAACCCACTTCCCAGGTTTAGGTTGTCGGTAAAGGAGTGAGGTGGGGAGGTACTCACAGTGCCCAGGGCCATAAATGCCAGCTTTCAGAGGCCCCTCCTCCCGAGGAACCAAAGTTGGCCTTCAGAAGCCCTCCTGAGTGGCCCAACAGGACCAACCCACTTCTGAAGCAGTCTCCCTGGAATTCTCCCCCAAAGAGCACGGTGCTTGCTTGTCGTGAGGAGCACCGCGTGATGTATGCAATTGTTGAATCACTATGTTGTACACCTGAAACTAATATAACAGTGTATGTTAACTAACTGGAATTGAGATAAAAACTTTCGAAAAGAGAGCATGGTGCTCTTCAGTGGCAGCCACACAGCATCCCAAGGGACAACGTTAAAAGGGCAGAGCATGGAGGGGGGTGGGAAGGGAGGCAGAGGGGAGAAATAGAAGGAGACGAGGCAGAAACAGCAACAACACTTCACTTCTTACCTTTACTACCTAAGACCTCATTCTAGACCTTTGGAAAACAAAAGTTGGGGTCAACGCTCAGTGAGAATAATCATTCCACGTGAATGAAAGTCAATTCCACTTCAGTGTCAGCCTTAGAAAGACCCGAATGAGTCAAGAAGGGGGAAAAAAAAGAATCCGAGGTAAAAACAAACGCTAAAAAGAAACCTAGGCCTGGGAGTGCCTAAGGTAGCTAATTACTGCCAAGTGAACCTGGACCATCTTCGTCAAATCTTCAGCCCTGAAACTGGAACGGTACAGTAAAAAAGAAGTGCTGAGGGCCCTCAGTGTTCGTATATGGCTGCCGTGCCCTCATCACAGTGGGAATTCGCCTCTAAATTCTTGGCCCTGCTTCAGAACTCCAGGACACTCATTATGGGCATCTGCTCCCTTGTATTCTCTGGCATTTATAGGGTGCTGTGTAACACATGCAGGATTGGAAGGTCCTTGAGGACAGAGACTGTGGCTTATGCCTCGTTGGGTCTCCAGAGCTTAGCACAGCACTTTGCCCCATCCCGTTTGGTGGTTGTGGAAGTGACACTAGCTGGTCTCTAAAAGTGGCTGGAGAGAGAGGTCAACCCAACTGATGACACCAGAGCCTCTCAGGCCAAGTAGGAAATGGACGAACAGGAGTAAAGAAACCACTCACCCCTGGATCTGACACCTGCCTCTGTTGGCCTTTGCACATTCTGCCCCTAAAGTCAAGATTCTTCTAACCAACCTCTGTCCATCCCCCACTCCCAGAACCGGATGGTCCCACTGCTACTCTCCAGGCCACCCCAGCAGTGAGCGCCAAGCTCCCTGGCATGTCCTCCTGGGACAGAAGAATGGTGGAATGGCTAGGAAGGCAGACTCTGGAAGCAGATGGAGTGGGGTTTACGTGCCCTTTCACCAAGCACCAGCTGCATGGTCTCGGGAAGTCACCGAGCCTCGGCTTCCTCATCTATGTCCTCTGTAACATGGGGACAAATAACATCAGCTACCCTCATAGGGACGTTGTGGGGATTAAATTATATTCTCCACAGAGAGCCCTAGCACAGTGCCTGGTGCACTGGAAATGCCCGATAAGTGTCAGCTGTTATTACTATTATTTACACCATGGACTACACTTAAGATTCAGGGAAGGGTTCACAGCCTGGAGCAATTCTCTGCCACCAGTACTCCTCTCAAGAACACCTTGTCCACTTTCCCAAACCAGGTGAAAGCAACTTTGCAGAGAAGAAATCTGTGCGAGGCGCAACCTCCAGAGCTTGGCTTCCCCTAGTTCACTGATTTTGCTAAAGATTCCTTTCTGGAGCCTTCAGAAACCAATCCGGTCTCTTGCTCCCTTCCTTCATCCATGACTCTGCCAAACCTCACTGGGACAGAGGCACTTGAGACAGATGGTGAATAGCGGGAGGGGCACGGGGAGGGCAGAGGCCACCACTGACTGTCAGCATCCAACTTCCGGGCCGATTAGCCACACACCATGAAAGCACACTGTGGAACAGTAAGCAAAGCAGTTCATGAACTGAGGACACTTGAGCCCTTCACGAGGGCTAACATTTCATGAATTAAAAAACAAAACAAAAGAACCACATTCTCCTGGGATTCAAGAGTTGGAATGACTGCTTGGATTATATCGTAATGGTCCCTGACTTACATTTGTGAGACAGTGTGTGTTCTATTTCTAGCAAAGGCTGAAGGCTGGAGTTCTGCATATAGCAGGGGAGAGGGTGACCAACATTCCTGGCGAGGAGCTGGCTGCCCTGTGTGGCTGGTGAAGCTGTGACTCAGCCAAAGCAAAGTTCTACAACTGCAGGCAGCCCCAAACCCCTGACCTCTCATCAACAGCCAGATTCTCAGCAGTGAGCCTCCACCCCCATGTTAACTTGTTTGCTTTGCTTTGCTTTGGTTTTCCTACTCACAACCCAGACCCTGAATCTAAGAAGCAAGAACATTCCTCGGAGGCTCCTCCAAAAATGCAGGAACTGCTCAATCTGATTGCTTATGCCAAGAGGATGGTGCTTCTAGGCAATTGGCACTTGTGTCTCCTTCCTGCCCCCTTAACCAAGGGAGCCACCCACTCAGGGCCCTAAATGCCAGGAAGGGCAGTTCCCTCACTCCCCTCCTTGGAGAAGACAGAGAAGTGGGGGAGCCCACTGGACAGCTGGACCTGACATCATCTCAACTCACCCTCTGGGCTTCAGATCTTGCTCTTTTGTTCTTTCCATCGAGGGACACACAATATAGAAACTCCCTTAGTGCTTCCTCCACCTTGCCTAAGGTGGCTAAGGCTTGTGCTTTTCTGAAGTGTGCCTGGAAGAAAACATTAGCATTCAATCCTGTTCTTGTTCACCTGACTTACTGACACTAGCCAAACACTTAGTGAGTATTCATTACTCTGTGAAGGGTTTTAGAAGGACTACCTTATCTACAGCCCTATCTGTAGGCAAATGTTCTGAAGCCCATTTTACAAAAGATGAAACTGAGACCCAGAAAAGTGACTTGCCCAAAGGAACACAGATGGTAAATTGTGGAATCAAGGTTTAAGTCCGGGACTGACTGATACCAAAGTCCCATTTCTTAACCACTGTGCCATACGACCTCCCCGCTGCCCCACTGTTGTGTTGGAGGTATTGCCAAATGTAGCAAGGACCCTCATTTAAGCACATACTATCCAGCGTCCAGAACCCACCCAGATAGGCCTTTCTATTAACTAGTCTGTCAAGCAAAGACCTAATCCACATTACTGGCTGAGTGATTGCCTATACTTGCTGATCATTTTTCAGAAGAGGCCCAAGGGAAAGGACATGACCTCTCCAAGACCTCAAGGTAGTTAGTGGCAAAGCTGGAACTAGAACTGTGGTCTAGGACCCCGAGAATGCTCTTCCCCACAAAGCTGACTTCTCTTCAAAGGGCTAACCAGGGACTGAGCAAATGCTTTCCCTCCTGTGGGCTCAGCTCACTTCTGTTCCCTTCCCACATCTTTAAAAAGTATAAAGAAGTTTTAGGGGTGCCTGGGTGGCTCAGTTGGTTAAGCATCGGACTCTTGGATTCGGCTCAGTTCCTGATCTCCTGGCTCGTGAGATCCAGCCCTGCATCGGCTCCCTGCTTGGCGGGAGTCTGCTTGAACATTCTCTCCCTCGGCCCCTTCCCCCACAAATCTTTAAAAAAAAAAAAGTATAAAGAAGTTTTAGGGCTCTCCGGGGTCTCCGCCCAGCTGCCCTGGCAGAGAAACTCTAGAGGTAACAGAAGAGCATCTTGGGGAAGAGGGAGGAACAAGAAAAGAGGTGGGAAGAGGGCTACATTCTCTCTTGTGCCTTGGGACAGGTGGCCTTTGCAACTTGGCTGGGAGGGCATTGCTCTTGAGTCAGCTAGGGCGCCCCTCAGGGGCCTGCTCCCCACTCCCTTGCCTCCACGGCTGACCCTGAGTCTAACTTAGAGAAGGAAATGATCCAGGTTGCAGCTGCTGGGCACTCCCAGCTTCCCCTCCTAACATGCTTTTACAGGCCCTGGGGCAGTGCCCTCTGGCTCCGACCTGGCTACAGTCTCCACCGGCAGGGATCTGCCTTCTTGAGCTGTGACTCCTGCTCCAAACCTCTTGAGGTCCTCCCCTGTACCCCCACCCATTTCCTGGAGCCTAATCTTGGCTGATATTGGGTGCTGATGGCTTCCTTCATTGCTCCTCCCAGCAGCGTTTACCAGGGACCCCTGGAGAAAGGCTTGCATGACATTTCAGGGCAGCTAGGGGGGATAAGTGTTGGGAGACTGGAGAGGCCTCTAGGACCCCTCCAATCGTACCAAAGAGCAACCCATATACTCCACCTGCTCAGGCCAGCCAGCCCACCCACCTGCAGGATGTGTTGAGTACCACCGAGCCTGGCTGGACTGGCTAGACTAGGGCTGCAGGAGGTACAGCCCTCCCCTAGGGGCATTGCACAAAGAAATGGTGGGAAGTATGCAAATCAGAGTAGGGGCTGGTTTTGAATCATACGCATCAGTTCAAATCTTCTCTCAACCCTCAAGACAATACCGGTCATTCTCTGCACTGCCTCTCCGCTTACCCCAGCACTCTGGGGAAATGAAACTCCTGTTTACTATTTCCACCAAGTCTGATTTCACTGGGGAAGTCACTTTTCCCATTTCATCTGAAAAGGTCTACTACTTCTCAGCCCTGCTTCCCGCTGTACTATGAAGGCTCCCACCTTTAGGCCCTAGGTTTAGGGTGGGAGCAGAAGAAGCTGCAAGAGAAGTCCTCTTACCCCCAGGCAGCTTCCTGACCTGCGCTGCTATACAGCACAAAATGTTCTCACTGAAGCTCCTTTGGGTCAAGACACTGGTGACTTTTAGTAAACTGTAAATCTGTTCCTTGGTAAGGAGAACATACTACTGCCATAACCCATGAAAACCTTCTCATCGAAGCACATGAGAGATTCACTCACACCAATGGCCCAGTGTGCAGGTCCATAAATGCTTTATCTGAGGTTCCCAATTCCAGAAACAGTCTGATAATCCAAAGTTTCATAAGCTTGGCATCAAAAGTCATTAGGTGGCAAATATATATGATATAGATTACGTCACATTCTTTATCTCACTTAGTGTGAATTTTCATGTAATGTACGGCAGAAATATTAGCATGTATGATTGTGAGATGCTGTCCAGAGCTCACTGAGGGTGCCACCTGGTGTATGGTCTTTCTGAAATCAGAAACGTTCTGGACTCTGAACACTTCTGGCCCCACGGGATTCAGATAAGGGACCACAGATCAGAACCTGGGTAAGGTGGGTTTCCGAGGTGGCATCCTGGGGGTTGTATAGAGAGAACACTACACCAAGGCCTAGCAAACGGCAGAGCTCCCAGAATGGCCTCTTGATCATGCTCACCAGTGACCTTCACACCACATTCCGCAGGAGGCAAGTGGGGCAGACAGCAATAGCTGTGCTTTGCAACCAAGGACCCTTGGGGTCCAGAGAGTGAAGCGACTTCCCCATGGTCACTTAACTTGCAAGTAATAGAGCCCAGGCTCAAACCTAATCTCCTAAACAAAATATTGACACGTGGCTAGGGGCCAGTCCTGAGGCCAGAGATGCAGAAAGTGACACTTTGCATCCTAGCATCCTGAGAGGTGCCTAGCCTTTCTCTGACCATCCCTTCATGTGACCTAGATGTTTGGGGATACCAGCAGGCTGATTATATTAAGGACTTGAAATAACACAACCAGCCAGCAATACTTCTCTCATGTTCCTCTTTCTATTGTCCCTGAAAATGATAGAACACATAATGCCATGTGTCAGGCATTGTTCTAGGCATCTTACATGTATTAGCTCATGTAATCCTCACAACGGAACCCTGTTAAGTAGGTGCATTGAATATCCCCCTTCCCAATTTTAGAGATGCGGAGATGAGGCACAGAGAGGTTAAGTAACTTGCCCAGGACCACACAGCTGGTAGAAGTAGCAGAGCTGGGGCATAAACTCAGGCGGTCTGACTGCTAAGTCCATGTTCTGAAGAGTCACAAAGCCTAAGCTGCTCTGCAGTCATCAGGTGGAGAAGAAAACTGGGGAAGAATCCAGTTCCCTTGCAGACCCCTGAGTCACCCTTTGCCAAGGGACCCCCAGCTCCTTAGCAAAGCCTTTTCCCTGCTCTGCTTGAGCTCTAGTGCCCCAAACCCTCAGGGAGGCAGCCCCTCCTGCCAATTCCCGTCTATAGGACAAGCCATTCCCATCCCTCCCATTCCACTCACCTTAAAACCCATTGGGCGGAGCTTACATGCTATTTCTGCATCATGCAGTGCATCCTCATGAGACTCCAAGGTGAAATAAATTTGAGACCGGTTGCTATAAAGCAAGTGGTCATTTGGAGCTGCCAAAATGAGAAAAAAAAAAAAAGAAAGAAAGAAAAAGCTCTCATTAATGGTCTCAGCGCAAAAACTTAAGTCCGGTATGAGAACGGATCTTGAGCAAATGGCACGCTATCTAGGATTTTTCTACTAGGGATCCAAAGGCTTAAGCTCCATTTCCAGCCCTGATATTGCCCTGCCTGCCACCCCTCCACCCCCGCCACTCTGGGTCTGAGCTTCCCCAACTATAAAGAAGTATTTTTTTTAAGTTTGTTTATTTTTATTTATTTTTTATTTTTTGACAGAGAGAGGAGGGCAGAGGGAGAGGGAGAGAGAATCCCAAGCAGGCTCCACGCCCAGGGCTCCATCTTACGACCCTGAGATCGTGACCTGAGCTGAAATCAGGAGTCGGACGCTTAACCAATTGAGCCATCCAGGCGCCCCATAGAGAAGTCGTTTTTTCTCCTTTCTCAAGCCGTTCCTTAGAGGGCCTGTGGGGTCAGTGGTGCATTAGCCGCTCTGACATAGCGGAAACCCTGGCCCCCTACTTCGCGGCTATGCATGGTTACCAACTGGCAGCCTGGCTTCTGAGTGAGGTATCACCCACAAAGAAACAGGCCAGGGAGGAGGGAAAGGGGGGTGGCCAGATGTGACCCCCATCCTGCCCACCAGGAAGACAAGTCCAGGATAGTCTTCTCATGACATTAGCAACACCTCTGTCTACAAAGCCCAGGGCCTATGAAGTTTCTCTGAATTCACTTGCAAGGCTCCATCCTCTCATTAGATGGCCAAATGGGACTGCACCTAAACAAGACTGCTGGGAATGAAGTGAGCTCGGCTCTCACTAACACTTTGAATCACTAGGTGCCAGGGCTGGACTGGCCTTTAGAGATCACCTGGCTCAATCAATCCATTCTTCAGATGAGGAAAATCAAGCCCAGGGAGCAAAAGGCATCTGCTCCAAGTCATAGAGCTAGCTGGTCAGACTTTGAAGCTTTGAAGCTGGGGCGGGGGAGGTGTTCCTTTTTCTGAAGGGTGTGCACTACATAGAATAATAAGGGGACACTGGCCATCTTCCAGCACAGAGATACTCGCCTGCTGGGGAGGCCCCGTACCTCTTAAAACGGTAAGTCTGTCATTTTTTTCACCCTGACCGCTCAGATTAACAAAGGTGAAGGAAGAAACTCCCAGGGGAAAAGCGGTGGCAGCAACAAAGGGGGAGGAAGACAGCGGGAAGGGGCTTTCCTGGCCCTTGAGGTATGGCTGAAAGGAATGGAACCTCCCTTGGAGATCTGGGTTTAAGTGACCTCCATTGTCTCCAGGTTGCCCCGCTCCTGCCCAGGGACTGGGCTCCAGCTGCGGCTGCTGGAACACGCTTCGTGGGGTTTTTCCCCAGGGCCGTGCAGAGGGCTTGCTTGGGTGCCCGTTACTTGCTCTCCAGACGTCAGCAGAGTTTACGGTGTATGCTAGCCCTTTTGTTCTGCAGCACTCGCCAGCCCGGTGCCGGCTCAGTGTGCCTTGCCTGGGCACAGGACGTGCGTGGGGGGAGGGGTCCTCCTCTACCTCGAGTTGCAACCTTGCACCGCTAGCCCGCGCGCCTCCCCCTCCCCCACTACCTGTTGCAAATCCGGACAGCAAGGCAACACGTGGAGCCTCGAGCCCACCCCCTCCTCCAACCCGTCGGAGTCGGGCTCAGGGCACCCTGGGGTCCCCAGAGCCCCCGTCGGCCCGGCGCTGCCGCCTCCTCCCCGGCCCGCTCCGCCAGACGCCGCGCCCCGCCGCGCCCCGCCGGCCGAGCTCCCGGCGGCTGGCCCGAGCGGGGCACTACCGGCCCGCCGCTCCGCAGCCACTTACTTCCTGGGTCGGGACGCGGAGGGTCGGCGGGGGCCGCTCCTCCAGGGAGCTCGGGCGCCTCGGTGCGGCCAGAGCCCGGGGGCTGCCCACGTTTGCCCTTGAAGCCGCCAAGCCCACGCGTCCTTCCTCCCGCAGCGCGGCAGCGGGGGGGCCGGGTGGGGGGGTGGCCGAGGCGTGCCCCCCTCCGTAGCCAGCCCGCGGTCCCCGGGGCTCCCCGAGCAGTTGCGCCGCCCGGTCGCCCGCCCGCGCTGGCGGGGTAGGGGCTCGAGGAGAGGGCGCAGGCTGCGGGCGGGGCGGGGGGGCATCTATTTCAGCAGAGGATCGTGTGATAGGAAGCGGTGACAATGAGTCACAGGGCAGCGGGGCGCGAACGCTCCCCTCCCCCCCGCACACGCTCGCGGGATGGTTTCCGAGGCGAGCGTGGCCCACTTCGGTTACCTCAGCCGTTACACAATCCCGCCCGCGCGGAGGAGGGGCCGCCCGGCCCGGGCCGCTCGCGGCCCTTATGCAACCAGTGCTCTCCTGACCTAATTCCACGCCGGACCCACCCCACCGGGAGCCGCGGCCCCGGAAGGGCCGGCTCCCGCCGCGGCGGCGGCAGCGGCCCCGGGCCGGGCGCGAGCGACACACGCCCGCGCCGACCGATCGTCGCGGCCCGGCGGGAGCCCGGCGGCCCCGGCGCGGGTGTGGGCGGGGTGCGAAGTTCCTCCGCCCGGCCGCACGGTGCAGGCAGGTGCGAGAGGATCCCGGGCGCGCGGAGGCAGAGGGCGCAGAGGCAGGGGCCGCGCGACCGCGCGCGAGAGACGCGGGGGACAGAGATGCGAAGGAGACAGAGAAACAGTGACCCAGGCAGAAGCTGGCGGAGGGACTCGGGAATGCAAGCCACGAGGAGACACGGGAAAAGACAAAGAGCGACAGAGACAGGGGCACAGAGAAAGGGCGATAAATTGGTAGCGGCAGAGACCAAGTCAGAGACCGAACTCCAGACACCCCTCCCCCACGCCAGTCACGGCCCGCCCGCCCCCCCCACGGTCCCCCGCGCCCCCCTCGGCCCCGGTCCGCCCCCCAACTCCCCGCCGCGCTCATTCCCCCGGCCCGCCCGGCCCGGCGACGCGGTGGGCTCACCTAGGCGAACCGCCTCGTTGTACTTGAGCAACGCCGCCTCCACCTGGTGCTCGCGGTACAGCCGGTTGCCCTCGTGCCGGAGTTGCGACGCCCGTGCGGGGCCGGGGAACAACTTGCCCAGGAGGCCGCTGAGCACCACGTTGACCCGCAGCGGCGGCGGCGGCGGCGGCGGCGGCGGCGGGGGCGGGAGCGGCGGCGGCAGTGGCGTGGCCGCCCCCGCCGCCGCCTGCTGCCCGACTCGCAGGACCGCGCGCGCCCTCCCGGCGGCCACCATCAACGCCGAGAGCTTGACCCCGCACAGGGCGCAGCGCCGGTCGGCTGCCCGGCCGCGTTCCAGGCACAGTTTACAGAAGGTGTGGCCGCACGACAAGGACACGGGGTCTGACAGAAACCCATGGCACTTCCGGCACTTGAAGCCGTCCCACACCTCGGTGGCCGTGGCGGCCGCTGGCGCCCCTGCCTCTTCCGCCGCCGCCGCACCGCTCGCCGCACCGCTCCTGTCCGGGGGCGCCGGCGGCAGCGCCTCGCCTTGCGGGACGTTCTGGGCCAGGCAGCGTACCAGTTGTTCCAGCTGCTCGGCCACCAGCTGCTGCCGCTCGGAGAGCTGTCTGTACACCTCGAAGGCTTCCCGGAGGCGCCCCCCAGACGCCAGGGCGTCAGCCTGCTGGAGCAGGACTTTGCACTCGGGCGTCGAGGGACTCGGAGGCTGCTCCTCCGGCCCCGGCTCCGGCTCCCGAGTGGCTAACGGTGCGGAGCCTTCTGTAGCCGCCTCGGGCTGGGGGCCCATGTCGCCGCGGGCCGCGGATGCCGCCGGCTCCGCCTGTTCTAAGTTGTTGCCGCCGAGCTCGGCGGGCAAGCTCAGCATCTGTCCGGTCTGAAGTGAATCCATAGAGAGACAGGCGCCCCGGGAAGAGGCGTCTAGGGGCCAGAGACCCAGAGGAAAGAGCAGCGACTGACTTGAAGCCGGACTGCCACGAGCGCCGCGTTGCCGCGCGCCGATCCCCGCCGCGCCTCCACGAGCTCCATGCCGGCCGCCGCGCGCCGACTAATAACTGTCTTGTCTCAGCAAAGTGTTATATAAAACTGTACCACGTGACGCGCCGCCACGCCGCTCATTGGCCGGCGGCAGGGAAATTGTTACAAAACCAGACAGTTTTGTAACAGTGTTGCGCTTGCTTCTTTTGGCTTCGCTTTTCTTGGCGCCTTCTCGAGGTTGTTTGTATTTACTCTCCTCCGTATTTCCCCCTCACAAGGTGGTTGCTTTTCTGAGGGGAGGGAGGGAAAAAACCCAAAGTCTTCTCTCGGGTTTCTCCGTCACCAAACCCTACCCGATTCCACCTTCAAACCCGCCGGGAGACCGGTCCCCTCAGCCCATCGTTCGCGGGCGGCCCCTCCCCCAACCCAGCCCTCGAGACGCTAAGACCTCGAGGTGAGCAGCCCGCCAAATCTCTGAGACGCGGAAGGCGCGCCCGCCTAGGGGCTACGGCTGGCGGCTGCGGAGGGAAGCGTTTTGGGACGGTCCCCGGGGCGCCCACACTCCCCCCCACTCCAGTTCCGGCCGCGGCTCGCGAGCCCTGTGAGCCGCGTCCCTAACCGCCTTCCCCGGGGACCCCCCCCCGCAAAGGTAGTGAGTGTAGTCATCCGAGGGCGCTTCTGTGCTGGGAGCCACCCGGAGCAGCGGGCCCGGCGGGCGCAGAAGTTGGGCGGCGCTCGCCGAGGGGCGAGGGACCCGTCAGGAAGATGCGCTTGCGGGACGGGGCCCAGGGGAGGCGCCTCGCGTGCCCCGCGCCTCAGCTCTCTCCCGCCGGCGCCAGAACCTGCGGCGGGCGGGCACGAGGCCGTGGGGGGCCACCAGGGGGGGCTCCGGGGGACCACGAGGGGGCGTGGCCACGAGAACTCCGCTCGGATCAGCGGGTCCCCGGGGGGCGTGGGAGAACCGCAGGCGGGACCGGAACCGGGAGCGCTCCTCCGGGGAAAGTCCGCGAGTCCTGGCGCGCTCGAGCGGCGGGCCGAGCTGCGTCCGGGTTCGCTGCTCCGGAGCGGCGCCGCGCTCTCGGCCCCGGCGGGTCGCCCCCGAGGGCTGCGCGGGGGATGGGCGGTGGGCGACCGCGAGGGCTGTGTGCAGGCGGCGGTGCTGGGCTCACGGTGGCTGGGCGGCCTCGAGGCTGCCCCGCTTCCTTCCAGAAGGCCCGTGCCGACTGCTCACGCGATCGCTCCCCACCCCTCGCCCTCAGAAGTTGACGGGAGCCACACGCACAAACGAAGAGGCTTCGAGACCTGGAGGAATAAGGCACAGCCCCCACGGCCATGCCGCTGCGAGCGCCGGCGCGGGGTCTGGGCTTGCCTCTGGCTCCGGGAGCCCCGAGGGCCTGCGGGCTCGGAGCAGTGCCTGGAGCCGCGCGCCGCCCCAGCGCCTGAAGACCTACAGTTGGCTCCCGCTGTGGCCATTTCTTAGTTGAGGGACCTTGGGCAAGTGACCTAAACTCTAGGAACCGATGTTTGGGGTTCTGAACACATGGCAGGGATGATCTTAGTCGGGATCAAGTCATGTTTCAGAGCTGGGGACCACGGGCTCCGTCAGGCCTCTGTGTCTCTTTAGGTCGTTAATCTCCCCTCGAATCAACACCAAAGCCCCCCAAAACAAGTACACTGTCGTGCAGCAATTTCTAGAGCCTCCCTCTGGTAAGACAGGACTGGGGAATGGGTCAGAGGGGAGAAGGAACGCTGAGACAGCGGGGAAAGAGACCAAGAAAAGAAACCAAGGAGTTCAGGGATGTAGCCAGGAAGGCATAAGGCGCTCATAGGAAAACTTGGCTTGCAGCCTAGCTTTGCCATGACTTGCTATGAGACCTTAGGCAAGTCCTCCACTCGGGCCTTAGTTTCTCCAGATCTCCAAGGTTCTCTCCAGCCCTCGCCTTCAGTGGCTTCTATCCTAAGACTGAATTTCATGGTACCAACTCAACTACTTAAGTACAAGACCAGTCCAGATGCTGGGGGTGGGGGTGGCTTGGGCAAGAGGGTGAAGTCAGCAGTAGTAGTAGAAGGACAGGGGCGGCTAGACTGCTGTCCTCTTCATCAGGGTCAGGCCTGAGCTAGATTTTAAAGATAGAGAAGTCAGAGGACTGGCCAAGAGGGGAGGACATGGCCATGCCGGGCAGCGGAGGAGGGAAGCCCCTTTCACCCTTCAAATTGCCCTGCTGTTGAATGGGCTTGGTCTTAGTCCATTCAGGTTGCCATAATAAAATACTATAGACTGGGTGGCCTATAAGAAACAGAAATTTATTTCTCACACTTCTGGAGACTGAACAAGATAGAGATCAAGACTCCTGCAGATCTGGTGTCTGGTGAGGGCCCACTTCCTGGTTCATAGGCAGCCATCTTCCGGCTGCGTCCTCAAATGGTGGAAGGTGAGTGATCTCTCCAGCATCTCTTTTATAAGGGCACTAATTCCATTCATGAAAATGAGAGCCCTTTTGATTCAATCACCTCCCAAGGGCCCCACCTCCAAATACCATCACATTAGAGATTAGTTTTCAACAAATGAATGGGGGGGGGGCGACACAAACATTCAGTCTATAGCAGGGTCCCCAACATTAATTATTTTTCTGCCCCTTCTGACACCTATGAGGAGGGACAGTCTGTAGGTAATGCGCAGGTAATGAGAGGTAATGAAAGGGCCATGAGATAGATAATGATGAAAACTTAATTCATGATCCTTATCCCTTTGACAAGTTTTTAAAAAAGATGTTGGTTACTGCCAGTTGTCTTCCGGATGCAGTTCTGAGATGTGCCTTGCTCCCTGGACCACCTTGATGGGTAAACATCCTCTGGGTTGGTTTCCCTCCCTTGCCCGTCAGGGTTGGAGGGGGCAAGGAGAAGGCCAAGGCAAGTCAGGCAGCAGGTTTCAGTCCTGCAGGCATGGAGTAGAGATGCTCTCACCAGGTCGCCCCCTTTGGCATCTGTGTGTGCCCAAAGCTGACCATGAATTTGGCCAGGAATGTTAATAGCTGCCAGGGTGATGCAGGGTGCACTGGTACCGAAAACAGGCAGCACCGTGTACTCATCGACCAGACAGACTTCATCAGAGTTTTCCATTGTCTTTGCATATCAGGACTGCCTGTAGGATAACACCAAATGGGCTTCTATGGAATTCTGGAAAACATCACCACAGTGGCTTTCTTCCCTTCTTTATTTAAAGTAAACAAACATTACCTCAATATACATTCAAAAGTCTCCTACTCAAAACTTCCTCGGAACCTCTGAGCTCACTAATTGGAGCTCCCCACAAGGAGGGGAGGGGAGAGATGGACACTTTTTCAGATGCAAATATTCCCGTCCGAGTGCCTGGTGCTTCAAATCTCCCTTTAATTTGCTAGGATCCCCCCTTGTGGCCAAGGCTGGCCATGGGGCAGGCAGGAAGAGCAAAGGTTGATCTGCACCTCCTTTTCCAGGGACTACAGCAAGTTTTCCAACCGGGCGCTGCGGAGCCTCTCTGGGACCCAGAGGAGACAGCTGGCGGGGCTCTACCCTAGCTCCCTTCAAGGGCAGCACTGCATCTGTTGGTCTGTCTGTTTCATGGTGAGCTTGGGGGTACAATCTCACTGAAGAAAGGCTTTCCCTTCTTTAAAATAGAAAGTCTGACGAGACGAAATCAGAGAGGGAGACAAACCATAAGAGACTCTTTTTTTTTTTTTTAAAGATTTTATTTATTCATGAGAGAGAGAGAGAGAGAGAGGCAGAGGGAGAAGCAGGGTCCCAAGGAGCAGGGAGCCTGATGCGGGACTCGATCCCAGGACGCTGGGATCATGACCTGAGCCGAAGGCAGACGCTTAACCATCTGAGCCACCCAGGTGCCCCAAACCATAAGAGACTCTTAATCATAGGAGACAAACTGAGGGTTGCCGGAGGGGAGGGGAGGGATGGGGGAGAGGGGGTGGGGTAACCGGGTGATGGGCATTAAGGAGGGCGCGAGATGTAATGAGCACTGGGTGTGATATGCAACTGATGAATCATTGACCTCTATCTAATAGTACAGAAATAATACACCATATGTTAATTGAATTTAAATAAAAATAAATAAAAAGTTTGCAAATCATGGCAATTTTCACCTATTTGTCGAGCATCTTCTATATGCCAGGCACTGTGGTAGGTACTGAAGATACAGCATAGCAGCACTTGGCTCCCAGGTGCTCCCTTTACAAATGGTTGCACATACTCTTCCCACACATTCTCATCCCAGCTTCCTAGACAGACTAGAAGTTCCATGAGGGCAAGACTAGTGTCTTGTGTCTTTCATCTCCTCCTCAAAGGACAGTGTTTGTTTTTGATTTGGTTTTGTTTTAGAGAGGGAAGGGGGAGGGGCAGAGGGAGAGAATCCTCAGGCTGACTCCCCGCTGAGTGTGGAGCCTGACACAGGGCGCCATCCCAGGACCCTGAGATCAGGACCTGAGCCGAAATCAGGAGTCAGACGCTTAACCCACTGAGCCACCCAGGTGCCCCTCAAAGGACAGAATTTGAACAGATCTTACTGAACACGGCAGTGGACATTTTGGCTCTGGATGGGAGAGTGCAGGGGACAAGAGGACATCCAGCTAGAAAGTCATACCTTTGCCCTGGGTCATTCACAGAGGAGAAAGTGAACACGCAGATAATTAAGCATTGACAATCCTGTGCTCACTTTGGCAACACATATACTAAAACTGGAAGGAGCCGACAGTCCCATACAACCCTGCACACACACACACACACACACACACACACACACGCATGTACACTATGTACAGAAGCTTGGCCAAAGCACTTATTTACTGTTTACTTGAGTTTCTCATTTTATAAACTGGGGGTGACCCATCAATTATGCAGTCTTGGGGCGCCCGGGTGGCTCAGATGGTTAAGCGTCTCCCTTCAGCTTGGGTCATGATCCCAGGCTCCTGGGATCGAGTCCCGCATCGCTTCTCCCTCTGCCTGCCGCTTCCCCTGCTTGTGCTCTCTCTCCCTCTGTCGAAAAAATAAATAAAATCTTTTTAAAAATTATGCAGCCTTTATGGGGGGGGGAAAAGACATCATGGGCGTTAAAGGCACTGACATGAAAAAGGCTGCCCCTCACTATCTAGAGTAGCCAAGAGCCAGAGCTAAAACTACAAGTGTGAAAACTTCACAGATCAGCCCTGGTTTCACAGATCAGGGAACTGAGGGCTAGCGAAAGCTGGTGATTTGCTGTGGGAATCCGTGACACAGCCTCCTGTCTCTGTTTAACGTTCTTTCCGTGTGAGCAGAAAGCTTCCAAAGGACACAGACCACCTCCCCAAGTAAGTCGGAAGTTATTTCAGGTTTCTCACATGATTTGCAATTCAACAAATGTTTATTGAACATATACTACGTGCTAACAGACTGGCATTTGCGGGCAAGAATAGAAGGATATGGCACTGTTCTTAACCTCCAGTAGCTAACTGAGGAAATGAGAGGCAAAGATTTGAAATAGTTAAGTAAAAATAACAGGCAGTATGTGAGAAGTGCCAAAATTGGGGGAACAGCGAGTCCAAGCGAGAGCGCAAAGGAGACAGACGGCTGCTTTCCATCTCATAGCCTTTAAGCCAAGCTGGAGAAGATTTAGCTACGAAAGCTGAAACCACCTCACTTCTCAACCCAAGGGGGTTCCCTCCACATCAGGGGCCACCTGGCTGGGAAAAAGGAGAAATTCAAGGAAGCTGGGCTGGTCAAGGCCCAGGGATTTCTAATTTTAAAGGCTACCCATGTGATTATAATTCTCAGCCAGCCAGGTCTGGGGTTTACCCACGTAAAGGATAATGCAGAATAGATTGGCTAGGTGCACCCCAATCCTTTTCTCCCTAGCCCATCCTCAGTTTCTCTGGGGGAGGTGGGTATCAATAATTCTTGTCTACTTTTTACTGAAGGGAAAACTGAGGGTCCAGAGACTTTCTTTCCCCCCACCCCCACCAGAGACTTTCAGTGATGTGGGCAAGGTCCTTTAGCAAGTAGTGTGATCTCTGGTTTCCTGCCAACCAAGAGAAATAGAAAGATCAGAAGCTATCCTCAAGGAAGATTTTGCTTCATTTCTCTGCAAGACAAATCAAACCCACTTGGTTGGCCAGAGTTGGCTGCCCAGAGGACAAAAAGGAGCAAGTCTCTGGAACTGCCAGGTGTGTGGGACAGAGCCCAGGGCAAGGTTAGAGGCTGGGAGCTCCGAGTTCTAACTCTGCTGTGTGACTCAACCCAAGGCACTTCCCCTCTCTCTTTGTGTGTCCTTTACCTGTTAATAACGATGCCCAACGTCACTGTTGGCATTAGCTACCAGTGATGGCAAATACACAGTGCAGTTCGTCCCCATGTGATTCCTGGGAACAAAAGGGATCCACAGCCACCTGCCGACTATTGTGAGTAAAGTATGTACCGACTGCCTTCGGAGTAGAGGCGCTTTCTTCCCAGGAGAGTGAGCTAAAGGCCCTGGGGCTGGGCCCTGCCCTCTGCAGGAGTACTGGCCAGTGTGGAGGGCCTAGAGATCCTGGCAGAGAGCAGTCTGGTCTTAGGAGGAAAAAGAAATAAAAGCCGGTTATCTGGAGGGAAAACAGCAAACATCCAGCAGAAGGAAATTACCTGAAAGCTTTGGCAGGCCTGGGAATGGTTAAGATCTATCATAAGTTGTGGCAAAATATATAAAACATAAAATTGACCATTTTAACCATTTTAAGTGTACGGTTTAGTGGTATTAAGTACGTTCACGTCATTATTTTAAGTGTACGGTTTAGTGGTATTAAGTACGTTCACGTCATTATGCAACCAGTACCACCACCCACCTCCAGAACGTTCTTCATCTTGCAAAACCAAAACTCTGTACCCGTTGAATGGCAACTCTCCATACCCGCCTCTCCCCAGCCCCGGGGAACCACTATTCTGCTTTCTGTCTCTGTGAATCTGACAACTCGAGGTACTTCAAATAAGTGGGACCATATAGTATTTGTCTTTTTGTGGCTGGCTTACTTCACTCAGTATAATGTCCTCAATTTCATTTATGTTGTAGCATGTATCAGAATTTCTTTGCTTTTGGGGCGCCTGGGTGGCTCAGTCGTTAAGTGTCGGCCTTCGGCTCAGGTCATGATCCCAGGGTCCTGGGATCGAGCCCCGCACTGGGCTCCCTGCTCAGCGCGAAGCCTACTTCTCCCCCTCCCTCTCCCCCTGCTTGTGTCCCCTCTCTCACTCTATCTCTCTCTGTCAAATAAATAAATAAACATCTTAAAAAAATTTATTTGCTTTTAAAAGCTGTGTAATATTCCCCTGTATGTACATACATCTTGCTTTTTTGCTTGTTCATTCATCAGTCAATGGACATTTGGGTTGCTTCCACCTTTTGACTATTGCAAATAATACCGTTATCAACATGAGTATACAAAGCTCTCTTCTAGACCCTGCTGTCACTTCTTTGGGATCTATACCCAGAAGTAGAACTGTGGGGTTATATGGTGACTGGCTGGCAATTCTGTTTTTAACTTGAGGAACCACTATATTGTTTTCCATAGTAGCTGCACCATTTTACATTCCTACCAGCAATCCGTAAGGGTTCCAGTTGCTCCATAGCCTTGTCAACACTTGTTATCTTCTGTTGTTTTCTTTTCATGAGAGCCATCCTAATGGGTGTGAGGTGGCATCTCATTGTGGTTTTGATTTGTATTGCCCTGATGATGAGTGATTTGAGCATTTTTTTTTTCCATTTGCTTACTGGCTATTTGTATGTCTTCTTTGGAGAAATGTCTATTCAAGTCCTTTGCCCACTTTTTTCGATCAGTTGTTTGTTGTTTTGTTGTTGAGTTTTAAGAGTTCTCTATATTCTGGGTATTAATCCTTTATCAGACACGTGACTTGCAAGTTTTTTCTCCCATTTCTCCCATTCTGCCGGTTGCTTTTCACTGCCGATAGTGTCCTTATCTGAAAACCTTGGGAGAACTGGGAGATGTCAGAATTCAGGGGTTTCTTTTTTAAAGATTTTTATTTATTTATTTGAGAGAGAGAAGGAGAGAGAGAGAGAGAACACAGAGGAAGAGTGAGAGAGAGAGAAGCAGACTCCCCATTAAGCAGAGAGCCAGACTTGGGGCTTGATCCCAGGACCCCTGAGATCATGACCTGAGCCAAAGGCAGATGCTTAACTGACTGAGCCACCCAGGCGCCCCTAGAATTCAGGTTTGGATCTTGAAGAATCTGGATTCAGAATCGAGCTCTTTGATGTTGTGCAAGCTACTTAACCTCTTTGAGCCTGCCTTCCATCTGAAAAATGGGGATGATTCTTATTATAGAGAACCTAGCTGATAAGATTACTATGATGATGCGTAAATGATATCATATGTCTCAAATCTTACCACTGAACCTAGCCCAGGCTAAATACTCAGTAAGTGGTAGCCTTTATTAGTATTGGGTTTAAGAAGGAACCAGAATGATGTAATTGAAATGTGATATTCGTTATTATCAAATGGGTGAGTAGGCCAACAATATTAAATAACCAACCCAAACACGGTACTATTACATAATACTTAACACTTGTGTAGCACGTTGCAATTTACAAGGCATTTAAACATTCGTCATTCATTCAACAGGCTCCGCTGGAAAATGATGATGAGTAAGACAGTACTGCAGAACTGAGTGGGAGAGACTACCATGGGAAAGGCAGTCTTAATCAGGAGATGAGGGCTAAGAAGACAGAAGCAGAGGGTGCTGACGGGAGGCACAGAGGAGGAGAGTTCAGATCAGGGGATGGCTTCTCAGGTGGGTAATATGGACCCAGAATTCTGCAGGATTACGGGGTTAGGGGGAGGAAAGGTGTGCTGGAAGGGGCTGAGCTTTCAAGATAGAAGAAAGAGCCACTAACAAACCCTGGAGGTAAGAGAGGCTGGCTGGCTAGGGAACTGCTACTAGTGTATCATGGCTAGAGCCTAGAATTCAGCGAGAGGAGCAGTGTGAGATGAGTCTAGAGAGGCAGGCAGGTGCCCAGCCATGAAGGGCTGTGTAGACCAGGGTAAGGCCTTGTGATTTTATCCTGAGAGAAGGAAGATGCTGTTGAAGGGTTTAAAGCAGATTCATGATGTGATTGGCTTTGCTGTTTAGAAAGATCTTTGGCTGCAATGTGGAGAGAGCAAAATGACAAAGCGCAGCCTGGGGGAGACCAGGTAGAAAGATGAACTAAAGGAAGGACAATGAGGCTAGGGAGAAATGAGGGCTCAAGAGACATTTAGGATAAAATGGAGCAGATGTGGGGACGGATTAGGTGACCTTAGTTCACTCCTGGGAACAATTTAGATATTAGCATCATTCTTTCACTTAAGATGAGTAATAGAGGGGGCACCTGGGTGGCTCAGTCGTTAAGCATCTGCCTTCGGCTCAGGTCATGATCCTGGGGTCGAGCCCCACATCAGGGTCCTTGCTCAGCGGGGAGTCTGCTTCTCCCTCTCCCACTCTCCCTGCTTGTGTTCCCTCTCTCACCGTCTCTCTCTCTCTCTGTCAAATAAATAAATTAAAAAAAAAAAAGAGTGTTAAAGATGAGTAACAGAGGCTGAGGAAGGGTCAATGATTTGTACGGGGCCTGAGAGCCAGAAGGAATCTGATCAGGACTCTGGCTTTCTACCCTGACATCTCCTGTTCACTCTTCCAGAATATGCTGTTAGATGAGTTTCTAGATCTTTACTGTAAATCCCTTTTAAGGAATTCAAGTCTTGTTTTCCCATCGACTGCTTTGCAGCATATAATCATTTCAGAGGTACTTTATCTGAGTTTTTAATTGGTTGTCAACGTAGGATGGCTTCACACCCCTGAGCTTTAAGACATTCTTTTCCTTTCTTGCTACTTAGTGTTTAATGAGTAGTCTGGAAGCAAACCCTTCTATCCCAGGGAGGCTCAAATGAAGAGTTTGGGGCTCAGAAAGAATGAGCCTAAGTCCTAGGCTCAGCCACTAATTGGCTGCGGGATAGAACAAGTCACTTTCTATAAACTTCTATCTGAAAACCCTGGGGACTAGAACTTATGAATGCATCCTCACTCAAATTCAATAACTTTATGAGTCTCTTCTAAAATAAGTATGCCTTCAAACTGTGAATAACCACTCTCTCCTGAATTTGTTTGGTAAGTTGGGTTTCTGACTCCATAATATGCTCATAGTTACTACGGATTTTCCCTGAAACTCTACTGTTTGCTCGCCAGGGAGTATGTCTCTGCTCTGTAATTGCTGAGAGGAGTGTTAGCAGACTTAACTGTCAACCAAGATGCACGGGTTCGCTTGTATTTTTCTCAGGCACTTGTACTGCTAAGTCTCACCTTTTTTTGGCAGGTTTGAGGGGAGGAGTACAATTTTCTAAATTATAAAACCAGAAGGGAGAGAAAAAATGAATGAACAAGGTGAATTCACACTTTATGGAAAACGCACCACCTGACAAGCCTATTGTGAGGCATCGATAAGACGAGGGAGAAGTGTCTCTGTGAATGGCAAGGCCCCGCCCAAGCGGAGGGTGATATGTACTATTCTTGCTTCCAACGCCACGAGCTAGGTGGGCCTGTGAGGGAAGAAGAGCCTTCGGCCTTGCCACCTCACCCAGGACCAGGAAGGATGGAGAGCTGACGATCCACCCCACTCCCAGGGGCTGGGCTCCAGTCCCCGGCCTGTGCGGTGACCCTCCTGGGTCGGGGGAGGCAAGGCCCAGTCCCGAGAGGCTGGCCCTCCTGAAGGTCCCCTTGTCTCCCCTGGCTTCCGCCAGCAGCAGGAGGGGGGACTGGGCTCCAGGCCCTTTACCCGAGGGCTTTAGGCTCCTGCAGGGGGACGGCACCCCCGTGTGGGACAGCACCCACAGCCCAGTCTGGCTGTGACATGGCGGGACTAGCAGGCCGGGGACAGGCCGGGGACAGGCCGAGTCAGTCCCAGTGCGGGGCTGGGGCAGGCTCTCACCTGGGGGCTGCGGACATCCCAGCACCTCAAGCACTGCTGGGGGCCACAGAGCAGAGACCTCACGGGAGGCCTCGGAGAGGATCCCGAGACAGAGACAGAGAGGGGATAAGGCCCCTGGTAGAGAGTCAAGCCCTAGGTGGGTAGAAAAGAAACGTCCTTGACGAGGACAGTGATTATAAAGCTCTTTGGTATTCAGTCAACAAATGTTTGTCCAACACTCCCCCCACCCCCCCACCCCCCTGCCGTGCAAACACACCATGACTGTTACAAGCTCAAAGGCGGGGACATCCCCCTCCTCAATGGCCTATGCTCACAGGGGAGGTAAACACGGTTCACACAGGTCACTGTCATTCAAGAGAGGTTGTGGGGGTGGGGCGGGGAGCAGATACAGGAAAGGAGGCTGCCTGGAGGCAGTGACTTTTGGGCCCCGGCTGTAAAGGAGAGCTCAGGATGGGTCTTTGGGGAGTGGCCCTTGCCATGCCTGACATTGAAGGGAAACCTCTCCAAGTTGTTGTGGCCTTGAGTCCTTCCCCCTGTCCTACTCTGACCCTGGAGACAGGTCTGCAAAGGGGAAGGACTTAACCGCTTCTGCTGACCAACGGGGGGGAATCGGGCGGGGAAAGAGAGCACTTTTCCCTAAAGAAATCTGTCATCATGCAAGTGTCTTCCTCTCTAGACCATGAACTAGGGCAAGCACAAGTCTTAGGCACCTGTGAATCCCCAACCACTAACTAGCACAGTTCCCAGTATATAGTAGGTGTTCAATACATGCTCAGTGAAGGATTGAATGACTAGGGTCTGGAATAGTTGTCCTGTAACTTCAAGTGGACAGCCCAACTTTTCGTGACCTGGAAAGACACTTGTTTTCCTAGAAAAAACTGTCTGCCTGGGAGCATTCGATTTTGCAGTAGGCAAGGGAGCTGCCTTATTAATCGTCTGGCTCACCCCAGGACTCCCATCAAATCCCCCAGCTCTGTCCTATGGCCAGCACAATATCTCTGCGCTTTCCTACCCCAAGACTCCGGCTTTTCCTGCAGCCGAGGAACCTCTGAGGTCTTGTGTGCGTTTTAACACATGCCCTGTGGAGACAATGTCCTGCCTTCAGTGCCCCAACCCAGTCAGGGGATGCTGCCTATCTTTTGAAACCCCAAATCTTCCTCCCCTTGGAAACCTTTCCTGAGAAAAGCCCACACACATGACCCCTCCTGCTGAGCGAGACATTCATTATATTACAGGTGATCATGCTCGAGTCACAGAGATGTTTCACGTACTGCCTTTTCTCTCAAATAAATGGGGAGCCCCTTGTTGCCAGAGATGATGGCACCGCTTCTCTGTCCCCAGGAATGTCTCTCAAATAAGCACTGCATCTAGGTGTGCAATATATGCTTGCTGATCGAGGGGAAGGCAGAAAGCTGATCTGGGCCTTTCGGGGATCCTCGAGTCACAGACATTTGCTTTGTCTATGACTGGTTACTTAACCTTCTGCCATCAAGTTGCCCCAGAAGCTGGACAGACCAGAAACGATGCTGCGTCGACTACGGATTGGGTATCAGGAAGTCTTGGTTGTGGTCCTGACTCTGTCACTAACTAACACGAATTTTGGCAAGCCAGTTAGCTGATTTTGGCCTCAGTTTCCCCAATTAAAAAATAGGGAGACTGTTACTTCTGGCTAAGGATTTGTACTTACACCACCCCTTCCCCCACCGCATGAAACAACCAAAGCAAGCAAGCAAGCAAGCAAGCAAGCAAGCAAGCAAGCAAGAAAGAAAGAAAGAAAAGAACAATATGAAGCAACAGTTTTCAAGACACTAGGTATTAGGCAACAAAGGACAGTGATCCCAGAGAGAAAACAAACAAGATGAGCCCTATGAATGCCTCAGCTTCTTTTTTAAAAATAGCTTTGTTGAGATGTAATTCACATACTATGCAATTTAAAGTATACAATTCAATGGTTTTTAGCATATTCACAGACACGTGCAACCAATTTTAGAACATTTTCATCACCTCAAAAAGACATCCCATACCCTATCTATTCCCTATTCCCTCCAGCCCTTAAACAACCACTATCTACTTTCTGTCTATAGATTTCCCTATTCTGGACATTTCAAATAAGTGGGATCATATAATATGCGGTCTTTTGTAATTGGCTTTTCACTCGGTGTAATATTTTCAAGATTCATCCCTGTTGTAGCATGTGTCAGTGTATATACATCATTCATTTTTATGACCAAATAATATTCCATTCTATGGATATAGCACATTTTATTCCTACATTCTTCAGTTGATGGGCATTTGGGTTGTTTTCACCTTTTGGCCATTGTGAATAATGCTGCTGCGTACAAGCTGTTTTGTGGAAATATATTTTCCTTCCTATACCTTGGAAGAGAATTGCTGGTTCATATGGTAACTCTATGTTTAAACTTTTCAGGAACTACCAGACTGTTTTTCAAAGTGGCTGCATCATTTTTAAATACCCGCCAACAATGTACAAGAGTTCCGATTTCTCCCTATCCTTGCCAATACTTGTTATTATCTGACTTTTTTATTATAGCCATTCTAGTGGGTATAAAGTGGCATGAAGTTCATTGTGGTTTTGATTTGCATTTTTCTGATGACATCGAGCAAGTTTTCACGTGCTTATTGGCCATTTGTATCTCTTCCCTGGGGAAATCTCTCTTTCTATCCTTTGCCCACCTTTTAATTGGGTTATTTATATTTTTATTGAGTTGTAAGAATTCTTTATATAGTTTAGATACAACTCCCTTATAAGATTAATGACTTGCAAATATTTTTTCCCATTCTGTGGGTTGTCTTTGTGCTTTGATGAGTGTTCTTTGAAGCACGAAAGTATTTAATTTTGATGAGGTCCGATTTGTTTTTGCCTTTTGTTGCAATAAATAAAAATCTTTTGCTGGGGCGCCTGGGTGGCTCGGTCACTTGGGCGTCTGACTCTTGGTTTTGGCTCAGGTCATGATCTCAGGGTCAGGAGATCAAGCCCTGTGTTGGGCTCCATGCTGGGTGTAGAGCATGCTTAAGATTCTCTCTCTCTCCCTCTGCCCCTCCCCCTTCCTTTATCTCTCTCTCCCTCTCTAAAAAAATTTAAAATAAATAAATAAATCCTTTGCCAAATCTGAGGTCATGAAGATTTACCCCTATGTTTTCTTATAAGAGTTTTATAGTTTTAGCTCCCATATTTAGGTTTTTAAATCCATTTTGAGTTGATGTTTGCATATGGTGTGGGGCATGGTCCAACCTCATTCTTTTACATGTGGTTATCCAGCTGTCTCAGCACTCTTTTTGAAAAGACTATTCTTTCACCATTGAATGATCTTGGCACTCTTGCCAAAAATCAGTTGACTATAGACACATGGTTTTATTTCTGGAATCTCCATTTTATTCCATTGATTTATATGTCTATCCTCATGCCAGTACCACACTGTCTTGATTGTCATTGCTTTGTAGTAAATTTTGAAATTGGGAAGTGTGAATCCTCCTACTTTGTTCTTCTTTTTCAAGACTATTTTGGCTATTCTGGGTCACATGCAACTCCATATGAATTTTAGAATCAGCTTGCCAATTTCTAAAGAGAAGCCAGCTGAGATTCTTCTAGGGATTGCATTATATCTATAGATCAACTTGGGAAGTATTGCCATTTTCACAATATTGAATCTTCCAGTCCATGAGCTCGGGATGCATTCCCACTTACTTAGATCATTAATTTCTTTCAACAGTGTCTTAAAGTGTTCAGAGTATATAAGCGTTGTGCTCCTTTTCTTAACTTTATTGCTAAGTATTTTATTCATTTTGATGCTGTTGTAAATGGAATTGTTTTTTAAAAGATTTATTTATTTGAGAGAGAGAGAGCATGAGTTGGGGGGGGCGCACAGGGAGAGGGAGAGGGAGAAACAGGCTCCCCACAGAGCAAGGAGCCTGATGCAGGACTTGATCCCAGGACCCTGGGATAATGACCTGACTGGAAGGCAGACGCTTAACCCACTGAGCCACCCAGGCGGCCCCTTGCTGAACTTTTTTATTAGCTGTAATAGTTGGGTTTGTGTGTGTGTGTCTGTGCATTCCTTAAAATTTTCTATATACGAGATCATGTCATCTGCAAATAGAGATAATTTTACTTTTTCCTTTCCAATCTGGATGCCTCTTCTTTCCTTTTCTTGCCTAAGTGCCCTGGCTGGAACTCCAGTAAAATGTTGAGCTGCAGACATTTTTGTTCTATTCTTAATCTTAAGGGTAAAGCATCTCTTCTTTCACCATTAAGTATGATGTTAGCTGTGGGTCTTTTGTAGATGTCCTTTGTTGAGGAAGTTCCCTTTTATTCCGACTTTGTTGAGTGTTTTTGTCATGAAAGGGTGTTGGATTTTGTCAAATGCTTTTTTTTTTGCCTCTATTGAGATGATCATGCGATGATGCATTACATTAATTGATTTTCAGATGTTAACCCAACCTTATAGTTCTGGGATAAATCCCACTTTTCATGGTGCATAATTCTTTTCACATGTTGTTAGATTCAGTTTGCTACTATTTTGTTGCAGATTTTTGCACCCATATTCAGAACAGATAATGATCTCTAGTTTTCTTGTGATGTCCTTTGATTTTGGTATTTGGGCCTCATAGAATGAACTGGGAAGGGTTCCATCCTTTTCCATTTTTGGAAAAGTCTGTGAGGAGTTAGTATTAGTTTTTTGAATGTTCTTATAATTCAGTGATAAACCATCTGAATTTGGGATTTTTCCCTCGTGGGGAGGTTTTTAAAAAAATTACTAATTTATGGGCATCTGGATGGCTCAGTCGTTAAGTGTCTGCCTTTGGCTCAGGTCATGTTCCCAGGTCCTGGGATCGAGGCTCGCGTCGGGCTCCCTGCTCAGCGGGAAGCCTGCTTCTCCCTCTCCCACTCCCCCTACTTGTGTTCCCTCTCTCGCTGTGTCTCTCTCTGTCAAATAAATAAATAAAATCTTTTAAAAAAATTACTAATTTAGCCTCTTCTCTTATAATAGATCTATTCAAATTATTTTTTTCTTGTTGAGTCAGTTTCAGGAGTTTGTGTTTCTCTAGGAATGTATCCATTTCACCCATCTTGTTTGTTGGCATATAATTATCCATAAAATTCCTTTATATTTATGTAAGTTCATTTCTGATTCTAGAAATTTGAGTCTTCTCTCTTTTTTTCTTGTCAATCTACTGAAAGGTTTGTCAATTTTGTTGACAAAAGAAACAGCTTTTGGTTTCATCGATTTTTCTCCATTGTTTTTCTATTCTCTCTCCCATTAATTTCCACTCTGATCTTTATTATTTCCTCCTGACTTGCTTTAGGTTGAGTTTCCCCTTCTTTGTACAGTGTCTTAAGGTGGAAGATTTGGCCCAACTTACTGCCTTCAGAAAGTTTCCAGGATAGGACATGGAAGGGGAGCTGAGGTAGAGCCTGCAGACTCCCTGAGTTGAGGACACCAATCTGAGAGTTCAGGAAACCAAGTCAGGTAGAGTTTGTATATTTTGTCCTGGTTTTTGGTTGTTTCCAGTGAGAGGGTAAATCCACTCCCTGTTACTTGGTCAGAAGTGGAAACTGTGCACAGCTGTATTTAAATCCTAGAATGGCTTTTCTAAAAAAAAAAAAAAAAAAAGAAAAGAGAGAGAGAGAGAGAGAGGGAGAGGGAGAGAGAGAAGGAGAGCAACAGGGAGAGAGGGAGGGAGGGAGAGGCAAGCGTTTGTGGGATTGGGCAACAGAGACAAGGCTGGTGCGATCAGGGGTTGAAGCCATCAGATACACAGGATTCCAAATTACAAAGAGAAAATGTATTTTGTTTTTCCTTCTTGAGATATAGTATGCACATACAGAAGACTATTTTCTTAGATTTAGAAAGTCACTGCTGCAGGTTAATGTTGTATCATTGTTAATTTTCTCTTATTTTGCCCTGTAGTTGAGAGGAAGGAAAAGGATGGAAAAAAAGAAAGAACCTGTTCTTCACTTTTTTTAGGGTTTTTGTTTTGCCCAGGGAAATTTTCTCAACACGGATATTTACTCCAAATTTCATCACCCAAAAAGTGATAGCCACTGACAACTTTTATCCTAAATTCTACACACATATTTGCCAGCATTCATTCAGCTTAGAAATAAACGTTTGTTTTAAATGAATAAACTTGAGTGTGGACAGATTTCTTTTAGGTCAATAACACTGACTGAAATCTTCCCCTACACTATTTGTTGCATCACCAACACTTGAAAGCTTTGTAGAAATACAGAATCTCAGGCACTCCCTGGACCTTCACAGTCATATTTTAACAAGGTTCCCAGGTAATTCCTATGTGCATTAAACCTTTAGACACATACTGAGGTAGAAAGCACACACATATATATGTGTACACACATATATATGCATTACATGTGTATGTAATATATAGTATTATATATATGTGAATGTGCGTGTGTAGGCATGCATGGGAATGATCCATATAAATGTAGCATATATACAAGACTATGTAGAGGAACGATAGCACATTTAGGATAGTGGTTACCTCTTGGAAGGTGTATTAGTTATCATGTGGTATAACAAATTACCCCAAAACCTAGCTGCTTAAAACATACATTATCTGGAATCCAGGCATAGCTTAGCTGGGTCTTCTGCTTCAAGGTCTCTCAAAAGGTTGCAATCAAGTGTTGGCCAGGGATGCAGTCTCATCTGAAGGCTCTACTGCAGAGCATCTGCTTCCAAGTGCATTCACATGGTTCTTGGAAGGATTCAGTTTTTCACAGGCTGTTGGACTAAAGATTCATTTCCTCATAAACTGTTCAGTTTTTGCCATGTGGGTCTCCCGTAGAGCATCTCATAACATGGCAGCAGGCTTTATCAGAGCAAGTGAGAGGGCAAGAGAGAGAGCCAGCAGGATGGAAGTCACAATCTTTTGTAACCTAATTACAGAAGTGACATCCCATCACTTTTGTCATAGTCTAGTCATTAGAATCAAGTCACTAAGTCCAGCCCACACTCAAAGGGAGGGCATGCATACCAGAAGATGGGGCTCAATGAGGGTCATCTTTGAAAGCTGCTAGTCAAAAGCAGAGGGTGTCAGTAAAAGAGAATTCGAGGGTATGGGTACACAGGGGGCTTCGATTGTATCTATAATGTTTTATTTCTTAAGCCAAGTAGTAGGCACATGGGTATTTATTGTAATGTTTTATATAACTTTTCTAGGTCTGAAATATTTCCTAATAAAGAAAAAAGCGGGGGGGGTGCCTGGGTGGCTCAGTCAGTTAAGCATCCGGCTCTTGGTTTTAGCTCAGGTCATTATCTCAGGTCGTGGGATCCAGCCCTGTGTTGGGCTTCATGCTGGGTGTGGATCCTGCTTGGGATTCTCTCTCTATCCCTCTCCCTCTGCCCCTCCCCCTCCTGCACTTCCTCTCTAATAAAAAAAAAGAAAGAAAAAAAAAAGAAAAAAGTTAAGGTTGAATGGGCCTGATCACTCAATCTGTTTAAGAAAAAAAAAGGATGAAGGGGTGGTTATTCAGAAAAGGGGATGAGAGAAGGGCAAGGGCCCAGGGGTTTGAGGATTGATAGAATCATTTCTACTTTTAGTGAAGCCTTCCTAGCTGCCCTCTAGTTAGCATTAACGTCTCCTTCTCCCATATTATACAGTAGCACATCTCACTGTCTGTCTGACATCAATATTACATAGGTGTGTATGTGTGTATTTATCCACCCCCCCACAGGCATTGTCAGGTTCTGGAAGGTTCATATCTCATAGGATTTTATTTCTCTTTCTATCCTATCTCCTCCAGCACTGTGCTTTACACAGTGCCAAATAAATGTTTGCAAACCAAATTGGACTTAATGCTTCCCCATCCCATTCTGGCATTTTTGTTAACAGTTTAGATGCATTAAGGCCATAACCACAGGGTGAAACAGAAGGCATAAATCCCTTTGTCACTGTTATTAAGTAGAGAGAGCAAGAAAAATAAGTAGTTACCCATATAATGTGGTGAGGTATCACAAAACTCCTCTTCCAAATAATAGATTCTGTACCATGAAGCCTGCTCTTCATTTATCATAGAACCATGTCTTTAGGCTAAGGGATTGTTTCCAGGAGAGCTGTTAAAATATAATCTTCAGATGGAAACTAAATAAACCTTAATGCAATATTTCTTAATCTTTAGAGGGATACTGACCTCTATGAGAATTTCAAGGAATCTGCAAATACTCCCCACTCCGGATACATAACATGTTTCAGTTTCAAGTAAGGCTTTGTGAACTTCCTAGAGAAACTTCTACCCCTACCCTTCAAAAGACTGAATTAGGACACTGAGGGAACAAATCACCATTCATGGATATTTTAAGGTTGGGGGGCCATAATGGAGACATAGTGATCAGGTAGTGGGACCATTGCTTGGAGAGGGGAGAATTAGGTGGGACATTTCTTTTTTTTTTTTTTTTTAAGATTTTATTTATTTATTCATGAGAGACAGAGAGAGAGAGAGGCAGAGGGAGAAGCAGGCTCCCAAGGAGCAGGGAGCCCGATGTGGGACTCGATCCCAGGACCCTGGGATCATGACCTGAGCCGAAGGCAGACGCTTAACCATCTGAGCCACCCAGGCGCCCCTTCACATTTCTTTTTTTTAAGGTTTTATTTATTTGAGAGAGAGAGAGAGAGAACGAGCAAGGGGGAGGGGCAGAGAGAGAGGGAGAAGCAGACTCCCCCGCTGAGCAGGGAGTCTGACACGGGGCTCCATCCCGGGACCCTGGGATCATGACCTGAGCCGAAGGCAGATGCTTAACCAACTGAGCCACCCAGGCGCCCTTAGGTGGCACATTTCAACACAGAAAGGACCTGGGCGTCCTTCAGGTAGTATCCTGACTGAAAGGGCCTGGGTTTAGGGGACCCCAGGGAGGCAAGAGGATCACAAGGGTAGGGAGTCAGGATGCCTTGCGATCCCATGAACGAACACCAGAGTGCAAATTGCCACTGAAGTCAAACTGCCATCAAAGTGGACTTTTTAAAAAAATCTTGATGTCAGAAGTACAACGGGGATTAGAACAGCTGTAGTCGGTGAAAATGTCATTTTCAGAACCCTTAGGAAGTTCCAGGTGAGGCTGGAAACTCTAGGCATCGTTATTAGTGTCCAGAAAGGGTGTTGATCATCCGCATGCTCTGACTGCAGATTTCTTTCCCAATACTGCTATACTTTATGATTGCTCTACTCATGATCCGTGTAGCGGAATAAAACACTTCACTTTAGGGCAAGCCGGTAATAGCCTGTGGGGGGAAATGAAGTTGGCAGCGGGGTGCTCATTCTGCACAACTCAGAATGGGCTCTTGCGCATCCCCAAAATAGTAATTACAAACTTTAAGTAGGAAATTCAGTTCAACTAAGTGAACCTGGACAGATGCCCCATCCAGCCCATGGCTCCAGTGACCACTGCCATATTCTCCCCCTTTCTGAAGAAAACATGTCTGTGGCCCCATCACAGGTCTCTTCTTGAGAAACGGCATTGTTGGGCGCCTGGGTGGCTCAGATGGTTAAGCATCTGCCTTCAGCTCAGGTCATGATCCCAGGGTCCAAGGATCGAGCCCTGCATCGGGCTCCCTGCTCAGCGGAGAGCCTGCTTCTCCCTCTGCCTCTGCCTCTCTCTCTCTCTCATGAATAAATAAATAAAATCTTAAAAAAAAAAAAAAAAAGAAAGATGGCATTGTTAACTCTACTGGAATGGGGGGGAAGGAATGACATGGTAACCCCACCTTCTTCTCTGGTAAGAGAGAAACCTTTCAATACATACCCCATCCCCGGCTTGCCCCTTGGGCCCAGAAACACAGAACCTGCCATGTTGGAAGGGTTTGCAGGCCCATGCTGTTTCTCTTGGCAATTACTTTAATTCCCCCCAAAGAATCCCTTGACTTCTCTGAACTTCTCGGAAGAGAAACTGAGAAGATGAGGAGGGGCCAAGTACATACATTTAACCACACTGCCTCCTCTCTCAAGCCCACTTTCACTACGTGAAGCTTTTGTGGAATCCATAAAGGAGGCCCTGAAACAGACTCTGAAGGGGCTTTAATGTACTTTAAAAGTTTTCCAAAACAAGATTTACCAAATGTTCAAAAATAATTTTGATGAATCACAATCGTGAAGAAACAGTTTTCTGTCTTTATTACAAAGTTATTTTTAAAGCGCTTCTTCATGAATCATGCAAAATAACTGATTGCAACATAAATTGTCATCTTCATGACTATTTCTGAGAGAGGGAAACTCTAGTTTAAAGAAGGCAACCAATATTTTAATTAAAAGAAGGATGTTCTGCACAGTAACAGAAAGGATACAGTAATGAAACCATACACCCCCCAAATGTAAATTATATCATTATTTAATATTACTATTCTTAAATTTTGATGCAGTTTGAATCCATAGACAAGCTCTAAATTATCTTGGCAAAATGGCAAATCCCTCTAGATTATTCCATTCCTTCCGGATCAGAACAACATTGTATCTTAGTTTTTGAAATCGGAACCAAATTTTTTTTTTTTGAGATAGAAAGAGAGACATATTGATGATAAGAGCCTATGAATTCTCTGTCCAGGCTAGTTTCTATTCAAAGTGAAGTGAGGAACACTGAATTCTTTCACAGGCATTAACACCACATAACATTTCTTTGTTAAAAAAAAAAAAAAAAGGAAGTATTTTAGTAGAAGAGTGTTATCTCTAGTCTCAGGTCCTTCTGTTCTCCTCACTACCATGAATACCAAGCATCTGGTTGTACTGACACTCATATTCTCAGGACACAATGTTTTGAATTGCATGCAGGGCATTCGGTGCTTACAGAGCTACGTTGAGATGCTTATGGCTACTAGACTCCTCCCTGTCTCAGATGTTTCTCGCACAATGACAGTTGGCCCTTATATGCTAAGCACTTTATGGGATTAATTCAATTAATCCTCCCAATGACTCTATGTTGGGGTACCAGCAGGTTGAGTAACGTGTCAGAGACTATGCAGCTAAGTTAGATGCAGAGCCAGAATTTGAACCCAAGCAGTCCAGCTCCAGAGTAATGCTCTTAACCTCTAAACGGTATGCCCTGCTCCCTAGAGCAGGCGTTCGGTAATTTTCAACACAAATACTTATTTATTTGATCTTTTTTTCTCTAAACACATATTGGACCTTAAACATCTAAATGAATGTAGATTTCAAAGTTATTGTCCTGGGAAGCTTCTGTTGCTCAAAACCTTTTGTGATTCCTTCTTTGGAATCGAGTTCAGAGCCAGTTTATGATTCAGAGAAGAAAAGCAGTCAATACATTATGATGACAGCCCCTCTTTAAATAAAGACAGCGTTATTCAGTTTGCTGAATACCTTATATACCCCATGTATTTCTTTCTTTTTTAAAAAAGATTTTATTTATTTATTTGACAGAGAGAGACACAGCAAGAGAGGGAATACAAGCAGGGGGAGCGGGAGAGGGAGAAGAAGGCCTCCCGCTGAGCAGGAAGCCCGATGCGGGGCTTGATCCCAGGACTCTGGGATCATGACCTGAGCCGAAGGCAGATGCTTAACGACTGAGCCACCCAGGCGCCCCATGCCCCATGTATTTCTGAATAACATCTGTTTTTCCGAAAATCACATTCTCCATTAAAAGAAGAAAGATTGGCCATCGTTGAAGATAGTCCAAAACTATGATGCACAGACATTTTTTTTTTCAATCAACTAACAAACATGTACTGAGCAACTAGTCCTGGATGTGCCTGGCCCCAGGGATACAAAATCAAATGGGACATCTTCCCTACCCTCAGGGAGCCCTCAGCCAGGTAAAGGAGACAATCAGTGTGATAAGTGCTTTGACAGATATAAGAACAGGATGCTCAGGGTGCCCAGGAAGGAGCATCAAACCCAGACGTGGGGCTCGGGCCAGCTTCCTGAAGGAGGAGGTGAGGTCGAATTTTAAAAGACAAGTAGCTGTGGCCACACCGGAAAGAACCAGGGCACAGACTGTGAAGGCGGAGATTATGTCCTTGGATGAGCACAACCATACTCTCCCAGGTTTATTTTCAGAAGGTGATAATCATATTATATTTTATGTTCACACCTGGGATTCAAGTTGTGTTTGCCTTTCAGTGCAACCTGGAAGGATTTGTTGATGGTCGTTTAAAAGTTGCCTGACTTTATGTTGGTTGTTTGCTTCTGTAAATGAACCATTTATAGGTCTTCAGGTTTCCCTGAAGAGTTTGGCTGATGGAGTAAACAGAAAGCAAACCGATATACTAAGGAGGTCACTGTCAGAATCTACTCGTAGATTGTAGGTACATGAGGAACATCCGTTTGAGAAACAAAGAAAGGAGTGAATCCTTAATATTGAGTCTCGGTCGCTGTGAATTGTGCGAGACTGTTGAATCGCAGACCTGTACCTCTGAAACAAATAATACATTATATGTATAAAAAAAAAAAAAAGAAGATAGCAGGAAGGGAAAAATGAAGGGGGGGGGATCGGAGGGGGAGATGGACCATGAGAGACTATGGACTCCGAGAAACAAACAGGGTTTTAGAGGGGAGGGGGCTGGGGGGGTGGGTTAGCCTGGTGATGGGTATTAAAGAGGGCACGTTCTGCATGGAGCACTGGGTGTTATATGCAATGAATCATGGAACACTACATCAAAAACTAATGATGCAATGTATGGTGACTAACATAACATAATAAAATTGAAAAAATATTGAGTCTGGGTAATTTAAACAAAAATAGCTTGTTTTCTTCATTTCCTGTGGGCCAAGGTAAGACAGAGCAACCCATGCATGGAGGGGAAAGGCTGCCCTGGTAGAGGCTTATAGTTTTCTCCAATATCAATTTCAAGGACGGTAACTTGGAACCATGAGTGGGGGATGCGGTAGTCCAAGAAGGGGTCGTTCTGTTTCTGTGGCTTACCTGCCCCTGAAAACCAGTCTAGCCAGGGATCACACAACAGCGTCTTTAGAGAGGGGGAAAAGGGCTTGGGAGATGGGGAGGTATTGCCCAACACAATGGGGCTCAGTGCTTAGAGATGGTGACAGTTGGTGAAAAGTACAACAGCCTGCTTGCGGGCTGAGGCCAGAGTCTGAAGGCCCTCTTCTTTGGAGTCCTCATCCTCTAGGTGGCTGGAATTGCTGGACAGAGCAAGAAACAGAATACACAACGAGGAAACTGAGGGGAGGCTTAGAGGAGGCCTCGGGCATGGGATGCTACCTGGTAAGGACAGGCTTTCCTGGCACTGGAGAGCAAAACGATCCGGGGTAGGAGGACACACTGGGCCCTTGGGAGAAAGGAACACATGGCAGGCAAAGGACACCGAGACAACCTTGACCTGTTTCTCCCATCTGTCTAGAGCCAAGCCCGGGGAGTTCAAAGAGTAAAGGGCAAGGGAAAGTAGGAAAGAAAAGATATCTGCCTGCCTATCATTTATTTACTCATGTTGCACATGAAATGTTTAAAGAACCATGCTAGGGAGCTGAAGAAGCTACAGAGAAAGTAATCTAATTCCAAGAGTCGACTCAGACCTCCTTTGCCATGGTTCCATGCAGAGGTTGCCCTGTGGGCTAGGTTGGGGCAACCAAACGTTGTCCTTCCCCCATAATATGTCCTTTTATTGACCCTACCATGGTACCAAAAATGTATCTATTGCTTTTCCTCTTCCGGAACACTCTAGGCCACCATAACTCATTCACAATGAGCTTTGGTTACTTTTTAAGATAAGCATTTGTTGAAAAAGAACGCCAAGAAAAAGGGCCACAGCACAATGTGGGATTGATGGGGAGGTAGGAAAAAAATACTCCGGGAGGCTGTTGCTGAGAGGGATAGATCAAAGTGCTTAGAGGATGCTGATGAAGAAATGGATGAAACCAAATAGTATCTATTGAACACCTATCGTGTGTCAGGTGTTTTCATAGCTCCTCACAAAAAAACTCTGGGTAGCAGGTATTACTTTCTCCATTTTTACCTGGTAATAGTCTGAGGATGAGAGACATTAATTTGCTCGTACAGCTAGTAAGTGACAGCCGAACTCATGTCACTGGGATTCTAAGTACTATCGCCATGCCACCTCAAGGATGAAATTGCCTGAATAGATGTATTAGCCAGGGTCTGATCGGGAGAAAACAACTGCATGAGCTATTTGATCAGAAGGGATTTAATATAAATACAAATACTATATAATCTTACTTATATGAGGTACTAGGATAGTCAAATTTATACAAATAGAGAGGAAAAATGGTGGTTGCCGGAGGCTGAGGGAGAGGAAAAATGTGGAGTTATTTAATGGGTATGGAGTTTCAGGGTTTTTTTTTTTTTAAGATTTTATTTATTTGACAGAGAGAGACAGCGAGAGCAGGAACACAAGCAGGGGGAGTGGGAGAGGGAGAAGCAGGCCTCCTGCCGAGCAGGGAGCCCGATGTGGGACTCGATCCCGGGACCCCGGGATCATGACCTGAGCCGAAGGCAGACGCTTAACGACTGAGCCACCCAGGCGCCCTCAGGGTTTTTTTTTTTTAAGATTTTATTTTTTTATTTAGAGAGAGAGAGAGAAAGAGAGCGAGCATGAGCAGGGGATTGGGGCAGAGGGAGAAGCAGACTCCCCGCTGAGCAAGGAGCCTGATGCGGGGCTCCATCCCAGGACCCTGGGATCATGACCTGAGCCAAAGGCAGATGCTTAACCAACTGAGGACCCAGACACCCTAGAGTTTCAGTTTCACAAGAAGAAAAGAGTTCTAGAGATGGCCAGTGATGATGAATGCCACTGACCTATACACTTAAAATTGTTTAAGTGGCAAATTTGATGCTAGATATATTTTACTGTGATTTTTAAAAATTGAAGCGAAAGTGGGGGCGCCTGGGTGGCTCAGATGGTTAAGCGTCTGCCTTCGGCTCAGGTCATGATCCCAGGGTCCTGGGATCGAATCCCACATCGAGCTCTCTGCTCCTTGGGAGCCTGCTTCTCCCTCTGCCTCTCTCTCTCTCTCTCGGTCTCTCATGAATAAATAAATAAAATCTTTAAAAAAAAATTAAAGCAAAAGTGAAATAAAGACATTTTAGACATACAAAAGGTTAAAAAAGTCATCACCAGCAGACCTGAATTGTAATAAATGTTGAGGGATATTCTTTAAGCAGGAAGAAAATGAAACCAGATAAAAATATGGATCTATACAAAGTAATAAAGAATATTACAAACAGAAACTTCATGAGTGGGGCGCCTGGGTGGCTCAGTCGTTAAGCGTCTGCCTTCAGCTCAGGTCATGATCCCAGGGTCCTGGGATCGAGCCCCGCATCGGGCTCCCTGCTCTGCGGGGAGTCTGCTTCTCCCTCTCCCACTCCCCCTGCTTGTGTTCCCTCTCTCGCTGTGTCTCTCTCTGTCAAATAAATAAATACAATCTTAAGAAAAAAAGAAACTTCATGAGTAAATATATATTTTTCCTATTTCTTAAATCTCTTTAAAAGATAAGTGACTATAAACAAAAATAATAAAAATGCATTGTGGGCTTTACAACTCATGCATAAGTAAATTATATGAAAACTGTAGAATAGGGATGCCTGGGTAGCTCAGTCGGTTAAGCATCCGACTCTTGGTTTCAGCTTAGGCCATGATCTCATGGGTCCTGAGATCAAGTCCCGTGTCAGGCTCCACGCTCTGTGGGGAGTCTGCTTCTCCCTCTCCCTCTGCCCCTCCTCATGCATTTTCTCTCTCTCTCTCCCTAAAATAAATAGGTGACTCTTTAAAAAAAAAAAACTATAGTATAAAGACCAGGAGAGGGGAAATAGAGGTACACTACTGTCAAGTTTTTACATTATTTGTAAAGTGATAGAATATCACTTGAAGGTAGACTATGATAAATTAAAGCTCTGTATTCTAAACTGCAAAGCAATCACTAAAATTAAAAAACAAAAAATTATAGCCAAAAAGCCAACAAAAGAGATAAAAATAAAACTAAAACATTCAATTAATCTGACAGAAGGCAGGGGGAAAAAGGAACTGCAGATGACCCAGAGAGAAAACAAATAGCAAGATGAAAGATTTAAACCTAATTATATCAATAATCACATTAAACATAAATGATCTAAGCACCTTATATTACTTTCCTACTGCTGCTATAACAAATTACCACAAACTTAATGGCTTACAACAACATAAATCACCTTACAGTTAGTTCTCCAGGTCAGAAATCTGACATGGGTCTCACTGTGCTAAAAATCCAAGCGTCAGCAGATCTGCATTCCTTCCAGAGGCTCTAGGGGAGAATCTGTTTCCTTACCTTTTACAACTTCCAGAGGCCGCCTGCATTCCTCAGCTCATGGCCCCTTCCTCAATATTCAAAGCACATGACTCCACCTTCTGCTCTGTCATTACATCTCCTTCTCACTCTGACCCTCTTGCCTTCCTATTTGTAGACTTTTGTGATTATATTGGGCCCACCCCAATAATCCAGGATACTCTTCCCATATCAAAATTCTTAACTTATCACATCTGCAATGTCCCTTTTGTCATGTTAGGTTAATATTTACAGGTTCACAGGATAAGAATGTGGACATCTTTGGGGGGTCCATTATTATCTACCATACGCCTCAATTAAAAGGAAAACACTGTCAGACTGGATAAAAAAAGTAAGACCCAAATGTATGCTGTTTACAATAGTCTTTAACTATAAATACAAAAATAAATTAAAAATAAAAGAATGGGAGGGGCGCCTGGGTAGCTCAGTCGGTTAAGCATCTGCCTAGGTCGGATCAGGTCATGATCCAAGGGTCCTGGGATCAAGCCCTGCGTCAGGCTCCCTGCTCAGCGGGGAGTCTGCTTCTCCCTCTCCCTCTGCCCCCCCCCACTTGTGCACTCTCTCTCTGTCTCAAATAAATAAATAAAATCTTTAAAAATAAATAAAAGGATAGGAAAAGCTAGACCTTGTGTACTAGGCGGAATGGTGGCCCCAAAGTTATGTCCATATTCTAATCCCTAGAACTTGTGAATATTACCTTATTTGGCAAAAGATGTGGTTTAACTCAAGGATTTTGAGAAGAGTTTATCCAGCAGAGCCCTAAATGCAATCACACGTACCCTTATAAGAGACACACAGAGGGAGATTTAGACACACACAGAAAAAGCAATATGAAGATAAAGCACAGAAAGAGATGTAGTCACAAGCCAAAGAATGCTGACACCAGAAGCAGAAAGAGGCAAGGAACAGTTTCTTCCCTAGAGCCTCAGAAAGGAATGTGGTACTGTCTATACCTTGATTTTAGACTTCTCACCTCCAGAACTGTAGGAGAATAAATATCTTGTTCTAAGCCACTAAGATTTTGCTAATTTTCTATGGCAGCCACAGTAAACTAATAAACCTAGCTAACTAATAACCAGATCCAGGAAAGACAGACGGCTGTATTAATAACAGGCAAGTAGATTTCTGATCAAATAATATTACCTGGAATGATACTAATAAAGGGATCAATTCATCAAGCGGATATAACAACCTAAATGTTTATGCACCTAATAATGAAGCTTTAAAATACATAGAGCAAAAAGCGTATTTGAGTCATACTAAGTATGTATTCTGACATTGATAGAACTAAATTAGATTCTTTTTTTTTTTTAATTTGAGAGAGAGAGAATGAGAGACAGAGAGCACGAGAGGGAAGAGGGCAGAGGGAGAAGCAGACCCCCTGCTGAGCAGGGAGCCCGATGCGGGACTAGATCCCGGGACTCCAGGATCATGACCTGAGCCGAAGGCAGTCGCTTAACCGACTGAGCCACCCAGGCGCCCGAATTAAATTAGATTCTAATAACAGAAAGAGATCTGGACACTCCTCAAATATCTGGAAACTAAATAATAACACATTTATAAATAACACATGTCAAAGAAAAAATCAAAAGGGAAATCATAAAGTATTTTTTTTTTTAGATTTTATTTATTTTTTAGAAAGCGAGCGAGAGAGAAACAGCATGAGAGGGGAGAGGGTCAGAGGGAGAAGCAGGCTCCCCGCTGAGCCGGGAGCCCAATGTGGGACTTGATCCCAGGACCCTGGGATCATGACCTGAGCCGAAGGCAGACGCTTAACCATCTGAGCCACTCAGGCGCCCCATAAAGTATTTTTAACTGAATGAAAATGAAAACATAACATATCAAAATGTGTCAGATACCTCGAAAGAAGTATGTGGAGGAAAATTTATAGCACTAAATGCATAGGTAAGAAAAGAAAGATTTCCGATCATTGACATCAGCTTCTACCTTAAGAAACCAGACAAAGTAGATCAAACTAAGCCCAAAGTAAGAAGCAGCAGAAACCAATGAAATAGAAAGCAGAAACTAACCAGAGAAACTTAATGATCCTAAAAGTTGGTTCTTTCAGATAATGAGCAGAGTTGATAAAACTCTGGCTGTGTGAATCAGGAAAAAGAGAAGACACAAATTACTAATGTCAGGAATGAGAAAGAAGACGGCACAGTGGATTCTACAAATATTAAGAGGATAATAAAGAAATATTATGAAAGGATTTTGTCAGTAAATTTGAGGACTTAGATGAAATGGACTAATTGCTTGGAAGATACAAACTACCAAAGCTCATTCAAAAAGATATATTTAACATGAATAGTCCTAAACCTATTACAGACATTGAATTTGCAATTATAAAACTTCTCACAATGTAAACTCATGGCCCAGATGTTTTCACTGGTGATTTCTGCCAAAAGCCCGAGGTCCTAATATCAATTTTACCCATATTCTTTCAGAAAATTATTTTTTTATTATTATGTTATGTTAATCCCCATACATTACATCATTAGTTTTGATGTAGTGTTCCGTGATTCATTGTTTGCGTATAACACCCAGTGCTCCATGCAGAACGTGCCCTCTTTGATACCCATCACCAGGCTAACCCATCCTCCCATCCCCTCCCCTCTAGAACCCTCAGTTTGTTTCTCAGAGTCCATAGTCAGGGAGGGAATACTTCCTAATTCATTCCATGAAGACATCATTCCATGATACCAAAGTAAATGACATTAAATAAAAATTAAATAAGTAAAACTACATGCTAATATCCCTCATGCACACAGATGCAAAAACCAGGAATAAAATTTCAGCAAACTGAATCCAGCAATATGTAAAAAGAATAATATATCATTTGCAAGTGTGGTTTATGTCAGGAATGCAAGTTTGGTTTACATTCAAAAATAAATCAATATAATGCACCATATTAGCAAAGTAACAAAGAAAAGCCATAGGATCATCTCGATAGAGACAGAAAAATCATGTGACAAAATCCAACATCCAAAACTGATAATACCTCTGAGCAAACTAGGAATAGAAGGAAATGTCATCAACCTGATAAAGGGCATCTATGCCAAACCTCCACCTAACATCATACTTAATGGTGAAAGCCCAAATGCTTTCCCTATAAGATCAATAACCAGTCAAGGATATTCAGCACTGTACTAGAGGTTCTGGCTAGAGCAATTAGGCAAGAAAATGCAATGAAATGCACCCAAATTAAAAAAAAAATTTAAAAAGGCACCCAAATTGTAAAGGAAGAGGTACGATTTTCTTTGCTTGCAGATAACCTGTTCATATACAGAAAAGTGGTTGAAATCTAAAACGAGTTTCTAGAACTAACACATGAGTTTAGTAGAGTTGTAGGCTACCTCATTAATATATAAATTTTTTTACAATGAAAACCACTGTAATGAACAATTGAACCAATGAACTGAAATGTAAAAACATCATTTACAATAGCACCTAAAATATTAAATAAGGATAAATCAGACAAAAGATGTGCGAAACCCGTACACTGAAAAATATAAAGTATTGCTGGGAGAAACTAAAGAAAATCTAAATAGAGGTTTTATGCTTTATTCATGGGTCAGGCATAGACTCCACACTATAATTGTGTGAGTCAGTTCTTGTTAAGTTTTATTGGCCCATTCACCTGTTTATCCGTACACCTGCTGATGGACGTTTGGCTTGTTTCCACATTTTAGCCACTGCAAATAAAGCTTCTATGAACTTTTGTGTACAAGGCTTTTTGTGGATGCATGCTTTCTTTTGTCTTGGGTAAATATCTAGGAGAATAATGGCTAAATCATTTCTTTTTTTTTTTTTTTTTTTTTTTTTTTTTTTTTTTTTCTTTTTAAAGATTTTATTTATTTATTTGACAGAGAGAGACACAGCGAGAGAGGAAACACAAGCAGGGGGAGTGGGAGAGGGAGAAGCAGGCTTCCTGCTGAGCAGGGAGCCCGATGCGGGGCTCGATCCCAGGACCCTGGGATCATGACCCGAGCCGAAGGCAGACGCTTAACGACTGAGCCACCCAGGCGCCCCATGGCTAAATCATTTCACAGTACATGTTTAACTTTTTTAAAACACCACCAAACTGGGGCGCCTGGGTGGCTCAGTCGGTTAAGCGTCTGCCTTTGGATCGGGTCCTGGGATCGAGCCCTGGGTTCGTTATTGGCATCCTTACCAACACTTGCTATGGCCATTCTTTTAAATTTTATTTATTTATTTTTTCATTTTTTTTTAAAGATTTTATTTATTTATTTGAGAGAGAGAGAATGAGAGACAGAGAGCATGAGAGGGAGGAGGGTCAGAGGGAGAAGCAGACTCCCCGCCGAGCAGGGAGCCCGATGCGGGACTCGATCCCGGGACTCCAGGATCATGACCTGGGCCGAAGGCAGTCGCCCAACCAACTGAGCCACCCAGGCGCCCATTCTTTTTAATTTTAGCCATTCTGCATGGGTGTGTAATGTTATTTCATTGTGGTTTTAATTTGCATTTATTTACCTAGTGACCAATGGTGTTGAACCTCTTTTCATGTGCTTTTGCATCATCTGTATGTCTTTGGTGAAATGTCTGTTCAAATCTCTTGCCCATTTGATATTGATTGGGTTGTTCATTTTCTTCTTATTGGGCTTTTGGAGTATTTTACATATTCTGGATACAAATCTTTTATCAGATATATGCTTTGCCAATATTTTCTCCCAGTCTGTGAATTATCTTCTCATTGTCTTAACAGTGTCTTTGAAAAAGCCAAAGTTTTATATTTTCATGAAGTCTAATTTATCAATTCATTTTTAATGTACTATGCTTTTGGTGTCATATCTAGGAAATCATTGCCTAGCTCAAGGTCATGAAGATTTTTCACCTGTATTTTCTTGGAGGAGTTTTACAGTTTTAACTTTTATATTTAATTCTATGATCCATTTTGAGTTAATTTTGTGGATGGGGCAAGGTATGAATTCAAGTTGCTTTTTTTTCCTGCAGATAAATACCTAATAGTTCTAGCACCATTTGCTGAAAAGGTTATTCTTTTTCCAATGAATTGCCTTTGTACCGTTGTAAAAAACCAGCTGTCTATATTTGTTTGAGTATATTTCTGAATTCCCTCCTTTGTCCTATTGGTATATTTGTCCGTTTTGGTATCATACTGTACAATTTCGGTTTTGGCATACGTATACACCTATGAAACCATCTCCATAATCAACATAATGAACATAACCCAAAGTTTCCGAGTGCCGTTGGTTATGATCATTATCTTGATTGTGGTGATAGTTTCATAGGTGTATATGTATGCCAAACCTGAAATTGTATGCTTTAAATACATGCAGTTTATTGTATGTCAATATATGCCAATAAAACTGTTCAAAAGGACTGACTCGCACAAATACATCCAACTGATTTTTGATAAAGGCAGAAAAGCAATTCAATGGCATGTGAGGAAAGGCTAAGTAAGGCCTCACAGATTCAGCCAATAAAGACACAATGAGCCATTTTTAGATTCAGACAGTTTATTACTTACATGGAGAATGAAAGGCAGAGTAGCTGAAGGGACCAGCAACCTATGCTCCTTGTCCTACATATCAAAAAGGATGACTCCAAAGCAAATGTGCCTCCCCTCCTCTTGTGTTCTCAGTGGATCACAAGGAGTTCTGCTAAGACTCAGATGAACTGGGTGCCTGGGTGGCTCAGTGGGTTAAGTGTCTGTCTTCAGTTCGGGTCATGATCCCAGGGTCCTGGGATCGTGTCCCGCATCGGGCTCCCTGCTCAGCAGGGAACCTACTTTTCCCTCTCCCTCCCCCTCTCCCCCCACCCCAGCTCATGTTCTTGTGCTCTCTCTCTCTTTAAAATAAATAAAATCTTTGGGGCGCCTGGGTGGCTCAGTCGTTAAGCGTCTGCCTTCGGCTCAGGTCTTGGTCCCGGGGTCCTGGGATCGAGCCCCGCATCGGGCTCCCCGCTCAGCGGGAAGCCTGCCTCTCCCCCCTCCACTCCCCCTGCCTGTGCTCCTCTCTCAATGTGTCTCTCTCTGTCAAATAAATAAATAAAATCTTAAAAAAAAAAAAATAAAATCTTTAAAAAATAAATAAATAAAATCTTCTAAAAATAAATAAAAAAATAAAATCTTAAAAAAAAAAAAAGACTCAGATAAACTGCCGGTCACGCGTCCACTTCTGTGGCCTATGTCACCAGATTGCCCTGACAGAGCTATTTTCCTGCACATAAAAGTCTCAGATCCCGAGACTTGCACAGGCTTCCTTGGGCAGAGTTATTCTGCACATGTCCCTGCAGTTGACTGCTAGAGAGAAAGCACATTCTGTGTGGCTTCAGATGGGGAAGTCTGTGTCGGACCACTCCGAACTCTATCCCATGCATATTTTTCCTATTGTTTTTGGTCTGTATCTTTTCCTGTAAAAAAAAGCTTCGCTGTGAGTAAAGCCTATGACTGGTCTGCTGAGTCCATCCAGTGAACCACTGAACCTGCATGGTCACGGGACCCCAAAAATAGGTTCTTTTTTTTCAATCAGTGGTGCTGGGAAAATGAGATCTTCATAGGCAAAAATAGAATAAACCTAGATCTCAACCTCATCCCTTACATAAAAATTAACTCAAATAAGATCATAGATTTAAATGTAAAATTATAGCATTTCAGAAGAAGATGTAGGAGAAAATATTCATGATTAAGTAAAGAGTTCTTAGGCATGACACCAAAAGCGATACATAAAAGAAAAAAATGGATAGACTGAACTTCATCAAAATGAAAAACTTTTGCTCTGTGAAAGACCCTGTTAAGAGGATAAAAAAATAAGCTGCAGACCGGGAGAACATATTTGCAAATTACACCTCTTACAAAGGATTTGTATCCAGAACATATCAAGAAGTCTCAAAAGTCAACTGTAAGAAACCAACCACCCAATTTTTAAATGGGAAAGACTTGAACAGATACTTCACCAAGAATGATATACAGATGGCAAATAAATGCATGAAGAAATGTTCAACATCACTAGCCATCAGGCAAATGCAAACTGGAACCACAGTGAGATGGTACTACATACCAATTTGAATGGTTAAAATAAAGAACACTGATCACACCAAATGCTGATGAAGATGCCAATAAACTGGGTCTCTCATTCATTGTTGGTTAGAATGCAAAATGGTACAGCCCCTCTTAAAATCATTCTGGCAATTACACACAGAGTTATCATATGATCCAGCAATCACACTCCTGGGCATTTATCCCATCGAAATCAAAATGTATGCCCCCACAAAAAACTGTACTCAGATGTTCATGGCAGCTTTTATTCGTATAGCCAAAAATTGAAAACATACCAAATGTCCTTCAATAGGTGAACAGTTAAACACACCGTGGTACATTCATACCATGGAATACTACTCAGCAATAAAAAGGAACAAACCATTGATACACCAAACAACTTAGATGGATATTAAGGGTACTATGCTGAGTGAAAAAAGCCAATTTCAAAATGTGATAAGTTGTAAAGATGAAGAACACCTACTAGGTTACCAGGGGTTAGGTGTAAGGGAGGGAGGAGATAACTGCAAAGGGGCAGCCTGAGGAGCTCCCATTGGAGTGATGGGACAGTTTGGTCTCTTGATTGTGGTGGTAGTAGTTATAAAAATCTACACGAGTGATAAAGTGCCATACAATCACAAAGGCATACAAAATATAAGTGCATGTAGGGGTGCCTGGGTGGTGCAGTCAGTTGAGCATCTGACTCCTAGTTTCGGCTCGGGTCGTGACCTCAGGGTCGTGAGATCGAGCCCCACATCAGGCTCCACGCTCAGCGCAGAGTCTGTTTGGAATTCTCTCTCTCCCTTTCCCCCTGTCCCTCCCCGGCTCTCTTGCTCTCTCTCTTAAAATAAACAAATCTTTAAAAAAATAAGTATATGTAAAACTGATGAAATCAGACTAAGATCTGTAGTGTAGTTCATTGTATCATGCCAATTAATTTTCTGATTTTGGTTGTGAAAGTTACAGTTATGAAAGATGTCACCAATGAGGGGCAGCTGGGTGGTAGGTACATGGAACCTCTCTGTAGTATTTTTTCAATTTCTTGTGAGTGCATAATTATTTCAAGATAAAAAGTTACAAATTGGGACACCTGGATGGCTCAGTGGGTTAAGCATCTGCCTTTGGCTCAGGTCATGAACCCAGGGTCCTGGGATCAAGCCCCACATGGGGCTCCCTCCTGAGCGGGAAGCCTGCTTCTCCCTCTGCCACTCCCCCAGCTTGTGCTCTCTCTCTCTCTGTCAAATTAATAAATAAAGTCTTTTTTTAAAAAAGTTACACATTGATACTCAATTCAGTTATTGGCAAACTTTTCAGTATATTGGGAACAACTTGAAAAATGTAAATCTACATCTTCAGCTGTAAATTTTATGAAATCTAAACACAGATCAAGTATTTCTGGTGAAAATTTATCATCCAAATTGAAATATGCTGTAAGTATAAAATACACACCTGATCTCAAAGACTTCATATAAAAATATCTAATAATTTTTATAGTAATTATATGTTGAAATGCAGCAGATCAGATATATTGGGTTAAACACAATATACTATTGAAATTAATCTCACCATTTCTTTTCACTTTTTTAACGTAGCTACTAGAAGAGTAAAGATCAGTGTGTGATTCACATCTTTTTTTTTTTTTTTAAAGATTTTATTTATTTACTTGACAGAGACACAGCGAGAGAGGGAACACAAGCAGGGGGAGTGGGAGAGGGAGAAGCAGGCTTCCCGCGGAGCAGGGAGCCCGATGCGGGGCTCGATCCCAGGATCCTGGGATCATGACCTGAGCCGAAGGCAGACGCTTAACGACTGAGCCACCCAGGCGCCCCCACATTATATTTCTATTACACGGTGCTGCTATAAGGGACACTTCAGGAAGTAGCTAGCACTCCTAGACTGGGGGACGTGGGGGGTAAGAGAAGAATACATAATTACTAAAACTTGGGGGAGGGCCTCCGTGGAGCTAAAATTCAGACTTCTGAGAAGGAAGTGCTTGCTAGCTGGTGCTGGGATCTCTGAGCTTGGAGGAGGGTCCCTGGGTGCTAGGGCTCAGACTTTCGAGAAGGAGGCACAGACCGGTGGTGTTGTCTCTGAGTGGGGCATGAGGAAGCTCATTCTTCCAAGTGATGGAAAACCGCCAAGCAAATTGAGCTGGTGCTATAGGACGGCTAGGGTGAAAGTTCGCGTAGCCGGTAAGGGGCAAAGCCAGACCGCAAACCCACACTGTCAGACTCCACTCTGTTCTCTTAGAAATCCATACGCCGTGGGGCGCCTGGGTGGCTCAGTTGGTTAAGCGACTGCCTTCGGCTCAGGTCATGATCCTGGAGTCCCGGGATCGAGTCCCGCATCGGGCTCCCTGCTCGGCGAGGAGCCTGCTTCTCCCTCTGACCCTCCCCCCTCTCGTGCTCTATTTCATTCTCTCTCTCAAATAAATAAATAAAATCTTTAAAAAAAAAGAAAGAAAGAAATCCATACGCCGTGCTGCTTCCCGAGGGCCCTTTCTCTATATTCCTACAGCACCTTAAGCATACCTCTGTCTTAGCATTGAGCATAATGGTTTGAAACGGTCTCTTTGTGTACGTGCCTACGGCTTCACCATGAGGGTCATAAAGCTTAATAGTCTCTGAGGCCGTGTGGGATCGTGGTTAGATCACGAAGTGATCACCTCACAAGTCCTCACCAGTGGAATGTTGGTGAAAGGGACGTGTGCCACATTCCGGCCAATCTCAGGAGCTCACCTGCCTTCTCCACTCTTTATCTCTTCCTGTCTATTGGCTGGATGTCAGCATCCAGGGTGACCTTGGGTGCCATACACCAAAAATGACAGAACGAGTGTTACCTTAATGGGTATGTAATTCTGCAGATACTATGTCTTGGCCCCACATTGGAAGGGGGCATAGTATCCTTAGTTGCCAGGAGATTGCCAAGGAGGTTTTTAAATGCACTAGCAGGGAGCTCACAAATTCTTTTTTTTTAAGATTTTATTTTTAAGTACTCTCTACACCCACTGTGGGGCTCAAACTTACCACCCCAAGATCAAGAGTCACATGCTCTACCGACGGAGCCAGCCAGGCGCCCCAAGCTCACAAATTCCTATCAAAATTCTACTCCCACATACATGCCGCATTTTGTGTAAGAAGAACTATTCCTTTTACCTTTTGAACTTATGGATTATTTAGCTGAAGAAAATGGATATTCTTCTCTTAAAAGTTTTAGAGAATTTATTCACTCATTCTAAATTGGAGAGTACTTAACATGGATAATGCTTTTGGTATAATATTGCAATTATGTTATAATAGCACATTATTAATGTTGTTAAGAAAATCTGTCTGGTTTTATGTAAAATACACATTCATGGGGTGGGGGATGAGGTTGAATTCTAGTGCCTTTCTCATGAGAATAAAAGCATTTTGTTTTTTCATACGCCAAATTATTAACAATGGGCCATCTCCAGACTCTGATTAAAGTCACATGTTAACATACAAATGTGAACTTCCACCAACAACTTCATCCAACCAAGGTGTAAAAGGGACTGGCCCTCAGACACCAGTGTTAACACAAATAATACCCCGAATTCTCTCAGATATGGGGGTTAGATTCAAGGAGGTGAAGGAAGTAGAATTTTTCTGGGTTAGTTGCTTTATTTTATTTTTTATTTTATTTTTTTAGAGAGAGAGAGCAAGCACACGAGTGGGGGAGGGAGGAGGGAAGGGCAGAGGGAGAGGGCAAGGGAACTCCCTGTTGAGTGGGAAGCCCAACACCGGAGTTGAGCTGAAATCAAGAGTTGGTCGCTTAACCAACTGAGCCACACAGGTGCCCGAGAAAGCAGTTGCCTTATAACCTTCCATCTGGGGTTCCTGGGTGGCTCAGTCGGTTAACCATCTGCCTTCGGCTCAGGTCATGATCCTGGAGTCCCAGGATCGAGTCCCGCTGAGCAGGGAGCCTGCTTCCCCCTCGGACCCTCCCCCCTCTCATGCTTTCTCTCTCTCATGCTCTCTCTCTCTCTCAAATAAATAAATAAAATCTTAAAAAATAAAACAATGTTCTATCTGGGGCAGCTGAGTGGCTCAGTTGTTTAAGTGTCTGCCTTCAGCTCAGGTCATGATCCCGGGGTCCTGGGATCAAGTCCTGCATCGGGCTCCCTGCTCAGGGGGAGTCTGCTTCTCCCTCTCCCTCTCCCTTCCCCCGCCCCCTGCTCGTGCTCTCTCTCTCTCTCAAATAAAAAAATAAATCTTTAAAATAAATAAAGACATAAAACCTCCCATTATAAGAGGAAGCCTGGAACCTCTACAACAAAGTCATAAGATTTACTTAAATTCCTTTTCAGATCACTATCAAGTTTTCAATGTCTACCTTTACACTTTGAAATACCATCAGTGAAGACACTGATCAAATACATTTTTAGAAAGGTTACCAGCAACCTGTCGTGATGACCCTGTTGAGTGTTGGCTAAAGAGGCCAAAGAGAATGGAAGGAAGAGCTGTCTGTATCCGTGTGTTAGTGGAGTGACGGCAGGATCCAAGGGGAGAGATGTTTTGGAAGAGAAGTGACGATGTCTTGAAGGGCAATTTGAATGGTTCTTTATCTTTCTCTCCCTCTTAGCCAAGTAGCTGAGACGGGTGGTGGCTGACAAAGGGACTAGGAAGAGGGCTGGAGGGGCTCTGAGGACCAAATACAGGTACCAGCAGGGTTCTGACACAGTTACCAGGCTCTGGCGGGCGTTCCATTCTCTCTCTCGATCTCTCTCTCTCTGCACCCACTGACATGGCCTCTTAGATAAGCCTGAAATCCTCAGTTCCCCCCTCTCCTCAGTGATCCCGCCAGAATGTGGATTTCTGCCATGCTCACTTTCCTTTCACTGGCTTTCTCTCTCCTGACACTTCCCTACAGCAATATTTCCTACTTTAAAGGGACGTTAACCTCCCGTTTTGATGTGAGCAACTCTCAGTTCCCTCTAGCAAGTTAGGCTCGAAAGGAACGACATAGAGCTCACAGATATTGGAATCAAAATTTATAAACTTGTACAAAACAGTACAAAATAAATTTATTTTTATTAGATTGTGTGTCAGTAGAAGTAAAAAAAAATTTATTTTTATTAGATTGTGTGTCAGTAGAAGTAAAAAAAAAAAAAAAGATTATAGGTAGTACCTACTGGTAGGTGAAGGGGCTAGCAATTCACCCAGAGATCAGCATGGATTAAGGCACACAAAAGATTAAACTACTTGTATCTGAGATCAGCTGCCAACCTCCAAAATATTGCCCTTGGTAGCTTTCCACTATCCCTACAATTCTCACCAACAGCGTCACTCTTAAAGGGCCTTCCGAAGACACAGAGATACACGTTCTTGGAGCAAAGCAGTGACACAGTTCACATTGGCCTTGGCCCAGTCCCTGCTCAACAACTGGGGAGTGGTTTAAACTCTCTGAACTTTGATCTCTTCATTTGTTAAAAACACTCCTTTCTCTTCTCAGTAACTGACACCCATTTCTTGGCATCCCTGAGTGGCTGGTATTTAATATCCAATAAGATGCAAACTGACAAGATGGTCTCTCTTCCCACGGTATCTACATTTTATTTATTAATAGTCTCTTAGTAACTGACATCTGATGGATACTTACAAGCTTTCACCTAAGCCTCCCACTAGTAGTAGTCTGATCATATATCTATCTCTATCTTACTTGACAAAGAAATGGTCTGAGAGAGGTTTACATGACCTGCCCACCATTATGGGACAAATCAGTGGTAGAACTAGGATCAGAAATCCTATCTCCTCACTCCTGGCCCAGTGCACTTTCCGAGAGGTGAATATTTCCAACCTCTGTGTTTCTGGACCCTCCATGTTTCTAACCATCTGGACAGAAAAAGGGAGAGGAATCCCAGGCTTTGCGCTGAGCCTAAGACCACAAGCCTCACCTCTAGTTTCTTAGATGCACTGTGTGCTCTGACTCATGTCCAACCCTCTTCCTCAACTCTGGAAGCCCTTACCATCTGAAGTCTATCCATCCTGGCTGGACACCATCTCTAGGCAGCCCCTCCTGACCAAACCCACACTACAGTAATTATCCCCTTGCATTAAAATCCTTTAGCACCTGAGAATCCTGAACCCTCAACTAGTTGGGTGTGTGTGTATGTGTGTGTGTGTTGTAATAGTAGTAATAGTAGTAGTTCTATACGCCAGATTTTAGGGCAAAAAAGAGAAAAATGAAAACATACCAAACTATCAGAGGTTTAATCAAACTGCCAGATTATTCTAGGCTATGACCAGGATTAATACAAATTCAGTTCAACTTCTTAAGTTTGTCTCTCCATCTAAAATTCTGAAGTAATCACTGATGGTAACCAGGTCGGCTCAGATGCTCTGCAAGATCCTTGTGGAAGAGAGAATCAGTGGTCTCGAGGCTGTCTTCCTTTATAAAGGGAAGTAGGTTCAGATATTATGGAAAGATCGGCCAGATTAATCCAAATGTGGTTTCTCCTTAGCCCCAAGTAAACCAAGAAATTCTGCCTGAGGAGCTTCTTAACCCTAACCCTAGTGTTTCTTGGGGGTTGTGTTATTCTCTGAATGTGACATATATGTCTATTCCAGCTTTTCAAGCAGCATCTTCGGCTGCTCTTGGGTGCAAGAAGATGGGCATTTCATTGATACCTGGGACACTTTCGATCACAACCACACTATCCAAAGCTGACCTGGGCATGTCCCATAACTGTATTTTTCATCCAGTTGACAAGTGAAATTTACAGCAGAAGGGATCAAAGCCCTGGCATGCTGGGATGGAAATGTGCATGGGAATTCCAGAACTGAAAAGGCCAGCAACCCAAGAGAATAAAGCGCCCTGGGGAGTTCTGAAGCCCTTGTTCTAAGAAAAGGACACAAAATGGGGTTCTCTTTCATTTTGAAGGATGAGGAAATGGTTTAGGATGACAAGACCCACTTGGAAGTGATGAGCTCTCCCGTGTGAGCTTTAGCTACACTAAAACGAATGGTGGCAAGGACCAGCACCATATGCTTGTTAGTTATATTGACTGAAGAGTTACAGGGCTAGCTACCCTTAGGAGGTAAAACTCTTCTGGGTGTCCTGGCAAAGTGAGGTGGCACCTCCTGCTTAGCGACAGGGGACCATTTCTGAAGTCATGTCTACTAAAATGTCCTTTAGATATTGAGGTCAGTCTAAAGATTTCCATATTCGTTCAGTTCAACAAATAGTCCTCCAGTGTCTATTTCCTTCCCAGTTGCTAGTTGCTAGAGACGCAGAGATAAAAATAACAACTAGTTGTAATAGTCAAGCATTACCAAGAGGGTTTTGTTTTGTTTTGTTTTGTTTACTATGAGAGACCCTCTGCTGGGTGCTCTAGATATATCATCTCGTTTCATTCTTTCCATCACCCTGTGGGGTATTCTTAGCCCCACTTTACCAATGCAGAAAAGGGCGTATAGAAAGGTTACATAATTTGTGTAAGGTCACACAGGTAGTACACAGCAGAGGTGGGACTTAGTGCCAGGTATATCTAATCGCAGACTGCATGATCTAACCACGATCCCACACGGCCTCAGAGACCATTAAGCTTTACGGCCCTCATGGTGAAGCCGTAGGCACGTACACAAAGAGACCGTTTCAAACCATTATGCTCAATGCTAAGACAGAGGTATGCTTAAGGTGCTGTAGGAATATAGAGAAAGGGCCCTCGGGAAGCAGCACGGCGTATGGATTTCTTTCTTTCTTTCTTTCTTTTTTTTTAAGATTTTATTTATTTATTTGAGAGAGAGAATGAGATAGAGCATGAGAGTAGGGAGGGTCAGAGGGAGAAGCAGACTCCCTGCCGAGCAGGGAGCCCGATGCGGGACTCGATCCCGGGACTCCAGGATCATGACCTGAGCCGAAGGCGGTCGCCTAACCAACTGAGCCACCCAGGCGCCCCACGGCGTATGGATTTCTAAGAGAACAGACTGGAGTCTGACAGTGTGGGTTTGTGGTCTGGCTTTGCCCCTTACCGGTTGGGTGAACTTTGACAAGTTAAACCTCTATGTGCCTCAGTCTCCTCATCTGAAAAGAGGAATAATAATAGAATCTAACTCACAGAGCCATAATGAGGATTAAAAGTGCTTAGAATAGTTCCTGGCACATAATAAACGCTATACATGTGTCAAGATAAATAAGCTTAACTCCGAATGGGATTACAGGAAAGGCTTCTTGAAAGAGCTGATGCCTGGTTTGAGTCACAAAGGATGAGTAAGAGTCAGCCAGGTGAAGGAAAGTGGCAAAAGTGGGCCAGGCAGGGGGAGAGCATGAGGCCAAACCAGCATCGTGGGTGGAGGTTAACTTACACGCAGCTTGGTAATTCTAGACTGGAGCATAAAGTGCAAAAAGGAGAGAGGTGGGGGGAGGTTCTGGAAAGGTCTTGTATGTCACCTGAAGGAGTCTGGACTTTATTTCACATGGACCGGGGAACCATGGAGATAAAGGGTTTTATGCAGGGGCACAATATGAATAGATGTACATAGGAGGATAGATTTGTTATATGGTCTAAAACTTACTTGAAAAATACTCAGCACAGGGGCACCTGGGTGGCACAGTCAGTTAAGCCTCTGACTCTTGGTTTCGGCTCAGGTCATGATCTCAGGGTCATGAGATTGAGCCCCATGTCGGGCTCCACACTCAGCGCAGTCTGCTTGAGATTCTCTCCCTCTCCCTCTGCCCCTCCCACTCGTGCTCTTTCTCTCTCTAAAATAAATAAATAAATCATTAAAAAAATATATTCAGCACGGGGGTGCCTGGGTGGCCCAGCCAGTTGAGCATCCAACTCTTGATTTCGGCTCAAGTCATGATCTCAGGCTCATAAGATTGAGCCCCGTATGGGGCTCCACACTGGGCGTGGAGCCTGCTTAAGGTTCTCTCTCTTTCCTCCCTCTGCCCCTCCCCCGCTGTTCGTGCGCACGCACTCTCTCTAAAAAAAAAAAAGTACTCAGCACAGTGTGCAATACACACACACCTATGCATGTACATGTACATATACATATGTCCTAGGGACAGTTAGTATCTAAGTACCCTAATGAGGAGCACACGCCAGTGGCGCTTAGTTTGCATCTGAAAGACTAATTATGAATACACACTCTAGAGGCAGCGCTGGAAAGCTTCAGTCAATCTACCTAAATCTGCACGAGACGGTTTGCTCATTAATATAAGGGATGTTGGAAATAAACTTTCACTGGTGAAATAAATGGTATTCTAGATTTATGGATCCATACTGTCGTCTGCCCTTGCGTGAATGGGGCCAAAGAAACTGATGAGCCCAGAGTGGCATTCTAAGTCTAGGAAGCCATAGGTCCTGCGTCCTGACACCTAATGGAAGATTCCATCGCCCGATCTAACCACAAGTTTAGCTAAAGTGCAACTACTGGAGAACTGCGGAATGTGCTTCAGTGAACCTTTCCTGCGTGGGGCTTCATGGTCTTATGAGGACAGGTTGTGGGACTGAGTCTAACCACTACTAAGTGTGTGCTTGGCAGAACTGGGTCGAAGCCCTGTTTTCACTAGAACGGACCACCTGGTAGGGAGATTGTGCGGGGTGGGGTGAGGATGACAACCCACAGCTATCTCTAGTCAGTGGAAGCTACTGATAGTCACTGAGAAATCAGTGACGATGTCAGAGGCTAAACAAGCTTAGCTCGATTTGCAGGAGGGCGAATACGGAGGCTACTGCAAGTGGCTCAGTCAAGAGATGACAAACGAGAAGGTCTGAATGAGAGCAGTGCCAGTCAGTGAAAAGAAAATGGAGTCAAGAGCTACTTAAGAGGTAAAATCAGAAAGTCTTGGTGATCCATTGGGTGGTAAGGTCCGGGAGCAGTCTGTGACAACTTCTAGATTTCTTGTTTGAGTGACTGGGTAGGCATTGGTGACACTCACTGAGGTAGGGGACAGTAGAAAAGCCAGAGGAAGAGAAAGTTTGGGGGTGGGGCAGGGACAAACATTTTGGGATACACTGAGTTTAACATCTACACGGAGACGTCCAGCAAGCATTTGGATATTAAAGGCTGAAGCTCAGGGGAAAGTCTGAGTTTGAAATACGCATGGGAAGCCATCAGCACACAGGGACTAGAGAATACTTTAAGACTGGATGATCCCTCACTTACCGTAATACAAAGTCAGTAGATGACGGTTAAAAAGTGTTGGTCAAGAAAACAGAAGGTGGAAAACAGCATTGTGTTTCCTCAAAAAAGCAAACTGTAGAATTGCCAAATGATCCAGCAATTCCATTTCTGGGTATATACGCAAAAGAGGTGAAAGCAGGGACTCGAGCAGGTATTTATACACTTGTGTTCAAAGGAGCACGTTCCTAATGGCCAAAAGGTGGGAAAAACTCAAATGTCCATCACTGAACGAATAGAAGAACAAAATACAGTGTGTGTACGTGTGCGTGCACGAGTGTGTGTGTATAAAATAGAATATTATTCAGCCTTAAAAAGGAACAAAAGTCTTACATATGTCACAACACGGATGATCCTTGAAGACATTATGCTAAGTGAAATAAGCCACACCCCAAAGGATAAATACTGTAGGATGGCATTTATATGACTTTCCTAGAACAGTCAAATTCCCAGTGGCAGCAACTAAAATAGCCATTGCCAGGGACCTGCAGGGAAGAGAATGGGAGGTTACTTAACAGGTACAGAATTTCAGTTTGCAATGATGAAAAAATTCTGGAGATGGATGGTGACGATGGTTACACGACAGTGTGAATGTCCTTAGCGCCACTGAATACTACACTCACCAATGGTTAAAATGGTCAATTTTGTGCTAAGTATTTTTTACCACAATAATGGGGAAAAAAAAGAAATAGCAAGATAATAATCATGTTCCTTTTTTTTAAAAAAAAGATTTTACTTATTTACTTGAGAGAGAGAGAGGGAGAAACAGGCTCCCCGCTGAGCAGAGAGCCCGATGTGGGGCTTGATCCCAGGACCCCGGGATCGTGACCTGAGCCCAAGGTAGACGCTTAACCGATTGAGCCACCCAGGCGCCCCAATAATCATATTCTTTTGAATGACTGAGGTAAACACCACAAGGAACACTTCAAGGAGTTATTGTTTCTGGGAAGAAGGAAAGGGGTAGGCATAGGGAGTTTTGCTTCTCATTATAAGCCTTTGGGACTCTTAAATTTCTTTTTTAGCTATATGCATGTTTTATATTATAGAAATAAAAACATTTTGAACTGTAGAAAGAAGTGGATGAGGGGCACCTGGCTGGCTCAGTCGGAGGAGCATGCGACTCTTGATCTCAGGGTCGTGAGTTCGAGCCCCACATTGGTTGTAGAGATTACTAAAATAAATAAACTGAAAAAAAGAAAAAGCAGATGAGATCACTCAGGGAGAGTTGGAGAAGTTGGTGGGAGAAGAAGTATCTTAGGGTAAAGTTTGCAAGAAACAATATTATCCACTAAAGCAAGGTACTAAAAAGGGTTATTACAAAGATCCGGGAGAATCAGACAGACATTTACTGCAGTAAGCACAACAGCAGCTCCCAGGATCTAGAAAGTTGTCTGGGTGCCTTCTCCTGGGCTCCCTCTCATCACTCCCCTCGCCCCACTGATCCCTCCCACAAAGCTTTCCCTCTCTCCCTCCTCTGCTACTCCACGCCTCTCCTCTGGCTCGTGATCTCTTCCTTGCTTCTCTGGGAGCATCGACTTGATTTCCCCACTCCCTTCCCTGCCCAGTAGTGTCTTCAGGTCCCTCGCCCACTCTCACGCGGCCAGAATCATAGCTTCAGCCTCTGAATCTATGCAACTTCTCAGCCCTCCTCCCTAACGGTCACCTCCCTCCATCTCGCTATACTCCTAGGCATCCCCCTCTGCCTAAATATCCATCCCCAGCCCCAGTGGCCAGGCCCGAGGCTTCACCATCCCTTCCTGAGACACTATGGCTGGGGAAGTATTGCCATAAAGGAGACTTAAGCCAGGCATTAACCCAAAATATAACTACTATCAAATAAGATCCTTGAGGAATACAGGAGTGGGAGAACAGGAGAAGAAAAGCCATGAAGAGAGTTTCCAGCGGGTCAGTGGTTGAAGGATGCTGAATGCTGTGGAGCAAGATTACTTACAACACAGACTAAAAGGTTTGGCATGGGGGTGAACGAAAAGAAAGGAAGTGGGACGTCATGTATAGACTATTCTTTCAGGAGGCTTGGCGGATAAGGGGGACATTGGGTAAAAAGATTTTTGTTTTTATTAAAACAAAACTGAGGTTTTGTGATGGGTTCGAATGTAGCAGAGTATAAAGGAAGAGTAAAGAATTGTCGGGGCGCCTGGGTGGCTCAGTTGGTTAAGCATTTGCCTTCGGCTCAAGTCATGATCTCAGGGTCCTAGGATCGAGCCCCCACATCGGGCTCCCTGCTCAGCGGGAAGCCTGCTTCTCCCTCTCCTACTCCCCCGGCTTGTGTTCCCTCTCTTGCTATCTCTCTCTCTGTGTCAAATAAATTAAAAAAAAAAAAGAAGAAGAAGAAGAATTGTCAAGAGATGGGTGGGTGAAAAGGTTGGTGTTGAACAGGAGAGAGGACATGCTGTCTGTCCTCAGAGATCAGCAGAAAATCCTAAGAACTGCAGTTACAGCTTTTCGACTCAGAATTTGCCTTATTTTGCCATAGAGACCAACCCCGACCATAGACCTGCTCTTAATACAAAAAAAGAGGACCAAGAACAGAACATAGGGCAATGCCAACCCTTAACAGTGCGAGCGAGTTGCCGATTCCAGATCTGATCATTCAGGGTGAATGTTCAATATGGGTCTAGCTTTTTCTACAGTGTATGGCTCTGGACCCAACCCCTTAACACCCAATTGGCTATAGGCCCCAGAAATGCCAACTAATAACCTTTCCAAATCAAAATCAGGAAAGAAAATATGTAATGATGAAGTCATATATTCTAGAAAGAGGACAAGAGTGGGAACCATGAGATCGGCTACCTTCTCTCTGTGGGTGTCTGTTTCCCCCTATGTAAGCATGAAGGGGCTGGGGTAAGTTGCTTCTATGGCTCCTCCAGTTGGAACACTCTGTTATTCTTTGACCTCTGGTTTATCTATGCTTTTCTTGTGGCGGTTGCAATACTCTCTTACACTAATACAAATGGGTGGAAGCTGGCCACATTTTTTTCAAGCTCCTGATAAAAGGAAAAACTCCAGGGCGCCTGGGTGGCTCCCTCGGTTAAGCGGTTAAGGGTCTGCCTTTGGCTCAGGTCATGATTCCAGGGTCCTGGGATCGAGTCCCACAGGGATCCTGTTTCTCCCTCTCCCTCTGCCCCCCATTCGTGCTTGCTCTCGCTCTCTAATGCTCTCTCTCTCAAATAAATAAATAAAATCTTTGGGGGAAAAAAACAAGGAAAAACTCCAAAGAACCGGGACAATCACAAAGTATGGTAAATAGAAGAAAGTAGGAGTCAAAGGGAAAATGTGCTTGACCTCTTGCTGTTGATGTCCGCACTCGGCTGGGCAACGGTGAGCCCGGGTTTCCTTGAGACCGAGTCAATGGTGCAGAAGTGGGAAAACCCAAACCACCTCTTTGTCTGGTCAAATGGAGACTGACTCCCCAACCCTGCTAACTTCGGAGGAGACAGTGAATATTTTCCTCTCTTCATAACATCCCTCGCAGTCATCATAAGCATTAAGAATGTTCTAATCTATGTAAAAGAAAGGGGGTTTCACTATTGTTCTCAAGCAACCAACTGTTCTTACCACATCTTCAAAGCTTCACTGGGGCGGGGGGCGGATTAGACTCAGGACAGTATGCCCTGCCCACCTTCTTCCATACCTCCAGCTAGGAACAATTTACCAGTGTTCACACGCCTAGGCTCCTCACTCCTATTCTGAAGTCTAAAAATACTTTGGTAAGAGTGGGATTGTGAATAAAGATCGTGCTGTCCTTTCCACAAAAAGCTGGTACGACTGATCTATGAGTAAGCCACAGGCTTTCAGTTCTTTTGCAGGCTCGAAGATGGGATTATTCTGTGTCATCTCTACCCCCTCACGCTCTGGGGACCAACCAGCTTCCCTTGGTGCCCGGGGGAGGGGTGGGCAGGGCTAGAGGCAAAAGCAGTGCGCAACGCCTGGGGCCTCACTCTGCCCCTGTCCTGTGGTCTACCAGCAAGCCGCGTGTAGCCACAGGCCGAGTCCCCACACCTCAGTACTGAATGCCACAGGGCCCCCCACCCCCCACCCCCGCTCGGAGCACCGGTCCAGGTTCCCAGCTCCTGCTTCGGGCGGTGAGGCCGGGTGGGTCCCCTGAGCAGGGTATGGGGGGATGGACACCCTGCCATCCTATTGCTTATACCGGGGCAGGTAGAGGTAGGCCCCAAGCCTGGACGAGTGAATTAGCGCGCAGTCGCCCGGGGCAGGGGGAAGAGCGTGAGCAAGCGAAGATGGAAGACGAGGTGAACGAAAATGGAAGGGGAGGTGGCTGCCTCCAGCTGGAAACGTCCATGCTTCACCCCGCAAGGCTCCCGCCTGTGCTGGCTCTGAAGACGCAGTTCTTGCCTGTTGGCGGCCGGGCCTCAGCTGCCTTCCTAGCTTTCCGGTGTGGGCTTGCTTTCTGCGCCTTACCCAAGGACCACTGCCATTATACAGTTTGCATCTGGTAAGAGAGAGGTGATAAATGGTGCCTTTGATTATTCTTCTGTTGGTTTAAATATTCTTTTGATGCACTAAAAGGGCCACCTCTATAAAATGCATAAAATAAGCAGCCGTCTGTGTTATGAGCCATCAAACTGAAAATGGATGAATTCAAGCATAGTCTGCCAAGGGACTCATTGCTGGGCATTGGCTAATTGACGGAAATGAGCTGCGTTATTGGACATACACACTCTCACTTCATTAGTTCTATGTGGCTGTGTCGGGGGCAGGCTGCGAACATAAACTTGGTGAAAAAGACCAAAGCTCTGGTAAACCCTGGGCAGAAGGGGAGCTCACTTTCTGGATTGTCCTGTTGCCCTCAGCTCCTGGATCAATCTGGCCACCTGAGACTGAATCTCTCCTCATTTCATCCTCCACCTCAAGTCTCCAATACTTGGCAGTTGAGTTCCTTTTATAAGTAGGACTTCAAGAATGGCCTACCTGTGGGGAGAAGGAGAAACTAAATAAAGAATAAAGTTCTCCTGAGATCCAAAGGTGCCCTTCTCCTTAGCTTTGGCTAAGTACACTGGATTCAAACACTTAAAAAAAAAAAATTGGGTTTCAAAGCTCTTGGTGTTTACATGGTAGTAGATAGATGAGACAGAAGCAAACGAGGCATCCAGCTTTCCGACTCAAGAGTGAACGCCTATGAAGGCATGATCCAGGTATATTTGTTAAATAAGCAACATTTGTTCTCAGCATGCCCCAAGTCCCCCCTTGGAATACTTCCCCACTTTCTAGCCCACATCCTTGGGTCCCAGCATCTCCTGCTGCCACTTGGACATGCAGGGTCATTTGTTCTCTGTCCTACCTCTAATTTAAGCTGGGGTTCCTATTCCTTAGCACTGGGCACTACTCCAGACCTGTCCTATACCTCAGATCAAATGGTTTTGTTCTAATCTCTCAGGACCCAACTTCAGAATGGGATATCCCCATAAGTGACATGTTTGCCTTTTTTTTTTTTAGAGAGGTCTTCTGGAATTTGTTAACCTAGATCAGTGATTCTAATGGTAGACATTTTGGGGTACTCAGGAGGGCTGTTTAAGAACTCCTGAGACCGTTGTACTCATTCCTTTGTATGGGATCGGCTCGAGAATCACACAGAGGCTCCTGAGCAAGAACCATATGTATGTCTAGAAGTCTGCTAGCACTGGTATTCTGGTAGGTTCCCCCAAGTGGTGAGAGAAGTAATTCAAGACTAGTTCAGACAGGGGCACCTGGGTGGTATAGTCAGTTAAGCGTCTGACTCTTGATTTTGGCTGTGGTCACCATCTCAGGGTTGTGGGATCGAGCCCCACATTGGACTCTGCACTCAGCGCAGAGTCCGCTTGAGATTCTCTCTCTCCCTCTCCCTCTCCCCTCCTGCTTGTGCTCTCTCTCTCTAAAATAAATAAATAAATCTTTAAAAAAAAAAAAAAGAATAGTTGAGACACTCAGAGATGCTGCTTTCCAGTTTTAGAATTTAGAGATGTAATGCTGGTTTAGAAATTACTATCTACTTCTTGCCTCTCTACTTTTCTTCACCAGAAGAAACAGATTAAAAACTGGATAAGAGAAACATGCTAATCACTGTAAGTCATTTGACCAAAGGTGATTTAATTGCACAAAAATTATACTGTTACTACACTATTACAAAGCCTGCTCAGAGAACTAATCTGAATAAAATCGAGGAGCAATTCTTAAATTAAAAAATGTGCTTAAATGAACGTTGACAGATGCAACAGCGTGATGAATCTCGAAGACATTTGCTGAGAGAAAGAGCCAGTTTCAAAGTTACCTACTGCATGTTTCCATGTATATGACATTCTCAAAACAATAAAACTATAGCAATGGAGAACACATCAGTGGTTGCCAGGGTTTTGGGGTGGGGGTATATTACAACAAAGGGCTAGCACTAGGGAGCTTTGGGGGGATGAAGGAACTGTTCTGTATCCTGATTGTAGTGGTGATTCCATGAATCTACACCTGTGTTAAAATTCGTAGAACTGTACATACCAATAAGTCAACCTTCCTATATATTAATTTAAAACTAAATTAAGGGATAATTACTTTCCCCATTGGTTAGTCCTCTGCAAAATCATGTTTACCCTCTAAAAAAAAGTCAAGTGATAAGCTCAAGATACTCCAGGTCTGAAGAACAGGCATGAAAAGGCTATTGGGGAAAAGATGATGATAACCCTCTGAGCTCCTCCTAAGGAAGTTGTTGAATCTAAGCAGAAGGTAAAGCACGTGTTTGAGTTGGCGGCTAGCCATGAAATGGGCTTTGTAGCCAATCATCTACAGCCTCTCATTCCCCCTCATAGTTTCTCCTGTGGTCAGAGCCAGCTGACTGATCGACAAGGGTTGGGGGTGGCTTCTCACTATACGGAGTTAACTTAAAGGCCCATTTAGGCCTCATAGGTTGGCTCCACAGTGATCAGGCCAGTGATTCTGATTTTGGAAGGGCTAGAGTGGAAACAGGCTGAGATCCCATATTTTGGTTTCCTAGTGCCGCCCTCTGTTATGAAGATTTATATAGCAAATGCTTGCTTTTTCACGAAAGTGATTTTCAATTAAATTTGGTTACTGAGAATTTCCAGAAGGTGAACAATACCTCTTTGGATTATTAGAGGCCCCCTAAGGCGCTGCATACCCAGGTGTGGGGAGTCACTGCTTTTGTATAACTAGCCAGTCTGGTAGCCAGATGGCCAATGAGTTTAATGCCTACACAATGAGCCAGATTCCTTAATCCAGCTTCTGGAAACACGTTCAAGACCCTAATTTTTTGTTGTTATCTTCTTTTTTTTTAAATTAAACCTTTGATTTTGAGATTGTTGTAAAGTCACATGCAATTGTAAGAAATAATCACAGTGAGCTCCTGTGTATCCTTTACCCAGTTTCCCTTAGTGGTAGCATCTTATAAAACTGTAGGATAATGCCACAACCAAGATATAGACATCGCTACAACCCATCGATCTTACGCAGATTTCCCCAGTGTTACTTGTAATCATTTGTTTGTGCCCATGTATTTAGTTCTATGCAAGTTTATCATGTGTAAGTTCACGGATCCACCAGTGAAGTACAGCACTGTACTATCACCACAAGGATCCTTCCTGCTACTATTTGCAGCGACACCCACCTCCTATCTGCCCCATTCCCTAACCCCTGGCACCCACCATCCATGTCCCCATCCCTATACTGTTTGTCATTTCAAGAGTATTATATAAACAATCATACAGTATGTAACCTTTTAAGATGGGTTTTTCTCACTCAGTAAAACTCCCAGGGGATTTATTCAAATTATTGTGTGAACCATACCCCATTTCTTTTTATTGCTGAGTAGTATTCCATGGCATAGAATGATGTACCACGTATTATTTAACTATTAATCTGTTGAAGAACACATGTCGGGGCACCTGGGTGGCTCAGTCAGTGAAGCATCTGACTTCAGCTCAGGTCATGATCTCAGGGTCCTGGGATCGAGTCCCCATCAGGCTCCCCGCTCAGCAGGGAGTCTGCTTGTCCCTCTGCCCCTCCCCCTTCTTGTGCTCTCTCTCTCTCTCTTTCTCTCTCTCTCAGATACATACATACATACATACATAAAAAGAATGAACTGGGGGGACATTACTTTTTCCAATGTAAAGGCTTACTATATAGCTACAGTGATCAAGACAGTGCAGTAATAGTGGAGGTAGACACGTAGATCAGTGGAACAGAATAGAGCACCCAAAAATAAACCCAAATTTGTTCAACTGAATTTTGACAAAGGTAAAAGCAATTCAGTGAAGGAAGGATAAGCCTTTTCAACAAATAATGCAGGAGCAATTGACATCCATAGACAAAAAACCCCAAAAAAACCAAAAAAAGAACTTTGACCTAAACATCACACCTTATACAATGAATTCAGAATGGATCACAGACTTAAAGTGTAAAGCTATAAAACTTGTAGAAAAAAAAAAAAAAAACAGGAGAAAATCATGATCTAGGGCTCAGCAAAGAGTTCTTAGGCTTAACACCATAAGCATGATCCATAAAAGGAAAAAATATAATTGAACTTTGTCAAAATTAAAAGTTTTGCTCTATGAAAGATCAAGCTACAGACTAGAAAAAATATTTGCAAACTGCATATCTGACCAAGGATTTGCATCTAGAACATATAAAGAGTTTTCGAAACTCAATCCAATTAGAAAATGGGCAGAGGGCGCCTGGGTGGCTCAGTCAGTTGAGTATCTGACTCTTGGTTTTGGCCCAAATCATGATCTCATGACCTGGGATTGAGCCCCATGTCGGCTCCGCGCTCAGTGGGGAGTCTGCTTGAGGATTCTCTCCCTCTCCCTCTGTGCCTCCTTCCACTGTGCTCTCTCTAAAATAACTAAATCTTTAAAAAAAAAGAAAATGGGCAAAAGATAATGAACAAACGTTTCACTAAAGAGGATATACAGATGGCAAATAACACATGAAAAGATGTTCAGCATCACTAGCCATCAGGAAAATGCAAATCAAAACCACCATGAGATATTACTACACATATATCAGAGTGACTAAAATAAAAAATAGTGACAACACCAAATGCTGGTGAGGATGTCAAGAAACTGGATATCTTCTCCCTAGAAGCAGACTCCCCACTGAGCAGGGAGCCCGATGTGGGGCTCGATCCCACGACCCCGAGATCATGACCTGAGCCGAAGGCAGACACTTAACCGACTGAGTCAGCCAGGTGCCCCCATTTTGCTAATATTTTGTTGAGGACTTTTGTGTCCATGTTCATGAGGGATACTGGTCTGTAGTTTGCTTTTTTTTTTTTTTTGTACTGTCTTTGTCTGGTTCTAATACCCATCTGGGACCCTGATGATATAAATGTTGGATCTCTTGTTTTTTCCCACAGGTCTCTGAGGCTCTATTATTTTACCAGTCTATTTTCTCTCTGTTGTTCAGACTGAGTATATGCTATAGATATGTCCTCAAGTTCACTGATTCTATCCTCTGTCATCTCACTATACTATGGGCCCAGCAAGTTTTTTTTTTTTTAATTTCTGTTATTATATTTTTTCAGTTTTATCATTTCCCCATTTAGTTCTTTTTTATAACTTGTCTCTCTCTGCTGAGATTTTCCATTTTTTCCATTTGTTTCAAGAGACTTTGCAATTGTTTATTGAAGCATTTTTGTGATGGCTGCTTTAAAATCCTTGTCAGATAATTTTATATTTTGATTCATCTCGCTATTGATGTCAGTTGACTGTCTTTCCTTATTCAAGCGGTGATTTTCTAGTTCTTCGTATGGGAGGTGATTTTTCATTGTATTTTGGCTATTATATCAGAAGACTATTTAAATCTTTTATTTTAGTGGGCGGTCACTCTAGGTTTAGCACACAGGTCCTGGCCTACTTTGTAGGCTGTGATTTCAATGATAATTTATTTCTCAGAGCCTCTGCCATGCTATTTTGGTCTGCTTGTTAATGTGCTGACGGGGGCCCCCACTGGTCCACGCTGGTGCCGCCTAAGGGAGCTGAAGGTGCTCCATCAGGCTAGGTTGCCTGAGGCCTAGAGGTGGAAGAAGTGAGTCTGGAGTCTGTGGAAACAACTAATCTTCCCTGGTTTTGCTTGCTCTGGTGGAACCTCCCTTGCCCATGCTGTATAGCATCCTGGTATCTCTCATAGGGAGAGGGCACTCTCAGGACCACGGGCCCAAACAGGCTTCCTGGGCCAGAGTATTTGCTGTGGCCGGATTTGCCCTTGATGATGGCCCGGCTGCACCGTATCTTGTGGTAAGGGAAAGGAGTCTGGCCTGGTGCCAGACTGGCCAGCAGCCCCGGCTGCTGAGTGTCAGAGGGGCTCCCTGCTAGATTCCCTTTGCTGGAGTTGCCAGGCCCACTGATGTTGTCAGCAGGACTCCCTTTCAAACCCGAGGAAGAAGCTGCCTACCTGAGCCACCTCCTGTTGCTAGGCTGGGGGCTAGGAAATGCTGGGCCTGGTTCAGCTTCTTCTGTTGGGCAGGAAGTCATAAGGTGCCTTGCTACTAGGATGCTCCTCCAGTCCTGGGGTCCCTAACCATTCTGCCTTCCTCTTTACACCTTTTGGAATTCTTCTTCGGTTGCCTCTTGAATTATTTCTAGGATTTATAGTTATACTTAGTGGGGAGGAGCAAGGAGAAATGAGTCTATGCCGTCTTGTCCGGACTGAAAATAGAAGACCAATTTTGCACTGGTTTCTGCTGTTGCTGCTCCTAGCAATGACTCAGGCTTTCATCTGCCTCCCTTTTCTGGGAAAAGAAGCTCAGGTGGCTTTGCCTTGGTTAATATAGAAAGCTCTCAGGTTGTTGTGTTTTTTTGGTGTGTGTGTGTGTGTGTATGTGTGCGCGTGCGCGCACGCACGAAAGAGAGAGACAGAGGGAGACAGGGAGACAGACGGAGACAGAGACAGAGAGGAGAGAGGCTGGTATCGAGAGCAGCCCTAAAATGGAGTCTGTGTTAGAGTGGGGCAAACACTCCGACAGGACATGGAGTTAGCTGTGGATCTGTCTTGCCTCTAAGATACTCCAATGCTACTATATTCACAGGATCGTATTTTGAGGAGTCAGAACCACCAAAATTTGGTATTTCCAGATGGGACGGTGGCAGAAAATAAGATTTTAAAACACTCTCCTCCCTTTGTGTAAAAGCTCAGGACATCAGTGTGTGGCATACTTTGTGCAGCCCTGGTCCTCAAGGAAAACAAGATGCCACTGGAGACCACTGCCCATTATGGTAGGCTGAAAATCATGACCCCCCCCCCAAAAAAAAAAACGTCCAATGTCCTAGTCCTCGGGAACGGTGAATAGGTTACCTTACATAGTAAAAGGGACTTTGCAGGTGTGATTACGTTAAGGATACTGAGATGGGGAGATGGTCCTGGATTATCCAGGTGGGTCTGATCAAATGCCAGAGTTCATATAAGAGAGAGGCAGGAGGGTGAGAGTCCGAGAAGGCAGTGTGACTCTGAAAGCAGAGGTCAGAGAGTGTGAGAGAGATCTGAAGATACTCTGCACTGGCTCTGAAGACGGAGGAGGGGGGCATGAGCCAAGGCATGTAGGCCAGCAACAACAGGAGACTAGCACGCTGACAGAGGACAGGTGACCCGATCAGGGGTGGGAGGTCAGGGGGTATTGCGGGCTAGGATGAATGTAGCTGCTGCTAAAAGCAGGAGACTCTCCTGTCTGGGAAGGTGAAACCCAAGAGGAGATTGGCTCAGAGACGAGACCACTGCTGTCCAATAGGACCATCTGTGATAATGGAAACATTCGATATCTGCTCTCTCCAGGAGGGTAGCCCCTCACCACCCACGACTACTGAGAACTTGAAATGTGGCCACTACTTCTGAGGCACTGAATTTGTAATTTGATTTACTCATTTAATTTCTATTTGAGTTGTAAAAGCCACATGGAGCTAGTGGTTGCTGTATTAAACAGGGCAGGTCCCTACCATTAAAAAGAGTGTGGCTAGGGGCGCCTGGCTGGCTCAGTCATTAAGCGTCTGCCTTTGGCTCAGGTCATGATCCCAGGGTCCTGGGATCGAGCCCCGCATCGGGCTCCCTGCTCCGCGGGAAGCCTGCTTCTCCCTCTCCCACTCCCCCTGCTTGTGTTCCCTCTCTCGCTGTGTCTCTCTCTGTCAAATAAATCAATAAAATCTTAAAAAAAAAATGTGGGTAAGATGAACACAAACTTATTCATTGACATTCTTCAATGCTGGAAAACTCGCCCACCCAAAATAGCTTGTATCAAATTAAAGAGGCACCAACCCTTCTCTGGAGATCAGATTCCTCATAACCTCTACCATAATGTAACCACAAATCTAAAAGAGAAAAAACCCCATCTAAATAGCAGGTAAAATTGCTATCATGAAACCCAGAAACTTCATAGGAGATGCATGAGGTCAGTCCCTGGTCAAAAACCTGTGTATTAGAAGAACCTAGACTAACGCTGATCGCAGTCTCTGACACCAAAACGAGTAAAGCTGGAAGCTGAAGCAGATGGAATTTCAAAAGCACAGAAATCTGGGACCCATTTAATGGAGAAAGACATATTCCTACATGCCTCAGAGGTCCAGGGCAAAAGCAGACGGTCAGAATGGCCACTCTGAGTCCCAAAACAAGGTCCTATTATGTTCTGAATCATCTGAAAAGACAAGGCAGTGAACAATGCAATCTTAGAAAGGAAGGAAGCAGGGAGGAAGGAAGGGAGGGAGGAAGGAAGGGAGGGAGGGAGGAAGGAAGGAGGGAAGAAGGAAGGAAGAAAGGAAAGAAGGAGGGAAGAAACGAACTCAACAGAGGAAATGGGTAAGTGCAAAACAAGACAAAAAACTAGCTCTCTGCTCTCCTGCAAAACCTGCTTTTAGGGTCTGGCACTACGCTGTAGTCAACACTGCAGTTCCTCGTCACTGTCACTTACCAGGACCGATATGTGCCAGGGTTGGTAACTCACTTCAAGTACCCTCTCACCATAAACCAGCAACACCGTTCTTCACCTCATCCTCCTGCCTTAGCTGCCTCACAACTTCCAAATCCGGATCGATGCGGTCATCCAGCACGGCCATTCCCACCTCCAGGCTGCTGCGCCCTGGGGGAGGACAGAACACAGTGATATAGACAGGAGCGTCTCGAAAAGAGTGGTCTCTGAAATATTACGCAGCAGTTCAGTGCACGAGAGATCGATACGTGCCAATATGGAAAAACATTCAAGGCACGTTACCTAGAAAAGTAAGTGATATCACACCCCTAGCGTGGCTATCATCAGAAGGGTAGACACTGACAAGCGTTTGTGACGATGCGGAGCAGCTGGGACCTTCGGAGACTACTGGTGGGGGTGTAGAATGACTGGAGGTTACAGTGACTTCGGAAGACAGTCCAGCAGTTCTTCAAAATGTCAACCATAGATTATCACATGGCCTGGCAATTCCACTCCTAGGTAGACACTCAAGGGACATGGAAATGTGTGTCCATACAGACACTTGTCATCGAGTGTCCGTAACGATGTTATTCACAATAGCCAAAAGTAGGAAACAACCCAGTGTCCACCAACTGATAAATGGCTAAACCCAGTGTGGTCTATACATACAATAGAATATTACTTGGCAATAAAAAGAAAGGACATTCTGGTTTATGCTACCACATAAAGGACCCTTGAAAACGTGGTGCTCAGTGAAAGAAGCCGGTCACAAAAGACCACAGAGGATATGCTCCCGTTTATATGAAAGCCCAGAAGAGGCAAATCTGTAGAAACAGAAAGGAGATCAGTGGTCGCTTCGGATTGGGGGGAGGGGGCAGGTGATAAGGGAGTGATCCTTCTAAAGGAAACAGGGTTTCTTCCGGAGGCGATGAAAACGTTCTAAAAATGAACTATGGCAGTGGTTGCACAGATCTGTGAATATACTACAAAACCACTGAATTGTACACTTTAAATGTGTGAATTGTATGGTATGTGAATTGTAGCTCAATAAAGCTGTTATTTTTTTTAAGAAAGCAAGTGAAAGAATAATGCATGTACTATGAGCTCATTTATATAAAAACCAAAAAAACTACATATGCATGTAATATAAACATTTGTGAATGTATGTAAATACATAGAAGATGATTTGGAAGGATACCCACCCATCTGTTAGAATTGGTTACTTCTGGAGAGGGAAGCGGGGCTGGCTTCTGTAACATCACACTTCCCTGTTCCTCCTCCTACCACTCTGGTTGTTTCTTCAAGTCACTTTTGTAGGCATTCCTTCCTCTGCCCACCCCCTTTAGAATCTCCTTTTACTCTTCAGGCTCTCCTTGAAGTGATGCTAAGACCATAACCTTTCCCGTGGCCTCAGCAACCTCCACCCTGGCTGGAGGATGGCTCACTCATTCCGCAAATATTCACCGAGCACCTGCCAGGTACTGGGCTAGGACCTTTGATTCCTTCCTCCCCCTCCTCTCCCATCCCTCATCCCACGAATTCCACCAGTCTGATCCCTGATTAACATGCCCATCTCTCGCTCCTCCTTCTCTCCTTGGCCTTGGCCTCCCATGTAATCCCAGCCACTGCTGTCTCTCCTGGATCAAAGCAACAGTCTCCTCCCTGGTCTCCCAGCTTGTAAAGGCCATTCTCCACACAACAGCCAGAGCCAACTTTTAAAAATGGAAATCATGCCATATCCGTCTCCCTGCTTCAAAACCCTCCAAGAGCTTTTAGTTGCACTGTGTATATATCTAAGCTCTTTACTTTGACCTAATAAGATAGAGCCATTGCCTAAATCTCTAATCTTAGCCCATCTTGTTATCCCCATTTGCTAGGCTCCTATAATTTCTCCCCTCTTGAGGGTCTTTGCACCTGCCTACAATGTTCTCCCATCATCCACGTCTCAGCTCCAATGTCAGCTCCTCAGAGAGGCCTTCCCTGGTCATCCCGACTAAGTAGGCCCTGACCTTGGTCAGTGTCTCATCACGTCACCCTGTTTTATTATCTCCCTTACTATCATCTGAAATCATGTTTCATTTATCAGTTTGTTTATTACACGTCTTCCCCACCCCTCAAATACAAACTCCATGGGCGTGGTGCCTCTCGGTTCCTTGCTCCTACTGAATCTCTAGCATTCGGCACAGTACCTAGCAGGTGCTTGATGGATATTTGCAGAATGAATGAGTCAGGGAACGGATGCTTGAAGCCATAGGAAATGTATGGTCTTAGCATCACTTCAAGGAGAGCCTGAAGAGTAAAAGGAGATTCTAAAGGGGTGGGCAGAGGAAGGGATGCCTACAAAAGTGACCTGAAGAAACAACCAGAGCATGTGACCCTTAGGTTTTGGGGCTTGAGCAACTAGGTAGATGGTGGGTACCATTCACTACGACTGGAAGACTGAGGGAGGAGTGAGTGGGGGTGGGGATGGATTTAAGAATAGGGGTTTGCACATATTAAATTTGAGATGTGTGTTAGTCATCCAGCTGGAGATCCTAAGTAGCTGGCTGTATATAGAAGTCTAGACATTAGTCAGGTGGTCAGGGCTAGAGATGGAAGTTTGAAAACAAATTCATCAGCCTAAAGATGGCATGGAAAACAATGGGAATCACCTCGGAAGAAAGTGGAGAAAGAGAAATAAGAGGGCCTGACACAGAGTTCTAAGGTCTTCCGCATTTGTACCCCTAATCCTAACCTCTTTCTTCCCTGAGTTCCAGAACCACTACCAGACTGTCTTCATAAACCCAATGTGTCCCGAAATGACCACATAGACGTCTGCTCTCCAAAAGTGGTCCTCCTTCCGTATCCTCTATCCCTTCTTCATCAGTGGATCGGACCTCTTAACATCTCCAGTGCCATTCCCCACCTTTCCGTCCCTGCAATAGGTCCATCAGTCCCTCGATCTCATCATCTCATGCCTGGAATACCACAATCGTCTCTTAGCTGGTAACTCTGCCGCCAGTCTTGCCCCTCACTGCTGCCACCGGGGTCCCTTTAAAGTGCCCCGATCGTGGTACCAGCATATAGTAATCACATCAGCCAATATTTATCAAGTGCTCATCAGTGCCAAGTAAGTCCGTAAGTGCTTTACATGTATTGATTCTTCACAACAACCTGAAAGATTGGTACTATTATTATGCTCCACTGACAAATAAGGAAATAGAGACAGAGAGGGTTGAGTAACTTGCCCAAGGTCACACAGCTAGTAAGTAGTGGATACAAGCCCAGAGTCTGTGCTTGTAAGCACTAGTCTCTCAGTATAGATTCAGTAAATAAATGCCTGTTCAATGGATGGGAAATGGGGCCTGTGGGGCCTGTGATTTTTTTCATGTTACTACTCTGACCTTGACTATTTCACCCTTTCTTTCATTTTCAAATCTCATTTCATGCAAAGCTCAGACACAATAAAGTTCCAAAATCAAATAACGGATCTTTTGCCGGGGCGCTCAAGGGAGTCAGTCGGGGCACAGGCCATTATCCTCATGCCTCGAGGCACTGGCAAGGTAGGGCTGATTTCTCGGTGTCCGGTGACTAGGGCCAAGGCACAGGAAAATAAGATGTCATAAGGTAAACGTCATGACACCTTGACACAAGGCGTCGCCCCCGCAACCATTTCCGGGGAGCTCCGTGGATGCCAGGCACCTGGTGACAAGGTCCACATGCACTCAGTGCCTCCGGTAGCCCTCTGCGCGGTCAGCGCGGCTCTGCTCTCCATCTCCCAGGTGGGACAACGGGCTCACAGAGGGGACGTAACTTGTCCCAGGCTGCAGAGGTAGTCAGCGGCCAACCAACCGGGACGAATGCCAGGGGCGGCCGTGAACCGCCGTGGCAGCCGGCTTCCGGTCGCCTGGGGTCCCCCTACTGCCCACCCCGTCATCGGAGCTGCAACCGCCCCCCCCCCCCGCTGGATAGCCACCAGCCACGTGCGGCTCGGGACACTTAAATTCATTCAAAGAAAATTAAATTAAAAATCCAGTGCCTCGGGCACCCTAGTCACATTTCAAGCGCTGGGAAGCCGCAGGTGGCTGCTGCCACCCCGTGACAGAGCGGCGACAAAGCCCATTTCCCGCCTGACGGGGCGTTTTCTAGGACAGCGCGCTCTCTCTGATGCGGCCGAAGCCTTCTCTCCGCTCTGCCAGTTGGGCTCCTCTCACTTCAGGGTCCTGGGGCAACTCGGAGACATACGCTAAGGTAATAACTCTCACGATTGCCCCCCCACCCCGTCCCCATCGTTCACCTCCTTGGCAATGTCACCCTTTCCATCCGCTGCCTGCAGTTCGTCCTCAGCCCCATCCCGTCGGCCCCCTCCTCTCTCTGGTTCTGGGAATGCGGAGCTCCGGTGGTGGTTCACTCTCATGCTGCCTCCCACCCGGATGATTGGGGGGGGGCGGGAGGGACAGCCCCTTTGGGGCCACAAGGCTGGAAGGTCCCCGAGAAGCAGAGACCCTGGCCACACCCCGCCTCACCACCTGCTGCCGGCTCCGCTCTCCTGAGGGAGGCCTCGCCCTAAGCCGGGCCCAGCTGGGGGCCACTAGGACTCCGATAGGATTTTGGAGCTGGTAAAAAAGACCCAGAACCTTTTTTTAAAATCCCAAGTTACCCGATGTAAATGAAAAGTGATAGGATGCTAGAAGGCAGGCAGGTTATTATCTGCCCTGCACACAGGGATGAGGGGGGAAGAAAGGAGACAAAGTACCCCCAGGGATAGTGGAGCTAACCAAGATACACTCACTCACCCGTGGTCATGGAGGATGGATGTGGCGGGTTATTAAAGCCAGCCGATAATCCAAAAGGCACTCAAATACATGATGTGACCCATCCACACCCTTCCTCGGAACCCCGGCAGATTTATGCCTCTAATTAACTTTTCTCAGCTTGACATTAAAACGAGTATATATTTTCCAAGCTGAATCCGGCCAACGGCTAGAGGAGGTGGGCAAGAGCGTGCGGACTGGGAAGGGTAAAGAGTCTACAATGATCGAGTCACCATAGAAAATCTCCGTGTGGGTATTTGAGAGTCACCTGTACACACTGTCCAAAGAGGGGTTCTGTCAAGGTGACTAAAGAGTTGAGCCCCCCAAGACTTTTCCTGGAGGCCCACACCAAAGGTATACTAAAGAGTCAAGCCTGGGGTCTCCAGCTGAATGTCTCTCAGTCCATAATGAGTCCAGGCACATGGTATAAGGTGGCCAAAATCAGAGACACCCCCCCCCCCCGGTGATTTCCAGAAGATTCTGAGGCAGAAGCAACTTCGATGCAGTTTGTGCCACTTAACAATGAGCTGTGGCAGGGAAAGGCAGGCTGGGCAGGCTCTGCCCCCTCCCTGTCCCTGGGATGTGTGGGGCACGCCATCTCTGAGAACACAGCTGTATAATGGGGACAGTAAGCAACACTCAGGGTTCTGATGCAGTCATGCTCCAAGTGCTTAGGGCAGAGTGATAATGGAGCATGGGAAGGACCAGGGGGCAGAAGACAGAATCCATGTTCCTGAAAGCAAGAGTACTCGCTGGAGACATGTATTGGTTTCTGTCTTCCCTCTGAAGGGGAGAAAGTAGGTCAACACACTCAAAGAACTGTGACCAGGAACAGTGGGTCTGAGAGGGAGTCATTCGCTGAGCCCCTGCCAAGATGAAGCAGTGAGAGACACGCCTTTCATTTTAGGCCATTTGGCTGAGGTCACTTGGCTTCGGGAAAAACTCAGGCTGTTGAGCCCCTGGTGTGTATTCCCTGCAGGCCCTGGGACCTGGGTGCAGGGGGAGGCTCGCATTTTGAAACCAACATCTAAATGCTTGGCAGGCGTGAGCTGGCAAGCACAGGAATGTTTATGAGCAAACTGTGTGCCTACTTTGGCGCTCAGACAAGGTGGACAAGGCTCAGGGCAGCTTGGCTAAATATAGACAGCACAGGGGGGCCTAAGAAGCAGGAGAGCGAGGTTTCATTTCCAGGTCTCGCAGTTAACCTTGGGGCAAACTCCCCGAGTGTCTTTCTTCCATATACTGATTTGTTCTTAGGAAGGCAGGTTCTTGAATAAGCCTTTCCCGGGCCTGGAGAAGGGTTCATGCTGGGTCTACTGTGTTTTCTTGCCTTGTCTTCCCTCAGAAGATCCAAGTCTGGGGAAGAGATTGGTTGAGACCCGGTGGAAGGGGATGCAGCTGATACAGGACGAAGTCACGGTGACCCACTGGGAGCCGCAAGTCCTCCTGGACTAACCAAGGTTGTTCCTACCCAGAGCCAGAAGGAGGCTACCTGACCCCTGGCATGAAGGCTGAGGTGGCAGCGAAGGATACAGAAGCGCCCAATCAGAGCTCCTGCTGCCTAACGCACAGCTCTCAGGCAAGCAGTGTGAAATGCAAGAATTTAGGGAAGGCAGTTTTAGCAGAAAATTCAGAAAGCAGGGCGCCTGGGTGGCTCTGTCGGTGCAGTGTTGGCTCAGATCGTGATCACGGGGTCCTGGGATCGAGCCCCACGTTGGGCTCCCTGCTCCGAGAGGAGCCTGCTTCTCCCTCTCCCACTCGCCCTGCTTGTGTTCCCTCTCTCGCTGTCTCTCTCTCTCTCAAATAAATAAATAAAATCTAAAAAAAAAAAAAAAGAACATTCAGAAAGCAGACAGTTCCTGCCCTTTGTCACTGTCCACATGCCCTTCCTGTCCTCAGCCAGATTCCACTTGTACAGAAGCAAGGAACCCAGACCAAGGCAGCTGCTTGCCAGTCTGTAGTTAGGTGGCAGTCAGTGTTCTGAGGAAAAACCTGGACTAGTCAGGGAGCCCGAGAAGCCGAGCCCAAGGAAACAATTTAGTATTTCCTGCCTCAAGACTCTTGGCCCTACTCCCATTCCTGGACACTTCCACTAGAAGTCAGAGAGCGTTTCCCTGTGTGGCAGGAATATCTGGCAGGAGCTCCTCTTGTTTCCTGGTTGCAATATTGATAAGTGCGCCTTTTATAAAATTTCGACCATAAAGGAAAATATAAAGTAGAAAATAAGAATCACTCTACTCCCACCACCTAAATATTAGTACTGTTAACAGCCTTTCTGAAAATGCCAGTATCCAGGCCTGGATTCAGGCCCTGGCCCTGTTGCTTGGGTAAGTTACAGAACCTTTCTGAACCTCAGTTTTCTCATCTGCAAAATGAGATACTACTCACTAAATAAAATGAGATACTACTAGACTAAATAAATTACTCTACCCAAGTGTTGCAAGGATGAGAGAATTCAGGTAAAGAGGTTTAAGAGTCCCCAGCAAATAGTAAGTGATCAATAAATGTTGGCCACCAGCATCATCATCATCACCATTCTATGTGTCTATGTTCCAAAGCATCATCTTGATGGCTGCATACTATTTCACTTGGGGATGTTACTACTTCCCCACTGGTCAACATTCCTCCTGCTTCCAAGACGTCGCTATTACAAAGCTGCTGTAAGAACATCCTTGCACGTTTATTTTCTTGAACATCTCCGATCATTTCCTCAACATAAAATTCCTAGAACTCCGTTCACAGGGTAAAAAACAAGTGTGAATATTTTTAAGGCCCTTGTTCTGGACCACAAAATGGCTTACTAGAAAAATCGTACTCATTTACATGGCTACCAGCAGGGCACGTAAGTACCCGTCTCTTCATATTTTCGCCAACACTAAATAATAACATCTTTTTAAGTCTTTGCCAATTTGATAGGGGGAAAAATGGTGTTTTGTTTTCATTCGTATGATTTTGATTATAAGAAATGATATATGTTTTATGCTCTCTGTTAAACTTATATAAGAACTCACTTGTTCCCAGAGACAAAAATCCATAACAAAGTCTTAAGAGATGCTAAAATGAAAACACACAGGGACATCTACACAAAAATAATTCACATTTGAGTAGTTGATATGCTCATTTTTTAACCATTTTTAGTTGCAAACTATAACATATAGAAAACCATAGATCTTGATAAGGGTATTATAAAGTAAATACCTTTTTATAATCATCTACATCAAGAAATAGAACTTCACTAGCTGCTTCAGAAGCCTGATGCATATAGCCCAATCCTAAAATTAACCACTAGGCTGATTTTTATGGTAATCTCTTCCTTGCTTTTGTTTATAGTTTTATATCACCCAAATTACCACTTTTAATGCTGCAGTTTAGTTTTGCATTTTTAAAATATTTTAAAAGTCTCGGGGTGCCTGGGTGGCTCAGTCATTAAGCGTCTGCCTTCGGCTCAGGTCATGATCCCAGGGTCCTGGGATCGAGCCCCGCATCAGGCTCCCCGCTCAGATGGGAGTCTGCTTTTCCCTCTCCCACTCCCCTTGCTTGTGTTCCCTCTCTCACTGTGTCTCTCTCTGTCAAATAAATAAATAAAACCTTTTTAAAAAATAATAAAATAAAATATTTTAAAAGTCTCTTTCATGCTGCAGTTTAGTTTTGCCTTTTTAAAATAATTTAAGTCTCTTTGAATTTAGTAACTGATACACTGGTAATAAAAATTACACTGGACTATAATAGCATAAAACTTAAAGAAGCAGATGCTCGTTTTTTTTAATGGTGCTTTACAAACACATAAAACATAAACAATTTTCCCCAGGCATATGACTAAATAAATTACTCCGCCTCAAACTTGGCATGTCACTTTGATACAGTTATGTGTATTGGTTCGGTTTTGAAGCAATGCCTCCCATGTCCGTATAATTTTAACATTTTTCATTCAAGCTTCAATGTCGGTTACGAGTCAGGATTTTGATTTTCTTTTTTTTTTTAAGATTTTATTTATTTGATAGAGAGGGAGAGAGAGAGAGCACAAGCAGGGGGAGCGGCAGGCAGAGGGAGCGGGAGAAGCAGGCTCCCCGCTGAGCAGAGAGCCCGATGTGGGTCTCAATCCCAGGACGCTGGGGGGTCATGACCTGAGCCAAAGGCAGATGCTTAACCGTCTGAGCCACCCAGGCGCCCCAGGATTCTGATTTTCAACCTTTTTTTTTTTTTTCTCAACCGATTAGATAGAATAGATTCTTAGTTGCAAACTACAGAATCCACTCTGACTAGTTTAAGCAGAACAGAAATTTATTAAACAATATCAGACCATCCACAGGATCTCTCGAGACCCACACGGCCAGGCTCTGAAGAAGCCAGAGGCCCGGGGCAAGCATAGTTGGGGCTGCTCCTCTGGCAAAGACCTCAGCTCCCACGATCTTTGTCTTCCATTTGGAATTTCCAGGCTGCCGGCACCTCCCCTCAAACAGCCCCTCGAAGCCAGTCAAAGAGAACGCTGGGCTGGGTAGACGTCAGCTGTGTGATACTGCCCATCGGTTGCTAGTGTCTCCTGCCCAGGACGCTGACCTGTCCTATGTTGGATGCCAGAAAGCATAGAAGTTTTCTGTAGATTTCGCTTTTTCCTACTCAACTCTTCAGTAGAATGTAAACCTTTAAGGGCAGAGACCAGTTCGTAATCACATGCTGATTACTGATTAATTACCTACTGCGCTCATCAACAAATATTCCTGAATCCCTACTCTGAATTTGGCATGGTGCCGGGGGCTAGAGCTACTACTGTGGGCAAGACAAAAAAAAAAAAAAAAAGGAGGGTCTTCTCTCATGAGCTTCCATTCTAGGCAGTGTTGCATGACAACAAATACATAAATCAATAATCATGATTTCAGATGAGGGGAGGGGCAAGGCTGCCTTAGATAGGGTGGTCAGAGAAGGTCTCCGTGAGGGAATGACAGTGGAAGTAAAACGTAAAGCATGTGAGGGGCACCTGGGTGGCACTCTTGGTTTCAGCTCAGGTCATGATCTCAGGGTCATGAGATAGAGCCCCACATCGGGGCTCCATGCTCAGCGTGGAGTCTGCTTGCGACTCTCTCCCCCTCTGCCCCTTTCTTTTGGAGGTTGCCCTGGGAATAGGGAAAGATTATTTAGAGAAGCGTAAGTGCTGGGGGTTTTGACTTAAATAAATAAATAAATAAATCTTAAAAAAAAAAAAAACGTAAAGCGTTTGAAGGGTTAGGGGAAGAACAGTCCTGGAAGAAGGCAGATCACGTGAGGAGGAAACCGATCCACTCACTGGTGTGAGGCTAGAGCACGATGAGTGAGCAGCGGACTACAAGGTTTGAATTTTAATCCAAGCCTGTTGAGAAGCCATCAGAGGTTGTGAATAGCAGTGACATACCTGGTATTACACTCTGAAGGATCACTCTGGGTGGTGAGTGGGGAACAGGCCATCAGGGAGACAAACAGAAACACTTAGAAGGCGAGTAATCCAGATGAAAGCTGATGGTGCTCTAGACGAGGGTGGCTGAGAGAATGAGAGGTAGTTACATCTGGGATGTGCCTCAGAGTTAGAGCCATTGGGAATCCCTGACTGGCTGTGGGAGGTAAGCAGAAAAGAGTCAAGGATCACAGCCTGACTCCAGCGCTTGAGCAACAGCGCGAACGATGCTGACAGTTCCTGAGACGGAGAAGAGCAGGCTAAGGGATTCGAGTGCAGATTCTGACGGGTGGGGGTGCCAACGCTTATGGGACCGGACATGGCAGGTAGATGGTGAAATATACGCGAGTCTTGAGCTCAGAGGGGAGCTCAGGTCTGGCGTGACTCTGTGCCAAGAGGATCTTCTGAGAGGATATGGGAAATGGAGAAGACACAGCTTAGAAGAGAACATTAATGCAGAAGGTCTTGTTTATCACTCCTTGCATGTCCCCAGGGGAGCCTCGAATCATAAGTGACCCTGGACCCACCCCTGGGAGCATGGCCCTCAGAAGGTTCTCTATGTCTCTGACTGATGATGTTGTTTTGTATGCCCAGAGCAATGGCGCAAGTTGTATGAGGACCTCTCAGAATTGTCTAACAAGATCCATGATGTACCTGGTTTCGATGCTGGAATCCTGAGCTGTGTTGCATAGAAGCCTCAGACCCTGAGGCTTGAGCAGGCTCTCCTGGGCAGAGACATGTCACAGGTGTCCCTGTAGTTTGCTGCTAGTTGCTGCTGGGTCGCCCTCGATGGGGAAGAACCTAAAAGCCCGGGCCTGGCTGAGGCCTACATTTTCCAGCCGCCTATCTCTGAATCCTTCGCTGTGAAAACCTGAGCTGCGGATAAAACCTGCTGTTGTGGCTTGTGAGTCCTTCTAGTGACTCGCCCAACTTGGAGCGGTTGTGGGACCCTCGAAACACAGCCAGCGCCCTCAGAGGGCTTAAGTTTCAGCCAGAGAGGAGAAAGGAACGAGAGTGAAGCAAACAGGATGATAGAGCTCGGTCCGCCTGAGGATAGGGACTAAGCCTTTCTTCATCTGTGTATGCCCCCAAAGAGGGCTGGGTAAGTGGGAGTCCTCAGGAAAAGTGTGCTGAACTTAGCGGAAGAGGTGGGACTTGCTGGATGGGCAGGATTTCGCATAAGCTAAGAGGAGAAGGAGGGCATGCCAATTGGAGAAAACAACTTGATGGAGACCCAAAAGCAAGAACAGGTAGGGTTTGTTTGAAGAAAGCTGTCCTCTTAGTCTCCCTACTCCATAATGCCTGGCTCAGTTGCCCAGCAGTGGGCACTGAATACAGTCGGTCACTTGCTGGGTATCCGTGTCCAAGCCTGCTGCCTCACCCTCCGCAGGCACTCCCCTGCTTTTTCTGGGCACGGCTGAGTACGAGAGGTGATGGTACGGCATATTCCTTCTGTGCCCCCCCATCACTTGCTAGAGAGCAAACTGAGGCTGAGTGGTCGAGCGGCCAATCTCACTGCGTCACGGACGGGGAGCTGGGCTCCTCTCCCTGTGACTCCGTGATTGAAATTCCAGATGGGACTACACTAACTATTCATCCTGAATTCCAGACGGCAGTTCCAAAGTCAAAACCCCCAGCACTTACGCTTCTCTAAACAATCTTTCCCTATTCCCAGGGCAGCCTCCAAAAGAAATCGGTTAACAACGACTTCACCCAAAGCGAGGCTCCCGTGAAGGGGAACATGGGTACCAAGGGAAAAAAGAGAAGACACTCTCGGGGATGGACCAAGAGGTTTCTGTCTGTCTGAAAAGGAAAGAGGATGGAAGGTTTCGTGCTTAGAGCTTAGGCGTCCTCTCCGAGAAGCATCGCCCCCACCCGCTCAGGCAGATGGCTATGAGATCTAAGATCACACAGCGGTCCCCGGCTGATGCGGGACCACAGCATGGTCGGCCTGAGTCCCTGCGCAGTGCTCGACCCCATTTTAGTGCCCTGCTTAGTAGTTCTACCGCCCAAAGAATCATCCCCCCCTCCCCTCCGATGGTGGGTGCAGTGCAGTTCCCAATTAGCCACCAGCCCTCGCTGGAGCACGTTAAGGGCCAGAACAGGGAAAGCGGGAAGGGCGGCAAAAGGCCGAGCCAAGGCATTACAATTCCAAGGGCCAAGTGAGACCTGCTTCCGACAGCTCTATGGGCTCAGCAGCCTCGCTGTTTCTTTCTTTGCTCTGAGCCAAGTCAAGCATACTCTGTGTCACGGGATGGATGGGGGCTCGGGGAGAACAGCGAGCCAAACAGACCTTCCTGCTGGCACAAGGGTGAGGCCAGACTCTTAAATGACCAGCACAAGGCGGGGGGCGGGGAGGGGGGTGGTGATTGCCCTTGCACGTGACAGCCGCCCGCAAGCCCCGGCCCAACCAGCGTCGCCTCCCGGCCAAGGCCTGCCGGTTCACGGGGCAGCGGGGCAGAAAGCCCGGAGGCCACGCGAGCGCGACCAGCGGCCTCTGTGCCTTGCCCCGCTCTCCACCTCAGAGCCGGTGATGAATAGGCTGGGCTGGTTCCCGCCACAAGGGGGCTGGCAGGCAGCGACTTCTTTAAGGACTGAAGTCACTTCCTGTCGGGGACCCCAGGCCCTTGGCTGCGCTCCCACACAGCTCAGGCTTCCTGGGAGGGTCCCAGGCCGGAGCCTGGGCCAATCGCAGAAATGTGGGAAAGTAACTCCGGGCAGTTGAGGGAGGCTGCCCAGGAGGTCTGAAAGGGGACACCTCTGTGCGGACCAAATCAGAGAATGAATGACTCCCGCCCCCTTGGGCATTCATTCTGCCTCAGTGCCTGAATCTCTCTCACAAAATGCGTGTTAGTTTCAGTCCCTCTCGGGACTTCCAGATCCTTACTCTAAAAAAAAAGGCATTATAATGTCATGACAGTAAATACCTCATAATTCTGGTTGAGGCGAGGTAGGGCAGAGTTAGAAGTAACTGGATTTGTGCAGATAAAGGAATCTTATCCTTTAAACTCCCCAAATTTTTAAACAGTATTTTTGATGACATGAAATATATACGTATATATTACATGATTCCCAGATTTCTTAACTCACTCAAATCTTTTTTTTCCCAGCTAACTCAGGGTAATCAGAAGCAACATCTTGTATTGTGCTATACTATTTTGTTTTTCTGTCCCTTTTCAGGATATCGGGCCTTCAGTGGGCACGTCCCTTGTCAGTTTGTCTGAGCTTCTCCCCACCCCACCCCCATCCCCCACTCCAACATCTCTTCCTGTTGCTTTCTAATCTGTACAGCGGCGAGGAAACCAGATTACAGAACTGTTTAGAGCTAGTTGCAATTATAAACAAGGCACTAGAAAAGGCCTAGGGAATAAAGTGTGTGGCTTTAGTGCTATCTCTGTGTGTTTGAGGGAGTTTATAGCTCTTTTCTCCTTCCAGAATTGGGGCAAATTACCAGAGAAGAGAAGGTGCCAGAAGCCTGGCCTAGGGTTAAGTGTTGTGCTACTGAATATCTGCCTGGGATCAGGCCAGGCCTCAAAATTCCCTGTCCCCACACCAACTCCCTGGCTCGGACAGCTCTGAGTGACAGAAAATTGGGAAGAATAGCTAAGAATAAACATGAGGCCATGCCAGATTCTTCTTTCAGGAAATCAAGTGCTGACAAAGCAGGGGCAACACTGGCTTGGGAGATCTGCTCTAACTTCCAACACAGGAGCATCTCTGCATTGTTCCCAGAAACGTGAAGCGCTGAGGAAATGAAAAAGGTGACTTCTCGAGCTTAGACAGATCCTTAGGGAAACCCAATGGCATTTAAAAAAAAAATGCACTGATCAATTGTTTAAGTGCACAATACCCTATTGTTAACTCTTGGCACTATGCCCTACAGCAGATATCTGGCACTTACTCATCTTGTATAACTGTAACTTTATGCCCATGGAGCGACACCCCCCATCCCTGTGCCCCCCCATCTCCTGACAACCACCACCCTACTGTCTGCTTCTATATCTTTGACTATTTTAGACACCTCGAATATAAGGAATGGTGCAGCATTTGTCTAGTGACCAGCTTATTTCACTTAGGATAATGTCTTCTAGGTCCATTCGTAACTCACCAAATTATATATATTTATTATCTCCAGGTTTTTTTGTATACCAATTATACCTCAATGGAGCTAGGGGGGAAATGATAAATAAGCCATGGGTTCTACCTTCAAGAAAAAAAAAAAGGTACTTATCAGAAGGAAGCCAAACAAGGTGATTTTTGAAGTTTCCTAACTGTAGCAATACTTGAGATCTTTCCTAAAAGTCTTGGGAGAAAAGCGACACATGCAACTTACAAGGCGATAGCAATAGCCATCGTGTGTTCCATATTTTCACAATTCAGAAACCACTTTCATAGCCATTGCTTCATTTGACAAGCTGCAGAGAAGGCCATTCTGCCTCCCATCCTCAGCCACCCCTTACTTGAAGAACCAACACTTGAAAATGTTCGTTATTGACAGCGAAATCCCCACTGTGTCCACATTCTCTGTAGGGAAGGATTACCACCAGGTATTGCTGAGAGAGCTAGGCCAGGCCCCAAAGGCCCAGCTATGCACAGGATAAAAAAGGAGGATGGCCTAGATGCTGGGGTCCCTGCCCTCTGGGGACTCCTAACCCCAGAGTTCTGCCTCTGCCAGGCCATTAACCCCCACATATTGCAGAGAAGGCTCCCTCAGCCTGTCCAGTATCATTGTTAGCCCAAGCTGGAAGTAATAAGGCAGAGCCCACAGGTTATCATTTTGTTATTTTGGGCTGGACATCCACCAACCAGCAGGATGATGATAGTGGAAAATGTTATTGATCATCTCTGAACCTTGATTTGACATTTGTAAAACAGGAAAGGTAAAACTCGTCCTCACCTAGTTTCCAGATATTTGGAGAAGACAAATGAAGTATCACAGTGGAATATTTTCATTTTTAAGGTGAATTTCTTTGAAGTCCTTGGAGTGATCACATAAGTCTGAGAGATTCTAACTGGCATTAAAGTTAAACATCCTCCACCACTTCGAAGTTTTACTAGAAATCATATGTAACATCTCCAACCAGAGATACGGAAAAGGGGAAAAAGCTTAGGATTTGATGTTGGGGGTGAGGAGGGACCTTAAGGAGGACAGTGGCGATCATAGCAGAGATATGAAATAGGAAGAGGAAGACGTGAAAGTGTCAAATTGAAGAATCAAAATTGTGTTACGGCAAAAGAAAAGGGAAATGTAAACAGCAACCCTCAAACGATGTTTTCACAACTAGATTTATTTTTTTAAAGATTTTTACTTATTTATTGAGAGAGATAGTGATAGAGAGAGCACATGAGAGGGGGAGAGTCAGAGCGAGAAGCAGACTCCCCGCTGAGCAGGGAGCCCGATGCAGGACTCGATCCCGGGACTCCAGGATCATGACCTGAGCTGAAGGCAGTCGCTTAACCAACTGAGCCACCCAGGTGCCCAAAAACTAGATTTAAAGATTACGTAAAGGAGGGGCATGGGTGGCTCAATCAGTTAAGTGGCTGCCTTCGGCTCAGGTCATGGTCCCAGGGTCCTGGGATCGAGCCCCGCATGGGGCTCTCTGCTCAGCGAGAAGCCTGCTTCTCCCTCTCCCTCTGCCCTTGCTTGTGTTCCCTCTCTCGCTGTCTCTCTCTCTCTGTCAAATAAATAAATAAAATCTTTAAAAAATAATAAAAATAAAAATAAAGATTACGTAAAGGAACTTTTTAAAGCAGTGCCAGCTAAAATAACTGAGACACAATTAAGAACACATTATAAAGGACATAAGGCTGAATTGTGTGAAATAAATTTAAATGGGAAACTCCAACCCAAGTGACTGCTGTACGCGGATCTTAGAAATCTTTGAACCATAATGAGTTTGGCAGTGATTCTATAAAGCGGATGTGATTTATATTTATGAACTGACATCTGGCTGAGCCTTGCCCTGATTCAAGAAAATGAGACCCACACAGAGTATAGCAATGAAGCCAAAGAGGGAAAGTGAAAACGGATCATCATCACCTCCTTGAGATACAGCCCTTCCTGAACCCCACCTCCTTACATTTCTGCCCCTCCCACCCTTCTTCACCAACCTGCTCATCAGCCAGCCAGCCACTCTGTGCATAGCTTACTTACAGCTGGTTCAGGGCTTACCCTTCAGAAGGGTACCTACGCCAGAGGCGCAGAAGCCAAGCTGCGGGTCTGGCTGATCTGCGCTCCTTGGGTTCATCTACACTGAGTCCACCCACTCCTTTCCTGTGCAAGACACTAAAGGCCCTAAGAGCAAAATGACTGCCTTAATTTGCTCATGCCTGAGATTCAAAGGGAAAACAACAGAAGTAAATTGTTGTAAGGGCTCGGCAACCCTACCCACCAAGTACCATAGGATTTATATATGTATGTATATGTACATAAATATATATATTATATATATATATATAAATACACACACATACACACACACTCTAGTATACTCCAGTGGTTATGGTTCAGGTAAACACTGAATCACGTCAGGAACAACCAACCACTTTTTACCTCTCAGGTCCTTCTGGGAATTTGGTCTCCACTTCCAGCGAGAAATCTGGAAATGGCTCCACCTTCCCTCTCCCAGTGATACTCCTGGACATGGCGGGGGGGGGGGGGGGCGCGGAGAGTACTGCTCACCCGATCTTGTCAGAGCACTCACCATAAATTAACTTAAGCTGAGTCAACCCTGAGGCATTAGGACCACGGCAGACATGGACGGCCTGCCCGGGCCTTGGGAGATCAACTTCACAAAGAGCAACTCTGGCACTTTCTTATCCAACTGCTCCCACAGCTCCAGGCAGAACCAGAACCTGGGAGGAGTGACAAAGGTGTTTGACCTGGAGGCAACTCTCATGTTTACATGGAGCTTGACTCTTAGGGACAGAAGCAGAAGGGAGAGTGGGGGTTTCATGGTGAGTGACGAGGGGGGAAAAGGACGGTAAGTGACAAACAGGGGTGTATGCATGTCCTGTCTCCTCTCCCTGGAGGAAACGAGCACTCTGGCACACAGAAGAGGGGGGTTGGTGATCGCAGTGCGGTCTGTTACAGAATTAGAACGTCAGCATCACTCCTACATTCCCTGAGTGGGATGGGAAGTTAATGGTCAGCTGGATCCCAGGGAATGCAGCAGAGGCCGTGTGTAGCTGCCATATGTAGCAGGTGCCCCTCTCCATATCCCGATCTCCCTTGCAGTTAGGTTGGGGCGAGCCGATTAGTTCCTGTCACTGAAATGCGTGAAGTGAGGTGCGTCCCTTCTGGGATGAGGCAATGAAGGCACGTGGGCTCTCAGCTGTCTTCTTCTCTGCCATGGTGCCCTTCGAGTTCATGTGTTCCAGATGGCATTGCCACATGACAGGAAAGGGCCAACCGGTCTGCCTCAAACTTTATTTATGCGAGCAACAAATAAACCTGTGCTGTTTATGTGTTCCTGCCTCAGAGGCTAGCCTATCGTGACTAATACAGGAGCCAAAGCAGGGGCCCATCCAGAATATTAGAGACCTTAGCGCAAGAAATTAACCTGGTCACACCCACGAACTCTACAAGGATGATCAGATTTCATATTTCCCAAGACGTTCTTCAACAAAATGTTATCTCTGAGGGAGGATGGTTCGTCCCAAAACAGTAACTTCAAGTGTAAAGTCTGCCTCTCCCAAGACACGTGTCTCCAAAATAGCATAAGACATCCAAAATTCATTCAGTAGCTCATGAACTCTCTTCCTAGGCACCCATCACCTCCCTACTTCCCATTTTCCTTCCATCACTGGACACAAAGCTGACTTAGAGCCTCTACATCAGAACTTCCTCACAAATTCAGGTTGCCATCAAAACCAAACAAGAGAAAAGTGAAAAAGGAGACACAACCAAGTTTCTCTCTATCAAGACCATCTCAATTCCTTGAGGGACCTGGCTCAATCCACTTTTAAAGTTTAAAATAGAAAGCAAAGCAACTTCCCTCATTCACTGTTTCTAAAATGTTGAGATCTCATTGGGGCGCCTGGGTGGCTCAGTCGTTAAACGTCTGCCTTTGGCTCAGGTCATGGTCCAGGTCATGGTCCCAGGGTCCTGGGATCAAGCCCTGCACTGGGCTCCCTGCTCAGTGGGGAGCCTGCTTCTCCCTCTCCCACTCCCCCTGCTTGTGTTCCCTCTCTCACTGTGTCTCTCTCTGTCAACTAAATACATAAAATCTTTAAAAAAAAAAAATGTCGAGATCTCGTAGACCACCTAGGTTAGAAGGCACAATGCTTTAAAGCTGGAACCGAAAGAGCTGGGGACAATTTTGGTTTGGCACTCTTCACAAAGGAGGGAAGACCTCTTGACTATTTTTCACTATAAAACCCGCAGAAAGCCCTACCTTTCAGAACATCTACTCCCTGAGATGACAGGGACCCCATGTATGACCGCTGATAACAGATGACCAAAATATGGTCTTTAAAAGCATTTCTTTCAAAGGCAGGTCGCATCATCAGCATATGTTGGAGAAATTACACGTGCACATTTTTTCCTTGACCTAGGACTTAATGAAAACTTGGATGTATTCAGCCCCTGTTGAATGAGAAGGCCTGTCTGGTGGCTAGGGGCTATACAAAAGCCGTGGCCTGGGCCTCATCTGTAAGCTTGCCCCTCGCTCCGCAGCTAGAATCTGGTTCTGTTGGGAGGACACGGCCAGAAAAGTCCCTACTCTCTGACCCAGAAGGCCTCTTGTGAGCATTGCCCAATGCTCTGTTATACAACATGCAAAATAAATAATCAACTTTAAAAGTCAGGCAGTCAAAGCTCTGCTCAAATAATAAGCCCTTTTACAAGCTGCTTATCACCTGCCAAAATCAGCTCCAGAGGAACACCAGGAACTCTAAATTCTATTGTTCTCATTAACTACTTGGGGGAAATGGACAAGCTTCAATGGCTTTATTGATTTTCTAAGAGACAGAGGCGTAAAGGTTTTCATCCACCAGCACCCTGCCCTTGATCTCAATAATTTAAATATGGCTCCCATGCAGTGGTCTCTGAGAGGTCTCTATTACAAGCGTGAGCTAGAAAGGGGTCCTGTCCTTTTCTTAGAAAACATACCACTCTTTACATTCCCTCTCACCCGATTGTTGGGGTGAGAAAGGGAAGAACCTAAATGCCAACCTTTTCAGAAAGTTCACTGGGAGAGAGTGTGAAAGGGCAGGACAGAGGCACCTCTAAAGCAGTCTTCGGCCTGTGAAAGTTCTCTGGCTTAACTACAAAAAGGAAAGAGGAGTTTTGCTCAAGGAAAACGTCAAAACCATGTTTGGTGCCCTTGGGTAGGCCTGACGATACATCATTGTTGACCCAGATATGGCTTCTCTGGGTTTCAAAATACAGGATGGGGACTCTTGGGAAGGGGTCTTGTTAAGGAAATCTGTAATAAAACTCATTTCTGACGGACCACAAAAGGGCTTGTCACATCTATTTAATACATTAATATCCCAGGACCCTCAACCCACAGAGGCAAAGCTCAGGATGTACCTTCTATATAAACTTTACTACCCTCCCTTTTCCCCTCACTGATCCCTCTTATAGAGTTGGTCTGTTCCTCACTAGCCTCTCTACATGCTGACTTGCTCACATTTGCTCCCCGCACTAGCCTATGGGTTTTCTGAGAGCAGGGACCAAGCTTTATTCCTCTCTGCCTCCCTACAGTCTAGCACAGTCCCCAAAACATCATGGGTGTTCATTAAATCATGTACTTAACAATAAGATTAATAGTAAGCATAGTTAACACTTGAGCATTCAGTAACTCTGTTGAACTTCTTATATTTTTTTCTCATTTTCCAGTTGAGGAAGCTGAGGCACTGATAGGTAAATAAGCTAATAAGTGGCAAAGCAATGATACAAACTAGGTGATCAGGCTCTAGAACCTTCCTTCTTAGCCACATGGAGCAGTACACAGGAATAAGTGAGATGATAAAAGGGCTATCCACATATGAAAGCACTGAACATGAACTTAATCTGATTTAGAAACCTGGTTTATTCACACAAAAACTTACTAAGCACCTAGTATTCTATGCCAAACCCACTGCTAAGAATTAGTGGCACAAAGATAAAGGTATGGTCGTATTCCTCGAGGAGAAGAGAGACAAGTAACAAGACGATATTGAGCACTGACTACATGCTGGGCACCGTTCTAGGTACTTCACGTGTCTTAGTTTCTGTAATCTTGACAAAACCCCTACAAGGGGAGTCCTAGTCTTTTTTTTTTTTTAAGATTTTATTTATTTATTTGTCAGAGAGAGCACACAAGCAGGGAGAGCGGCAGGCAGAGGGAGAGGGAAAAGCAGGTTCCTCACTGAGCAGGGAGCCCGATGCAGGACTCGGATCCCAGGACCCTGGGATCATGACCCGAGCCGAAGGCAGACTCAACCGACTGAGCCACCCAGGCGTCCCTGAGGGTAGTCCTATTCTTATTAAATCAAGATGAAGCAGATGGGAAACTGCAACCCAAGGAAGTTAAGCAACTTGTGAGAAGCACTGCTTGAACACAGGCGGCCTAGCTCCTGAGCCCATGCTCTCCGCCACCACATTCTGCTGCCTCTTCCGTGACAACCACACTCGGCTCCTCCCAGAGAGAGGAAAAGTGGTTATGGAAACTCTGAGAAGGAAAGGATTCATCTTGCCTGAGATGGGGCTCAGAGCAGGCTCCGCAGAACAGGGGACGCTGGAGCTGGGCCTTGAAGACACGAGAAGAGGAAAGAAATTCAAATACGAATGGTATATAGAGACCAGGAAAACTCGTCTGTGTTTTCGAAACCATCACAACCAAAACACAGAGCTAAGCAGCAAGCCTGGTGCCTCACCGTCTTCTGCTGCTGAGGCCCACTTCTCACCAAGGAATAAGGAAAGAATTCGTGGAACTGTGGTTTGAATGTTTATGTCAGTTTTCCTGCTTGGTTCAAACTCTACCTGGGGTTTAGCCGTCCTCACAGTATCTGTAGGAAGTTCTTTTCCTCTTCCTTCCATACAATAGATAATGTTTTGGGAAGGGGACCCCCCCCCCCACGCTCATTTTAGTGTAACTGAAGCCAGATCCTCCAAGGTTGGCAAAGGAGGCTGGAATCACCATGGGGGGGCAACTTAGAACAGCTAGATCTTATGGCTGAGATCTCCAATTCTTTTTTCCACACATGGAGATACTCTCTCCTTTGCTAACCACAGAGGTTCTAAGTCCAGTTTTATTAAAGGCTGTCCAGGGGTTTCCTTAGAGTCTGTTCCACTCAAACCTGCTGACAACGTCCCTTCCCTCAACCTCTAGCTTCTCTGATGACCGGCTACTATGCCAAGAAATGCAGGTGAATAAGGACAAGTAAACTCCAACAACCAGTGCAAGCGGCAGACTTGCAATTATTCTTCCCATTCTAAATACCCCCTCAAAATATCCCCCACACTGTTCCAGGGACTGCTCCACTTTTCCACTCTTCTTTACAGCAAAACTCTCTAAGAGGTTTGTCTATATTGCCTGTGTACGATTTTTCTCCTCCCCCTTCTCTCTTGAATCCACTCCCACCAAGCTTCTGTCCACAGAGATGGCTTTTATCCAGGCCCCTAGGTTGCTGAAGTCTACCGAGAATTCTCAGCTCCTCTCTTGCTTGGCCAACCAGAAATACTTTTCACAGTTGATCATTCCTTCTTCCCCGAAGCACCTTCCTCGCTTGACTTCCATGACATCATTCTCTTCTGGTTTTCCTTCTGCCTTACTGGCCACATCCTGCCAGTCTCCTTTGCTTGTTCCTCATTGTCTTGCTAACCTTTAAATGTGGGAGTGCCCTGGGGCTGGGTCCTTGGTCTCCTTCTCTTCTCTAACTGTTCTCATTACCTTCTGGTGTCTTCTTACCATCCATCTCAGGGCTTTAAATACTATCTAGATGCCTAGGACTAAAAAATGTTCATCTCCAGCCCCAACCACTCCTATGAATGCCAGGCTCACATAGCCTACAGCTTCCTTGATATCTCCATTTAAGTGTCTAACTGGCATCTCAAATTCAACATATGCAAATTTTTTTTAACATATGCAAAATTTAACATCTGATATATACCCCCAACCTTGCTCTTCCCACAATATTTTTTTTTCAACAATTTATTTACATTTTTAAAAACTCAGTTCGGGGCACCCAGGTGGCTCAGTCAGTTAAGCATCTGCCTTCAGCTCAGGTCATGATCCCAGGGTCCTGGGATGAAGCCCCATGTTGGGCTCACTGCTCAGTGGGGAGCCTGCTTCTCCCTCTCCCTCTGCCCCTCCCCTCTGCTCATTGTCTCTCTCTCAAATAAATAAACATTTTAAAAATAAATAAATAAATATTTAAAAACCCAGTTCAGGGCGCCTGGGTGGCTCAGTCAGTTAAGCGTCTGCCTTTGCCTCAGGTCATGATCCCAGGGTCCTGGGATTGAGTCCCACGTTGGGTTCCCTGCTCAGCAGGGAGTCTGCTTCTCCCTCTCCCTCTGCCCCTCCCCCCTGCTCGTGCTCTCTCTCTCTCACTCTGCTCTCTCTCTGAAATAAATAAAATCTTTAAAAAAAACCCAGTTCATCCATTTCTCCCACCCCCATCCCTGCCTCTGGCTACCACCAATCTGTTCTCTGTATCTATGAGCTTAGTTTTTGTTTGTTGTTGTTTTTTTTTTTTTTAAGAGTCCATATAGAAATGAGATACGGTATTTGTCTTTCTCTGTCTGTCTTATTTCACTTAGCATAATGCCCTTAAGGTCCACCCATGTTGTTGCAAATGGCAAGATTTTATTCCTTCCTATGGCTGAATAATATTATTATATACACATATATATTCCATATATGTGTATATGTATGTATATATAATATATAATATTCCACTATATATGTGTATATATGTGTGTATACATACTATATTTGTATATACACATATATACACACAAAAATTTCTTTATCCATTCATCCATCAATGGACACTTAGGTTGTTTCCATATCTTGGCTATTGTAAATAATGCTGAAATGAACATGGGGTGCATATATCTTTTCAAGTTAGTGTTTTCATTTTCTTTGGATAAATACCCCAAAGTGGACTTGCTGGTTCATCTGATAGTTCTATTTTAATCTTTTGAGGAATCTCCATACTGTTTTCCATAATGGCTGCACCAATTTGCATTCCTGCCAACCATGTACAAGGGTTCCCTTCTCACCACATCCTCGCCAATACTTGTTATTTCTTGTCTTTTTAATACTGGCCATTCTGATAGATATGGGGTGATAGCTCATTGTGGTTCCGATTTGCATTTCCCTGATGAGTAATGATGTTGAGCATCTTTTCATGTACCTGTTGGGCATCTGGTATGTCTTCTTTGGAAAAATGTCTATTCAGATCTATAGGCAATTTTTAATCAGATTGGTTTGTGTTACTAAGTTGTATGAGTTCTTTATATATTTTGGATATTAGCCCCTTATCAGATATGTGATTTGTAAATATTTTGTCCCATTCAGTAGACTGTCTTTTACTTTTGTTAATGGTTTCCTTTGCTGTGCAGAAGCTTTTCAGTATGATGTAGTCCGGCTTATTTATTTTTGCTTTCGTTGTTTTTGTTTTTGGTGCCAGATTCAAAAAACTCATCACCGAGACCTACGACAAGGAGCTTACCACCTGTGTTTTCTTCTAGGAGTTTTATGGTCTCAGGTCTCACATTCAAGTCTTTAATCCATTTTGAGTTCATTTTTGTGTATGATGTTAAGATAGTGGTCCAGTTTCATACTTTCGCATGTGGCTGTCCAGTTTTTCCAGAACCATTAATTGAAGAGATATCCTTTTCCCATTGTATATTCTTGCCCCCTTTGCCATATATTAATTGACCGTATAGGCGTGGGTTTATTTTTGGGCTCTTGATCCTATTCCATTGATCTATATGTCTGTTTTTATGCCAATTCCATGCTGTTTTAATTACTATAGCTTTGGAATATAGTAATATAGAAATCAAGGGGCATGATGCCTCCGGCTTTGTTCTTCCCTCTCAAGATTGCTTTGGCTATGTGGGGGTTTCTGTAGTTCCATACAAATTTTAGGATTATTCGTTCTATTTCTTTGAAAAATGCTATTGGAATTTTTTTTTTAAAGATTTTATTTATTTATTTGAGAGAGAGAATGAGAGAAACAGAGAGCACATGAGAGGGGGGAGGGTCAGAGGGAGAAGCAGGCTCCCTGCCGAGCAGGGAGCCTGATGTGGGACTCGATCCTGGGACTCCAGGATCATGACCTGAGCCGAAGGCAGTCGCTTAACCAACTGAGCCACCCAGGCGCCCGCTATTGGAATTTTGATAAGGATTGCGTTGAATCTATAGATTGCTTTGAGTAGTACAGACATTTTAACAATATTGATTCTCCCAATACATGAGCATGGAATATCTTCCCATTTATTTGTGTCTTCGATTTCCTTCAAAATGTAGCTGCTGATATACTTCCAACCTTGTTCTTCCCACAGTCCTTACCAATGCAACTCCATCCTTCCAGTTGCTCAGAACAAAAACCTTGGCAACATCCTGAACAGAAATGCTGTGTTACACAACTCCAGAGGGCACCAGCCACATTTTAGTCAATGCTACTGGTGTTATGCAACATGGTGACCCTGTTTCCCTTCATTCCTCTTTCTCCAACATCCTACATCTGATCTGTTAGCAAATTCACTTGGCTCTACCTTCAAAATGTATCTCAAAATCCAACAACTTCTCCCCAGTTCTACTGCTATCAGCCCGGCCCAAGCTTGTCCCCTTATAACTTTTTATCCAAAACAACAACAACAACAACTAGAGCAATCCTTCTAAAATATGTCAAATCACATCACTCCTCTACTCAAAATTCCCCAATCCTTCCCCTCTCACTCCAAGAAAAAGTCAAGATTCTTACAATGGCCTATAAAGCCTTGAATTGTTTTTTTCTCTTTGGTATTTATCTCTATGTAGCCTATGTATTTTATGTGTTTGTCTCATTGATTATCTGTTGCCCACATATGAATATAAGCTTCGTGAGTCAGGAACTTGGTGTGTTTTGTTCACAGCTGAAGCCTCAGTATCTACAATAATACCTGACACAAAGTACACACTCAATATATATTTGTAGATGAAGTAAATGAAGCAGGTTACAAAGGGGGAAGTCTTCACACATGGGCCAGAATCATACCAAAACACATATAACAAGTGAAATGCTATTTGAGTAGCCAGCTAGTGCTGGGACCAAGTCAAATCCCAGGAGATGTTCAGTTCCAATCTCCTACTGTTCGTTTTTTCATTGCTTTGATATTTTACCTGATGCAGTCTCCTTTCTTTCGCCTCCTAAAGAAATGCACCTATATAAAGTAAGGAGCTCCCCCTGGTGGAGGCAACTCCAACGAAGCAATGGAAAAGAAAATCCTAGAGCAACAGGCTTTTAAGTTATAAAGGAGACCACGGGGACAAAGGAAGTGACTCCAACATTTCACAGAAAAAGTCCTCTATAGAAACAAGGGGAACCAATGATTAGATTCAAAGTACATTGGGGGGGGACTTATCAACTTATTTTGCTGTTGAACCTTTTTTGCAGCTGAAAATGAAAAAAAAAATTCACTGCAAGCTGAACAACGTAAGTACCTACTCCCAAGGAATTTTTAATCTGGTAGAGGATGTAAGTCATGCATACAAATAAGTACAAAGCAACAAGTATGGCTGTGAATGAGTGAATGAGGACCAAATCAGAGGAATAAACTAAGAGCTATAACTTACCCAGGAAAGAGGATAGCTTTGGGTGAGTAAATCCAGGAAGACAACTTGGAGGGGGTGGTTCTGGAGTTGAGCCTTGAAAGACAGATAAAATTTTAGTAAGAGAGTATTCCCGGTAAAGGCCTAAGTGTAGGGAAGGGCACAGCTGGTGGAAACCCAAGCAGGCCAACAGGGCCCTGCAAATGTCACAATCTGGCTGACAACACAATTCAAACCCCTCCTTGAAAAAAGCAGAGATAGATTCTCAAGAGAAAAGTCCTTGGCAGAGGTAAACACAGGAAGGAACCAAAGAAATCCCTTTTCTTTGTTTTCCCTTGGATGAGAGGAACACTACTAAAAACTATGGGGGGAAACAAAGATAAAATACGAACTCCATGATAAATTATCCAGCTTACATACTAGAGGATTCTGAATCCACAATATTGAGGTGCGCCTGGGTGGCTCAGTAGGTTAAGCGTCTGCCTTGGGCTCAGATCATGATCTCAGGGTGGCTCAGGTCATTTCTTTTTTCTTTCTTTTTTTTTTTAAAGATTTTATTTATTTATTTGAGACAGAATGAGAGAGAGAGAGAGCACAGGAGAGGGGGAGGGTCAGAGGGAGAAGCAGGCTCCCCGCCGAGCAGAGAGCCCGATGCGGGACTCGATCCAGGGACTCCAGGATCATGACCTGAGCTGAAGGCAGTCGCTTAACCAACTGAGCCACCCAGGCGCCCTGGCTCAGGTCATTTCATTTTCAACTTTTCATTTGAAACATTATAGACCTACCCCCCAAAAAGTTGCAAAACTAGTACGAAGAGCCCTTCACCCAGATTTCCCAAATATTACCATCTTATATAACCACAGTACATTATAAATCAAGAAATTAATGTTCATACAATGAACTATAATCGATAGACTGTATTTTCATTTGCCCCACCAATGTCCTTTTTTCTGGTCAGGGATCACAGATGTTTTCTTAGACTCCTTTAACCTGGAACGGTTCCTCGGTCTTTTTTGGTCTTTCATTACCATGATACTTTTGAAAAACACTAGCTGGTTTCAATTTGGGGTTTATCAGATGGTTTATCATAACTCAATTTAGGTGATGTGTTTTGGCAAGAACACTCCAGATATGACGGTGTGTCCTTCTTGGTGCATCCTGTAAAAAGGCACGTGGCATTGGTTTATTTCATGACGAGGGATGTTAAACTTCGATCACTTGGTTAAGGCCGTGTCTGTCAGGTTTCTCCCCAGTGGCGTAACTATTCTGCCTTTGTAATAAACAAGCTTTTTTGGGGGAGATACTTTAAGACTATATAAACACACTGTTTCTCATCATACTTCTGCCCATTCATTTTACTATCCATTGATGGTTCTGGCCTGAAATAGTTATTACTGTTGTGCTGGCCAAATAAGTTTCTAGTCCCATTATTCTTTCTGTAGCTTATTAATTGGAATGCTATTATAAACAAGTGCTTTTCCTTCTCCCTCATTTATTTATTTATTCAGTTATTTCTTTATATTTGCATGGACTCATGGGTTCTTATTTTAGCCTCTGGGTTATGATCCATGACTACCATTAATTATCTTGTTGCTTGTCACAGATTTCACCATTAGAAACCCTTCGAAGTGACTCCTGCATCCTCCTGGCACATCCCCATTATTCCATGGACACTGTCTTACTTTCTGGCAGAGGAAGACATTCCTGACTCATTTTCTAGGCTCCCTGTCCCAGCCCGGGAATCAGCCATTTCTCCGAGATTCTGGTTCCTTTTATTTGGAGAATGGTATTTTGAAACCAAGATCTTGAGTGCGAGGTGTGCTCACTGGTATTGGGGTGTCGCTGCTTCCAGGACTTCTCAGCAGACAGAGCTAGGAAATATATGCATACCTACAAACCACTCTATTTCCGTACCTATCTCTGGGGGGGGGGGGGTGCGTGTGCGCATATAAAGTGATGCATGACGCATTCATACTGATAACCTCTGATCACCACCAGTCTTCCGTCTTTTCTTTTGTGTAACTCCTCCCAACAGAGTAAAAGCTGGCTCTTGTTATTCACAATATTTTATATGCTCAAGACTAGAATCTACGTAAAGTAGGTTCAGAATTGCCAACCCGTATCCCAGTGGAAAACAAACCCACTATCTAGAGAACAGGATTTGTGTTTGGTTTGGGGGGGGGTTGGCGGTTGGTCTTTAGCCTTAGAACAGTGGTTCTTTTTTTTTTTTTTTTTAAAGATTTTATTTATTTATTTGACACACAGAAAGCACAAGTAGGCAGAGAGGCAGGCAGAGAGAGAGGCAGAAGCAGGCTCTCCACTGAGCAGGGAGCCCGATGCGGGACTCGATCCCGGGACTCCAGGATCATGACCTGAGCCGAAGGCAGTCGCTTAACCAACTGAGCCACCCAGGCGCCCAGAACAGTGGTTCTTGAAGTGTTCTCCCTAAATCAGCAGCATCAGCTTCATCTGGGAACTTGTTAGAGATGCAAGTGCTCGAGCCCCACCCTCGACCTACTGAATTAGAAATGCTGGAGGGGGAGGCCATCACGCAGAAGTCCCCGAGCTCCCTAGGGGACTCTGATGCATACTGAAGTTTGAGAACCACTACTGTGGAGTACATAGTCAAAATACTCTTTTCTGGGGGCACCTGGGTGGCTCAGTCATTAAGCGTCTGCCTTCAGCTCAGGTCATGATCTCAGGGTCCTGGGATCGAACCCCGCATCGGGCTCCCTGCTCCGCGGGGAGCCTGCTTCTCCCTCTCCCACTCCCCCTGCTTGTGTTCCTGCCCTCGCTGTGTCTCTCTCTGTCAAATAAATAAATAAAATCTTTTAAAAAATACTCTTTTCCAAAGTTAGTGCATTAGTCTGCTCGGGCCGACAAAACTAAATACCACAGATGGGTTGACTTAAACAGTAGAAATGTATTTCTCCCATCTTAGGGATGTGAGAAGTTCTTCAGGCCAGAAGTCCAAGATTAAAGTGCCAGCAAGGCAGGGGCACCTGGGTGGCTCAGTCGGTGAAGTATCTGTCTTCAGCTCAGGTCGTGATCCCGGGGTCCTGGGCTCGAGCTCCATGTGGCGTTCCCTGCTCAGCGGGGAGCCTGCTTCTCCTTCTCCCTCTGCCCCTCCCCCCAACTCATGTTCTCTCTCGCTCACTCTGCTCTCTCTCTCTCGCAAATAAATTAAAAATCTTTAAAAAAAAGTAAATTCAGAAAAGTTCTCATCCCTTCTACCTCATTCGCAGTCCTTTCAACCCTGTTCCCATCCACCCCTGTAAATTACTAATCCCATTAGTTTTTGGTTTCTCTTTCCACACAAGGAGCATTGGTTTTCCGTGGCTCCTGTAACAAATTACCACAAATTTAGTGGCTCAAAATGCCACGAATGTAAGATATTACAGTTTTGAAGGTCAGGAGTCCAAACTGAGATTCATAAGGCTAAATGTCCAGGCGTCGGCAGGGCTGTGTTCTTTCTGGGGGCTTTAAGGAAGAAGCTGCTTCCCTGTCTCTCCAGCTTCTACATGCGGCCTGCACTCCTGGGCTACGGCCCTTCTTCTATCGTCAAATCGCTCTGACTGGGAGCCCTGCTTCCACAAGCACATCTCCTCCCTCTGACTCTGCCCCTTCTGCCTTCCTCTTACAAGGACCCTTGTCATCCGCTTGGACCCACCAGGGTAATCTCCTCAGATTTCCATCCCTAATCACATATGCAAAGTCCCTTCTGTCATATAAAGCCACATAGTCACAGTTCTGGGGATTAGTGTGTGAACATCTCTGGGGGAGAGGGGGCGTCATTCTCCCACACAGATATTTTTTAAGTTTTTAAAAACACAGAGTGACAGATCTTAGTATTCTCCTTCTTACAATCATTAAACAGCTTCCCTCTCTTCCTAGAAGGAGCCCAACCGCTTCACCCTGCCAGCCTCCTTCGCCTCCTTCCATGTCCTTGACTTTGCCAAATCCTTGATGGCTTTCAGCCTTTGCACGTACTCTTCCTCTGCCTCGAATATTCTTTCCCCAGCTCCTCTCATGGTTGGCTCATTCTTCCAGTCTCATCTCAAATGTCACCTCTTTAGAGAAGCTATCCCTGATTACCAGACAGGTAACAGCCCATCTCAATGACTGCAATTTAGCCTATTTATTTTCTTTATCATTGATCATGGTCTGTAATATATTATGTATCAGTTTGTTTATGGACCCATCTTTCTCACTAGAATGTAATCTCCGTGAGGGTGGAGACCGTGTATATTCCTGTACATCCCTAATACCTAGCATAGTCTTGATACCGTGTGTATTCCTGTCTATCCCTAATATCTAGACACTCAGTAAGTGTTGACAGGATAGATGAATGCTGCTTCAGTCTGGGCGGCCAACGGAGGATGAATGTGTTGCGGATTGAAATAGAGTAAACAGAAGAATCCCTGTGACTGTAGGTACTGCTGATGCAGACTTTCACAATCCCCAGTACAGCCTGAACAGTTTCCTATATGTCATTCATTCCTTCATTCATCCACAAGTATTCGCTGAGTAGCTAATATACACACATTTAATCCACACAACAATACCATAAGGGAGCTCCTATTACTATTATCCCCCTTTTACCGACAAGAAGACTGAGGTTCAGAGAAGTAGCGTGGCCAAGGACACGCAGCTAGGAAGCTACTACATGCTAGTATATGTTAGGCTTAACGCTAGGCTCAGGGGCTATACCAGGGAACGAGGGAACATGGTCGTTGCCCTCTCTGGTGGACAGTCCGAGGATGAATCCATGCTTACAGGGTGCTGTGCTAAGTGTTAGGATAGGGCTCTGCTAAGGGGGCCATGGGAGCACTGGCCTGGGACAGTGAAATCAGGGTGAGGAGTGAGAGGAGGCTTCTGGGAAGAGGAGGCGCTTGAACTGAATTTGAAGCCTAAGTAGATCTTAGCTAGAGGAATGGAAGACCAACTAGCCAGCTACTGATCAGGCTCACGGGCTATCATTTGCCTTGATGAAGTTTCTGGTTTTCTATGGTCTGGCCTTCACGGCCACTTTGCAGGGTAAGAAATCCAATACTGTGAGTAACCGAGAGTTATCTGACATTGGGAATACTGGCACATGCTAATAACGCTCAGGAGAGAATGAAGTTTATCAATCAGAGTTCATTCACTAAACTGGGAAGTGGCCATTCTCTCCAAAGGCGTGCCTCCTGGGGCAGTTTCCTGGGGAGCCGAGACCTGGGGTCCCCACGCTTTCTCTTTTTTTTTTTTTTTAAAGATTTTATTTATTTATTTGAGAGAGAGAGAATGAGAGACAGCCTGAGAGGGAGGAGGGTCAGAGGGAGAAGCAGACTCCCTGCCGAGCAGGGAGCCCGATGCGGGACTCGATCCCGGGACTCCAGGATCGTGACCTGAGCCGAAGGCAGTCGCTTAACCAACTGAGCCACCCAGGTGCCCCCCCACGCTTTCTCTTTAAAGGGCCAGATGGTAAACATTTTTAGTTTTGTGGGTCATATACGGTCTCTGCGCCACTACCCCACCTTTCCACTGCAGGGCAAAAGCAGGGACAGGTAACTCATAAACAAATAAGCGTGGCTGTGTTCCAACAAGACTTTATTTACAAAAATAGGAGGCAGGGTTTACGGAGCCCGGGCCTAGAATAAGAGAAGTAGTTACAAGATTCAAATGCTTCAGCACATTCACGTGTCCGCTGATGCAACAGAGCTAAACCCGCCTCCGGCATCAGACTGGGCATGTTCTCTCCTAGACAGTGCCCAGACCGACACCGCCAACATTGGCCTCTCTGGACCTTTTTTAATGCTCAGCCGCCTTACGAAATCCCACCCTTTCCTAAAGCGTTGGGTATATGAAGGCTCCACTCACCAGTAAAGCTCCAAGGAAAATGCCAGCAGCATCAGTTCCCAGCGACTTCACAGAGAAAGCCCTGCTCCTTTGTTACCTGCAGGGGGAAAGAGTAGTCTCCGTTCTTACAGATGTTTCCTGCAAAAAAAGTGGCAGATTCGGCAATGCTAACACTTAAAAGAGACCCACGAAGGGAGAGATTGTTCTTTTAAATTAGAAATTTTTATTTTTATAAAAGCAGTGTGGGTTCCCTGTAGAAAATTAGAAAACAAAAATAAGGGATAAGTAAATATTTATTATATTTTTATATAATTATATAAATAATTTTACATAACTATTATTTATTATATTTTTATATAATTATATAAATATAAATTATATGACTTATATAATTATACAAATATATGTTTATATTTATTATATTCCCACCTCCCAGAAAGTACCCATATTAAGAGCTTAGTACAGGGGGTGCCTGGGTGGCTCAATCAGTTAAGCCTTCGGCTCAGGTCATGATCCCGGGGTCCGGGGATCGAGTCCCACGTCGGGCTCCCTGCTCAGCGGGGAGTCTGCTTCTCTCCCTCCCTTCTGACCCTCCACCCACTCGTGCTGTCTTTCTCTCTCTCTTTAATAAATAAAATCTTAAAAAAAAAGAGCTTAGTACATATCCTTCCAGATCTTCTTCTAAGTTTACATAATACATATCCGTACTTTCTACCAAAATGAGATAATACAGGTACAAAATGTTTTGTAACTGCTTTTTATCAGTCACCTCCACCACCACCCATTTATAAATTTTCATCTCATCGAATACCCCTCCATATTCAAATTTCCCTACTTTTCCCCCAAATGTCCAATAAAGCTGGCTTGCTCAAATCAGGATCCAATCTCAGACCACACTTTTCATCTTTAGTCTCTTTTCATTTAGAATAGTATCCTTTTTTCAGGACAGGGATTTTGTTTCCTGGCCTAGCTCCAAAGCCTTTACGAGTTCTTGGTATCCAGTAGTAGCTCAAGAGATGTTTACATAATTAACTAATTAATATAAAACTTAGGGGAAGTGGGGTTTCACCCTAGAGCTTATCTCCTCCACCCATCACCCTTTATCTCCATTTTATAGATAATGAAAATTAGGACCAGAGAAGTGAAGTGACTTCCCAAGGTCACCCAGCAAGTACATGGCAATTGCTTTCCATTTCTCTGTTTATTCTATTAAACCAAGAGTTGGCAAACTTCTGTGAAGGACAGAAAATCAGTATTTTAGGCTTTATAAGAAAATATAATGACAGAAATACAATAATACAATTACAAGGTTTTGTAATACAGGTCTACTAGTGAAAAAAAAATGGAATAGAAGAATAACATTTTGTTTAATTGTGGTTGAAAGTTAGTGTTCCCCACGATCCAAATGAGTGTAAAGGTTCATCTGATAAAACATTCTTAGTTTGCAGGTCATAGTTTGCCAGCCTCTGTCCTATGCTATGCTGCTTGTCTGTGATTTGGCTTTTTCTTTGTGTTTGAGTGAAAATAACATCCTTCTTAATTAAGTTATAAATGGGTTCCGGCTTATTGAAGTTATATGGTACTAAAGTACCAATGGGGAAAACTCCTTAGCCACACCCTTAAAATGCATTATTTTGTCTTACTTCAGCACCTAACTGTTGGTAATGTCTGTCTTCTTTCACTTAAATTGCAAGAAGGTAGGTTGCATTGTGATTGTGGCTTTCATAATTAACCATGTGTTAATATTTAATGCGGCTGACCAATTTATAAATCAGTGCAAGTGAAGATGGTAATTGGCCTATGTCAGGGCTATTTTTTTTTTCTCAAATAAAAACATTCTATGCTATTCAGAGAACTAAATAGCCCAAGAGTTAAAAGAATAGAAAGTGGTTGCTTTTGGGGGAGCAGGGAATGGGGAGAAAAGCCGGGGACTCCTCTCTTTAAAAAAAAACAACAACAAAGCTTGTAGAACTTTTGACTTTTAAAACTATGTACATGTATAATTTTGATAAAAATACAAGAAAGAAAACCAGAGGCACATTAAAGCCCCTTCTAGAAAAGGCTTCTTGAATACTTTCCTCCATCCTCCCAACTGAGGTTAGGGTCCCTCTTCTCTGCTCCCCACAGCATCCTGTGCTCAATTCCATCAGCACACGTAACACACTGTACTATAATTATGTTTCTCTGTCTCCCTCTTGGAGCCGTGAGCTCCTTGCAGGGATGGCCTATGTATTACTCATTTCAGCAACTAGATTTTATAATTTTTAAAAAGCTAGTCATTAAAGTGAAGTGAAACTAACCAAATACCCTCAATCTAGGCAAATTAACATCACAATGAGATACCAAACCAAAAGACTAAGCAGGTGTTGGTGAGGATATGGAGAAATTGGAACCTTCATACATTAACCAATAGCAATCTTAAATGGTGCAGCCACTTTGGAAAAAAGTCTGGAAGTTCCTGAAAAAGTGAAACATACAGTTGCCATCTGATGCAGAAATTCCACTCGTAAAGCAGGGAACGAGGGAACATGGTCTTTGCCTTCTCTAGTGGAGAGACAGAGAATGAATTCAAGCTCACGGGGCAGTGTGTTAAGTGTTATGATAGAACTCGGCTAAGGGTGCCAGGGGAGCACCAGCAAAGGGCAGTGAAATCAATCAAAGAATTGAAAACATATGTCCAGGGGCGCCTGGGTGGCTCAATCGTTAAGCGTCTACCTTCGGCTCAGGTCATGATCCCAGGGTCCTGGGATCGAGCCCCACATCGGGCTCCCTGCTCTGCGGGAAGCCTGCTTCTCCCTCTCCCACTCCCGCTGCTGTGTTCCCTCTCTCGCTGTCTCTCTCTGTCAAATAAATAAATAAAATCTTTACAAAAAAAAAAATATGTCCACACAAATGTTCCCAATTATTAGATGACTCTTAATAACCAAAAAAACAAAAGAAAGAAAAAAGAAAACAACCCAAATGTCCATCAACTGACAAATGGATCGACAAATGTGGTATATCCATAAAGCGGTATATCCATACCATGGAATATTATTCAGCTATAGAAAGGAATGACATACTGATCCATGCCACAACATACGTGAAACTGGAAAACATGATGCTAAGTGAAAGAAGCCAGTCACAAAAGACCACACAGTGTAGGATTCCATTCATATGAACTGTCCAGAAGAGGCAATTATATAGAGAAAGAAGATGGATAAATGGTTGCTTAGGGCTAGAGGTCCGCGGAGAAATTAACTGCAAACAGTTTTATGGGAATTTGCGGGTGGGGAGTGTGAATGGGGACCAAAATACTCTCAAACCAGATTGTGGTGATGGGTACACAACTCCACCAATTTACTAAAAATAATTGTACACTTAAAATGAGTAAATTTTGGGGGGCGCCTGGGTGGCTCAGTCGGTTAAGCGTCTGCCTTCGGCTCAGGTCATGATCCCAGAGTCCTGGGATCGAGCCCCGCATCGGGCTCCCTGCTCCGCGGGGAGTCTGCTTCTCGCTCTCCCTCTGCCCCTCCACCTGCTTGTTCTCTCTGTCAAATAAATAAATAAAATCTTAAAAAAAAAATAAAATAAAAATAAAAAATTAAAGGTAGTGCCGCATGGGGCTCCCTGCTCGGCGGGAAGCCTGCTTCTCCCTCTCCCACTCCCCCTGCTTGTGTTCCCTCTCTCTCTCTCTCTGGCAGATGAATAAATAGAATATTAAAAAAACAGTGAATTTTACCGTATGCAAAGTGTAAGGCTCTTTTTAAAATCCCTCAATCTATCCCATTACTTAGTTTCTCTCGAAATTAACTTTTCTCCCCCCAGCTGGCCTACCCGCGCGCGTTACAAGACCTGGTGAGAATGGTGGTGAACGAAGTTTCTGACGCATTCCTGGCGGCTGGGGCTGAGGGTTGTGCTGACAGACACATCAAAGTCAGCATCTGTGTGCGTGTGAAATTGTAAGATGTGTCGGGGTGTACGAGGCATTTCCGACTGGCTGATCCAAGCGTGTGATCCGGGCAATCCGTGGCCGCTTCTGCCAGGCTAAGTGTGGAGTGTGCCCAAGGCCCCTACTCCAGGTAAGAAACGTCGTCAGGTCAGAGATTCACTTCTGGGCAGCTCTGAAGCCCTGTGCACGCCCAAGCGAACGTTCCATCAGGGCACATCCGCGGAACCGGTGAGGTGGGGACGGCGGTGGGGGGTAATTTGGTCAGCGCTTAGGGGGCAAGGAGGTCCTGCCAGAACAGCCAAATGACCCAAACTACGCCCCCACCCCCGCTCCCCGCGCTCGGCGCACTCCCACGGGGGTCCCCCTGGGAACAGCACGTCCCTCCACGGGGACGATGGGATGTGACAGCACCTCTCCGAGCTAGGGGAAAGCCTGGCACCGAGTCCCCCCCGCCCCCCGCTTGCCGGAAGGGCACAAACTGCCACAAAGCCAGAGGGAGGTGTCTCCTCCCAGGGGCTCCGGGCGCCTGGGAAACTCACGCGGCTGCTCGGCAGGGTGGCCGGGAGGTGACCGGTCAGGGAGCCCGGACTTGAGTCGCTGTCGCCGCCGCAGACCCACCGCGCGGCCGGCGCAGGGCGGAAGGAGAAGGCGGTGGAGGGGGCGGGGGGTGAGGCGGCGAGCGCGCCCGCAGCGGGTGGGGCCCCCGGCGGACCCCAGGACCCCGCGCGCCGCTCCCGGGTCACGTGGCCGCCGCCCCTCCGCGCCGGGCGCTTGTGTCGCAGCGCCCCCTGGCAGCCAGCAGCGGGCACGGCGGCGCGCACGGGCGCGGGCCGGCTTCCGGTGCCCCCGCAGCCCAGGTGAGGCCTCTGCCGAGGGGGGCGGGGGGCGTGCGGGGGGCGCGGCCGCCCGGGGAGCCCACGCAGACCCAAACGGGGGTCGCCCAGGGCTTTTGCCTTCCACCCTGGCCTCCTTCTCCCCAGGGACCCCAAAGAGCGCAGAACGGCCCAGTAATGACCTTGCACCTGGATCCGGGCTCCCTTGTGCAAAAGTGGAGCAGAATCAGGCAGTTTGGGGGCGCCTGCGTGGCTCAGTCGGTTAAGCGTCTGCCTTCAGCTCAGGTCATGATCCCAGAGTCCTGGGGTGGAGCCCTGTGACTCCCCACTCAGCGGGGAGCCTGCTTCTCCCTCTCCTTCTGCTGCTCCCCATGCTTGTGCTCTCTCTCTGTCAAATAAATAAATAAAAATGTAAAAACAAAAAAGGCAGTTTTGTTGGAGGTGGGTTTTTCTTGATGTGCTTGGGAAAAAAGGTATTTTCAGGTGCGTGAATGTGAGCTAATTATGACCTCCCTGAGCCTCAGTTTCCTCCTTTATAAAATAGGGGTAATAATAGCACCTACTTGACAAGGTGTTTGTGAGGGTGAGGATTAAATAAAATAATCCACCTGTTAAAAATAAGACCGCTAGCCCAAAATGGAGTCACTCATGCTAAGCCCTGGGTCACCAAAACCAGACCTAATATCGTTTTCCACCTCTCCCAGAAATGGAATCCTAAAGCAGTCAGGAATCATCAGGTCAGTACTAATGAAGTAACCTAAAGAAAAGTGACCTCAACCCAACCAATTCACTTTTTGCTAATATCTTCCTTGTTCCTGCTCCCTTTTGTATACAAAAGTCTTTCATCTTGTACAGCACCTCTGAGCTTCTTTTCTATCCGCTAGGTGGAATGCTGCCCAATTCATGAATCCTTAAATAAAGCCAATAACATCTTTAAAATGGACTCAGTTGAATTTTTTTTAAGATTGTATTTATTTATTTGAGAGAGAGAGAGTGTACGCATGAGCACAAGCAGGGGGAGGCAGAGGGAGAAGCAGACTCCCCACCAAGCAGGGAGCCCGATGTGGGGCTCAATCCCAGGACCCCAGGATCACGACTCGAGCCAAAGGCAAATGCTCAACCGACTGAGCCACCCAGGTGCCCCATGAATTTTGTTTTTTAACACACATAACGGGTTTGGCAGATTGGTTAAAGCTAGTTATATAATTTGTTTTGCAGGGCTTACTTAGCAAACTACCTAAGAGTAAGGGTCAGGTGCCTGGGTGGTTCAGTCATTAAGTGTCTGCCTTCAGCTCAGGTCATGGTCCCAGGGTCCTGGGATGGAGCCTCTTACTACTCGGCGGGAAGCCTGCTTCTCCCTCTCCCACTCCCCCTGCTTGTGTTTCCTCTCTCACTGTCTCTCTCTCTCTGTCAAATAAATAAATAAAATATTAAAAAAAAAAAGAGTAGGGGTCATCTTTCCTCAGGATTCAGGGAAACGAAAGGATTTTGACACCACAAAATAAACACATACCTAAGGTGAATTATTCATAAAAATGGTAAGTATATGAGAATGAAAACAGTCTCTTGCCACACCTTACTGTCCACATACACGGGACTTTGCTCGTGTGCTATCTTCATTTGCACTGCTTTTCCAGGACTCTACTGTCCAGACAAAATTTCTTCATTGCAGGAACTTCCCCATAGTCCCATCAACTCTTCAATGGAAAGCATCAACAGTTTGTGCTCTAAAATCCTTCCCTTTCCTCGAAATTCTCCCCTTGCTGTTTCCACCAATCCTAGACTGTTGGCCTCATGATCCTTATCCAATCCTAATCAAGTGTCCATGTTGAAAGACCCTCTGCCTTAAATCAAAACCTTCATTTCTCAATAAATCCTGACCTCTCCTTTCCTCCCTGAAACACTACCGAAACCTTGTGAGGTGGGGGTCTTCCATACTGAGGTAAAGAATAAATTCAGCCTTGTCAAATCAACAGGTATGTCGGTGATATTTGGGGAGTTCAGCATTTGACAGCTTTGAAGGCCCCACAGAGATCCGGTGGCGGCTGAGACCTCATCGCTATAGTTCAAGACCTTCAACTTGAAATGAGTGTCCTCTTCTGAGGCCTCTTACGCTTCCTGCTTGGGGCTCCCTGACTGCAAATGGGGGTTTTGTAGGTTTCACATTGGCTGAAGCTCTGATCCCTTTCTTTGAGCTCCCAGTTGCTAAGGATACTGGTCCTGTGGTCCACACATCACCCCCAATGAGAAGCCATTCCTAACTCCCTGGACTGTAGGGCCCTCTGTGTGCCAGCTGTCCCAGGCTCCTCCTTGCCGTGGCTCTCACTATAATGGTACATAAGGGTAAGCCTAGTGGGACCAAAGTTCCCTGCATTGTAATCATGAGGTCAACCTGTGATGTGGCTGGGACCTGGGTGATTTTATGGTGATCTCTTTCTCTCCACAGGCCCCATGCCCCCCATCCTTGAGTTCTCTTCTTCCTTTTGAGTTCTCTTCTTCCATTCAAATCTTCTCATTGAGTGCCCCAAAGAGTTTTAACATTTTCTTCTCAGTCTTTCAGATTTTATATTCATGTTCCTCATTATTTTAAGACATTCCCACAACTCTCTTGCTTTTCCTGTGAAAACAATCATACTCACTACAATTAATGCTCAGGCAACTGTGTTTATTTCTTGTATTTTTGTATGTTTCTATATTTGCTTAGACTTTACCCCCCTTACTCCTCTTTTTGCAAACGATCTTTAATTTCTGCTCTTGAAATGATTACATTTATCATTAGAAAAAGAGCAAAAACTGATAGCTATGTATATGTAAAATTCTAGAGAGTATAACCTCAATAAATTTTATATGTATCTACACTCACATACAGAGTTAGAAAAACATTTTAAGAGAAATATGCCAAAAGGTTCAGTGCTTACCTTTGGCTTTTTTTGCTCTTTCTGTGCACTTTTGTAGCTATTTAAATATGAACCATACAAAATCTTTTACATAGTTTTGTGTCATTCTGAACATCCTACTCTTACAACAACTCTAAAATTATTTAATAAATAAAATAGTTGTACAAAACATTCTGGCAGGCAGCAAAGGAAAAAGTTTGTATGTTGTCTCTTAAGTGTCAACTATCAATGATACCATAGAGATTCTATTTTCAATTATGTTCTCTTGAGTTAAAATAGATCTTGGTTCATCCAGGATATTTAAAATCAACCTTCATCAGGGTGCCTGGCAGGCTCAGTCAGAAGAGCATGTGACTCTTGATCTGGGGGGGGGGCATGAGTTTGAACCCCACGTAGGGTGTAGAGATTACCAAAAAAAAGGTAAGTCAACTTAAAAAAAATTTTTTTAATCAACCTTCATCATATCTCTCTAGTAAAATTTATTTTACTTACAAATTTTCAAAGAGCTTTAACCTGTGTTTACCAGACAGGAAACTGGGCAAATATTTGTATCTGCCTATTACCCCTGCCCCAGTAACTAATCTTCCACTGCGATACAGTTTTTCTCAGTAATGTCAATACTTTGCCTTGAAATATATGATAGGAAGTTCACAGGCTTTGGTGCCAGGCTTACCATCTGTTTACTGCTATATCACCTTATCCTGTTGCTATCTCTTCCTGAGACTCATTTATATCCTTTAAAATGAGGTTAATAATTCTTACTCAATTATTGACATGTTCAACACCTCCCAATTGAAAAATAGTCATCGTTATTGTTATTACTCTTGATTATTCTTTAGTATAAGGAAAAGAGCAAACAGTACCGAAAACAGTCATATTTTACAGGGCAGTTGCTTTTTTTTTTTTTTTTTAAGATTTTATGTATTTATTTGACAGAGAGAGAGAGAGAACAAGAGAGGGAACACAAGCAGGGAGAGTGGGAGAGGGAGAAGCAGGCCCCTTTCGGAGCAGGGAGCCCGATGCGGGGCTCAATCCCAGGACCCTGGGATCATGACCTGAGCCGAAGGCAGACACTTAACTGACTGAGACACCCAGGCGCCCCTACAGGGTGGTTGCTTTTAATATTTACAAATGCACATGGAGTGACTGGGAATTTGAAACACCTAAACCTAAGGTCTGATGATGTCACAGCAATGAAGCTACGAAGAAACCCATCTCTCACCTTCTGCCATGCGAGGGGCGAATGGTCCAACTAATAAGCCACAGCCTGCAAGAGTGAGAAGCAAGCAATTGATCTAGAACATCTCCCATGTTTCTTACCTTATCGATGAGAGGCGGATGGCGGTTCCATGCGCGCTGTTCTCTCCTTGACCATCTCCTCCCCGGCAGCTCTGGTTCCAAGAGAGCAGCCTGGCACTGCATTCATTCCAGCTACAAACCCGTAAGGAGAGCCAGCTTGTGTTTCAGGCAGCGTACTAGGAGCTGGGGATGCGCCTGTGAAGTAAGCAGACTAAAACATCTGCCCTTTTGAGTTTATATTCCAGCGGGGAGAGACAGGAATAAATAATTGATATAATACATCAGTAAATTAGGTAGCCTAGAAGAGAGGCATGTGATGGAAGGGGCGTGGGCTTGCCGGGGGCCAGGTGTGCCGTTGTTAATGGGCTGCTCAGGGTCAGCCTCACTGAGAAGGTGCCATTTGAGCAAAAGCTGGAACGTGATGAGGGATCAAGGCACAGGGACATCTGGGGGGACAGTAACAAAGTACCAAAATATCCAAATGGTGCGCTGTTAGGTATGGGGGTTATAAACTTAGAGGGGAGGACAGATATAAGCAATTATGACAAACTGGTAAGTACTGACTCTCAACTCTAGAAAACAAACTGAGAATTGCCGGAGGGGAGGTGGGTGGGGGGACGGGGTAACTGGGTGATGGGCATGAAGGAGGGCACGTGATGTGATGAGCCCTGGGTGTGATACGCAACTGATGATGAATCATTGAACACTACATCTGAAACTAATGATACACTGTATGTTGGCTAATTGAATTTAAATTTAAAAAATGATAAGGACTACCTAAGATATAAAGAATGACCTCGAGTGGAGTCAGAGAAAGCTAGCCCAAGGGGCAGATGATTTTAGAAGTTCGACAAGGGTTTGGCCAGGTGACAAGGAACACCGGGCCGATGGGACAGCACGTTGGGAGTCAAAGATGACACAGAGGACCGTAGACTGGTGATCTTTGAAGGCCCTTTTCCAGAGGGGCCACACTTCATTTGTGTGGTGAGGCCCCAGTCATGGGAGGGCACACCCAGAGTTCTGGATGCATCGCATTCCATTCGAAGCACGGAGCCTACTTTATTCAGCCAAACCTTACTAGCGGTCTTTCAAGTAGTTTGCAGCTTCCCACTATGACCCACAAAGGCTAGGGTAAACATCTTTATTCATAAAACTTCTTTACACTCGTTCAGTTATTTTCTTAGCATGAATTTCAGGAAGTTAAGCTGCTGGATTCAGGGGTTTTCATATTTCAACCTTTGATACATTTCCCGCTTGGCCTTCCAGAAAGAAGGTGTCAATTCTCAGTCCTACCAGCAGTGTGGGAGAGAGACTCTTTGCCCACATCCTTACCAACAGTTTGTTATTTTTAGTATCTTATCCCAGAAATTGAATATAAAAATAAATATGAGGAGAAGACAGTTTCAAGCTCTGAGAAGAAGTTTCCGAAACTGATCGTTTTTCCTGTCTTGTTCAATAAAAGAAATGAGACGGAGGCCATCCTGCTGTGCAGACTTTAAATCGTGAGTATGACAGTTCAGAACCGCGAACTCAGGATGCAGCCAGCAGAATGATCAGACCGTTTGTACCCATTACCTTAGGAACGCCTCCTACAGCTTAGGCACCACTTCTGGCTCTGGGGTGGGGCAGATCTGAAGTTCAGGGCCAGCTCCACCCCTCATTCGCTGTCTGATCTTAGGCAAGTTACTGTAAGTGGGTGTGCCTCGATGTCCTGGTCTGTAAAATGGGCTGGTGAACACAGCACATATCTGAAGGAGTGGTCGTGAGAGACCACAGTGAGCTGTAGGTTCTGGTCTGAGATGAGCAGCTGCAGCCGGAGAGCCATGCATCCTGTCAGCATGAGGCAGAAGACCCAGCCCTACTCCTTCTGCTCCCTTTTATGCTGCAGGGTGAGGCCCCTGGTAGTAGTGACAGCATTTCAAGGTTACCTGGGTCATAAAGGACTCCTCGGACCGCAGTCCCGTCCCCTTCCCCACCCCACACTGGGGAGGCTCGGTGTCCCTCTGACATGAGCACCCGTCGCCCCCATCTGTTGCTCAGGGGGGTGGCTTGGGTGGAGGAGGACTTGGCCGGTCTTGGGCTCTCTGAAAGGACCAAAGGACGTGTGGGGGAAGAAGACATGCCCTGGGGACACATAAAACAAGGAGAGATCCACCACAGCATTTAACAAGTGTTCTTTTCTCACCCGATATCACCGTCACCATCACCATCACCACGAAACTCTCAGGCATTTCTGAATCCACCCCGCGACTGTCGCTGCTGCAGCCAGGCGGTCACATTGTCAGTCTGACGCTAAATAAGGCCCGTCTGCATGGCCTGGACAGCCTCTCATTTGCCCCTGTCTTCCCTTCTGTGGCAGAGTAATGCGTTCTAGCAGAGTAATAGCTAGCGTTTCTTGAGAGCCTATGACGGGCCACCCAGCCCCGTGCCCGTCATACACGGGGCACCCCTGGGAAAGGCAGGCCATCTTATCCTGAGTAGACAAACCTCAGTTTACCCAGATGATCACGGCTCTGCGGGGTTGTGATCCCAAGCCAGCCCTGAAGCCCACGCTCCTCGCCCCCTTCTGACCCCTTCTTTTTTTTTTTTTTTTAAAGATTTTATTTATTTATTTGACAGAGAGAGACACAGCGAGAGAGAGAACACAAGCAGGGGGAGTGGGAGAGGGAGAAGCAGGCTCCCCGCAGAGCAGGGAGCCCGATGCGGGACTCGATCCCAGGACCCCGGGATCATGACCTGAGCCGAAGGCAGATGCTTAACGACTGAGCCACCCAGGCGCCCTTTATTTATTTAATTTTTTTTTTAAGATTTCATTTATTTATTTGTGAGAGAGAGAGCCCAAGAGGGGGTAGGGTCAGAGGGAGAAGCAGACTCCCCGCCGAGCAGGGAGCCCGATGCAGGACTCGATCCTGGGACTCCAGGATCATGACCTGAGCCGAAGGCAGTCGCTCAACCGACTGAGCCACCCAGGTGCCCCTGACCCCTCTGACGCTGCTAACTAGCTGCCCGACCCCTAGGCATGTTTCTTAACGTCCCCGCATGTTTCCTCATCTGAAATGTGTGCTCAGGGTAATGCCTATTTTCGGGGGTTAAAGGACTTTGGTGCAGGCTGCCCGGCCCACAGTAAGCTCTTCATAAAAGGCAGTTGTAAGGATTTTTTTTCTTTTTAATACGATCAGGGAGGGATCAAGAAGAGGAAGGAGATTCAGCAAAGGAGACCGAGCAGCGGTGGCACCAACAAGATAAGGGAGGAGGAACCGGGAGAGAGGGGTGTCATGGAAACCGAGGCGAGAGTATGCCAGGAAGGAGGGGGCCCTAACGCAAAAGGGTACTCAGAGGCCGGTTTCTTCTGACAAGACAAAAGAGCAATTTTCATCTCTTAGCGACCGATGAGAGTAAAGGCAGAAAGGAAGAAAATTGGCCTGTAGCTTTATTTTTTTAAGTTTTTTATTTAAATTCCAGATAGTGAACAATAGGTGTTATAGGAGTTTCAGGTGTACAATAGAGGGGTTCAACACTTCCATACATCACCCAGTGCTCATCATGACAAGTGCCCTCCTTCATCCCCATCCCCTAGTTCCCCCATCCCCCACCCTCCCCTCCCCGCCCATAACCATCAGTGTGTTCTCTGGAGTTCAGTCTGTTTCTTGCTTTGCCTCTCTCTCTCTTTTCCCCCTTTTGCTCATCTGTTTTGTTTCTTAAATTCCACGTATGAGTGAAATCATAGGGTATTTGTCTTTCTCTGACTGACTTGTTTCGCTTAGCATAACACTCTCCAGCGCCATCCATGTCACTGCAAATTAGCCTATAGCTTTCAGGGAAGCCTTTTTTTAGACTAACTCCATTAATCTGATCAGAATGCCCAGGTGTCAGTTCCATGTCTTCTAATTAGGGAAAATGCGTATTTCTTTGTTTTTCTTTAAAGTGAAACAAACAAGCAAAAAGAAATGTCAGGTTACATCAGGTTGGTGAGATAAAAATTCAGACAATCTCAAACTGACACTGCGGAGGGGAGGGGAAAAGAAGAAAAAGGGATGGATCACAGAACAGGTTTTCAAAGCAATGGTCTATACTGAACCCTCAGACTAACTCCCGTGAAAAGGAGGGTAGGAAATGGACAGAACTTACTGGTGTTTCATTCCATCTTTCTATTCTACCTGGTGCCACAAAGAAATTATGGCCGCCTAAACTGTGTCTTTGGACAAATATTCAACAAGTGTTTCTAGAGTAAAATTGAGAAAAAACGATCGGGAAGCGGCCCACTATTCTAATCGAGACTAGATGAGGGAGGTAGATAACTCCCGAGGGAAGATTTAGGGAGACATAGAAAGGAATTAAGGGTGAAAAATCTACACACGCTGTAAAGCATTGGGGGCCCCTGTGGCTTTGGGGGCCTGGGTGGAGCTGTCACTTACCTGGGGGTGGGGGAAGGGTCCCCTTTGGCTCGGGAGAAATGAGGGTGGCTTTCAGGGTCCCAGAGGTGCCCCAGAGGGATGCAAAGAGTGGCCCTGTCCTGGCCAGTTATCAGCTAAAGGCTCTGAGGCAGAGAGGCCCACCCAGTCTCCTTCTGGCCAGGACGGTTAAGAAGGCTGAAGCTTAAGGCAAATTCAGGGTGCTGAGGGTGGGGGAGGGAAGATGGCAGAGCACAGGAGGCCGAGCCTCCAACCCTCACCACCCAGGGGTGAGTGTGGGTGGCTGGACTGTGGGTTTTAGGGTTGGATTGTGAGGTCATTGATGGAAAAGGAGCAAGAAGCCAGGGAGGAGCCGAGGGGCTATTTCTGGAAAAAGCAGCACTTCAAGGCCGGTTCTGGGTATGGCAGCCCAGGGAAGGCTGCCCCGGCTTCTCCGCTCCCTCGGGGCCTCAGCCTGCACCCCCCCCACCCCTACGGCTGTCATCAGCTGCTAGCCTAACTAAAACCCTAGTGTCTCTCCCAGAGCCCCTCAACCTCCGCCATTCCTAGGACAACACAGCCCAGAGTTGTGTGATCCCCTGGGCTCTGCGATTCCTCCCAGGCTTCGTGTGGCTATGGATCTCCGTGTGTCTCCCTGGTCATCGCGCCCTCACCGGGGCTCCCCTTACCCAAACAGCTCTGGGCTTCTCCCCATGCCCTCCCCGCAACCCCCCCCCTCCCGCTGCCACTGCTGTTTATGATAACCTCTCAGCTCAGTGGAGTCCCCATTTCAGGCACGACAAATGCCCCCGGGGGGCCTCAGGTCTGGCATTCAGTTCCCTCTCCGCACCCTGCCCTAAATGCAATCACCCCCCACCCCCAGCCGTATCCTATTCACAGAAATAGGGACGTGTGCCCCTACACAAGACCCAGGGACCCTCGGGGGCTGGGGCCACACGCGTCCTCTTTTATCACCCTCCAAAATGAGATCCGGAGATGAGACAGGGCAGGTTCCAGGAAGGTCCACCTTTTCTTTCCCTCCATCCCCCGTGAGTGCCCTCCAATCGACTGAAAGGCGGGCTGGGGCTTCCCGGGTGCTGCGGGGCAACTAGATGGCAGCTAGTCTCAATTCTTGGGGTGGGGAGGGGTTGGCTTGGAGTCCACGGGGCGCCTGTGTCCTCCAGCAGATCCCTTCAGGGCTTATGGGGGGAGACTCTGGCTCTATCAGGAGCTGAGCCTCCTGGGCTGGGCTCCCAGGAGGAGATGCTCTCTCCTTCCCTTGACTGGGGAGTGAGGAGCGGTGGCATCGGGCCCCAGGATGTCCACAAGCAGCAGTAGCAACAGCAATCCAAGGAATCCATCTGGAGGAGGAAGAGCGCTCCTCCCCGAAGTGACCAGGAACGGTGTCCCAGGAACCCCCCATTTGGGGGCTATTACCTCAGCGCCAGACTCCTCCATCAGACTCCTTTGGATACAGTAGAGAAGAAGAAAGCATTGGGGCGGTCAACAAGTGGGCGCCATAATCTGGCTGTATGACCTGCGGGACAGGCCAGTTGTGGCAGGGGGCTCTGTCCCTCTCCCTCTGGGGACTATTTCAGCCCATTTCTTCATCCCTTTACCACATCTGCAAATTGAGGTTGATCAGAACCCCACCTGGGGGTCCAACCCCACCCCTTTACAGCTTTTTACTATATTTCTCTTGTTCCTTTTTCTTTACCTTTTCCTAAAATAGTAACACAGACATTAAAACAGATGCTGATAAATATTTATTGACATAGAAAGAAGCCCACGACATACATTGTTTGGTGAAAAAATACAGACTATAGAACAGCACTTATATTTGATCACTTTTATCTATACATATATCTATCTGGGTACGTAGGTAGAGGGAAATATCCAGAAGGACATTCGTCAAAGGGTTGACAATGGTTAGATCAGGGCGGAGAGTTTGGGGTAACTGGTACTTGACTTTTGTGTACTTTTCTTTATTGTTTGGAGGTTTAACAATGAATTATGCCACTTTCACAGAGAATAAAGCCATCAAAGAAATGGGCACACAAAGAAAACAGACTCTTAGGCAGCAGAGAGGGAGTGGGGAAGCAAGGGCAGAGGTCAGGCTGTCTCCCTCCACTGAGCTGGTATCCAAGACCCTTTCTACTCCGCTCCGCAAAGAAAGCTGCTTGGTGGATTCATGCAATTAGAAGCGCCCCTCCCCAGTCGTCCCACTGCTGGACTCTGAGTTTGGGTTAAGGGTTCACTTAAGGCTGGGGGCTACCACCTCACTGCGGCTCGGAAGGGTCACTTTGTTCGCCAGGGGCCTCTCTCGGCCCCTCCTCCTCCGTATGGGTCAGCTCCTGCAGGGTGATGATCAGATTCTCAAACACCTGGGCCCTGTTGCTCTCATTGTCACAGGTCTCCTTCGAGTGGCCCTCCTCACCGCAGTATGAACAGCGGATCGCGTGTTTTCGCTTTCTGGCTCTACGCAGATTCCCAGAACCATCATTCTTATACCCTGAACCCCCACTGGTGGAAGGAGACTGAGCCCGGGAACTGCTGGGGGAGTCAATGACTAGCACTCGGTCCCGAGGTCTGGGCCTGCGTCTGGGGAGAGGAGAAGCCGAGAAGTGCAGTGGAGGGTCCGGAGACTCCACCAGGATCACATCCTCGTCGGAGTCATCAAGGGCATCGTCTATCTCTATGACGTTGCAGTCAGCACTGTCCACCACTATCGGGGGGGAGCCCTGGAAGGCCACCGAGCTGGTGGCCCTCTCCACCACGGACTCAGATCTTTTGGGCCGTTTCTGCTTAATAAAAGTGTCATCCCAATCCTCTTCCTCCCTTATCATCTTGATTAGCTCTAGGAAATTGGGGAGCCGCTCCTGCTCATTTGCATACATCCTAAGAAGATGCTTCAGCCTAAAGCGCAGGTCCCCGTTCAGCTCGGCCCCTAAAAGGAGCTGGTGCAGGCGAGTCTGGTTGGCATCTTTCTGAGCTATGATCCCTGCCTGAATAGCGTTCTGGAGCTGCACCTCTAAACGGATCACATAAAGGGAAGCTTTCTCCCCCTGTGCCTGCAGGGTGTTAAAAAATTTACCGTGAGCGGACACACTGCTCTCAGATTCTCCAAACACCAATTTCATGGCGCGCAAGAAATCTGCCACGCTTAGATTGGGGTTGGCCGCCTGGAGCAAAAGCATGACCTCCCTGGCGGGGCCTCGCAGGGTTTTCAGCAAGCGCTTGAGCTTTTCCTCCTCAGACATATTCCAATCGGGTAGGGCCCCATTGACTTGGATCAGCCAGTTTTCAAAGGTTTCTTCCCCCTGGGCTGGCACCACCCTCCCCGAGAACACCTTCATGTTTCTCTCGGCCATGGTGGCCATTAAAGGACCGAGACTTCTCCCCAGGGACCTCAGCATAGAATGGGCCCAGGGCGGCAACGGCGCGTTCTGCCGCCGGCTATTACCCATGCGCGCAATGATGCTAGCCATGACTGACGACGATCGCTGATCGGGGGATCCGGAGTATAACAAGACGCTCAGGCTCTGTGGAAATGCCTAATCTGCAGGCGCGCTGGGGGACTCTGCCTTCCTCCTGTCTCAGGAGGGACTGTAAAAAAGAAAAAGAAAAACAAAACAAAACGGGGAAGGGTTAATAAAGGAACTGGCTGCAGTATTCTCTCCCTTCCTGAATGTCCTGCAGTACAGTTTTTATCTGCCCACTGCCCTAAAAATATCTTCCAGGAGACTGGCAATTACAAGCTCACGGAGCCAGCCGGTGTCTCCGTTGTTAGCAGGGTGATTTTTACAGCCACATGCATCCCCTCCCGCCGATCGCCCTGGAGGAGGGAGGGCAACTGTTGCTTCTAAGTGTAATAGTGGATGGAAGCTGATATTGGGCTCTCAAAATAGAGCACAGTGGTCACAGATTTGTAGGAATAAATAAAGTGTCATCAGCCTCCTGGTCTCAGGTCCCAACCACACCCCCTTCTCAAAGTTCTCCCCTCCCCCGTTATTTCTCAGATTCTTACGGGAGCGCAGGAACAGGCGCGCGCGCCTTTATTCCGCTTCCAGCTTCTGCAGCCGGGGGCCTCCGTGAGAAAGCTAGTCTCTGGGCTCGGGCCGATCTCTGGCCACCGGGGGTCGCCGATCCGGGACCTCGGGGCGTCCAGACTGCGCCGCCGCGGAGGGCAGGGAAAGGAAGGGTCAGGTGCAGCCTCATCCCTCATCCCGCTCCCTCCCTCTCCGCTCCTCCCCCGCCCCCCCCGCCCGCCCGCCCGCCCGCCCGCCGCCTCCGCCGCCTCCGCCGTCTGCAGGCGGAAAATTCCTCTCCCACCTTCTGAGTACGGACCAAAGCGACCCCCGCCCCAGGGCATTTCCCCCGGGGAAATCGTCGGCCTACCAGCTCTGCAATCGGCCGCGCAGAATTCAAGTTCGGATTCGGCTCTGATGGTCTGCCACGGAGACAGGGAACAGGAGTGGGACACGCACAGCCACACACTCCTCCCCAGAAGAGATGAGGAGATGCAAAGGGGGTTCAAGGCAGACAGCTTGCGTTCCTCCCCCCTCCGCCCCCACCCCGAAAACGCCCCCCTCTCTCAATCCAGGCAAATCCTACCCATTAGGCAGCATCCAGCGGCACCCCACCTCCTCCCTGAGCGCCGCCGGGCCACGGGAGTGCTCCTGACCCTCGCAGTCCTCGAGTCCCCAAGCGGGGAGCCGCCCAGGACTGGTGGGGCTTCCCCTCCTCTCTCGGCGCCGCGCCGATCGCGCCCCCTTTCTTTACCTGCGCTCGGGCCTTGCCCGCGGTGGACACCGCCTTCCGGTCTCCGCGGCCCTGCAGGGGAGAAGGGCCGGGTACGGCCTCGGCCCCCCAGCGACCGGGAGCTGCCCGCCGAGCGGCTCCGCACGGCCTCCCAGCGACGGGTAGCCGAGTCCAGACAGCGCGGTTCCCACGGCAGCCGCCGCGCCTTTTATCCTCTGCCCACTGAGACAAAAGAGCGTGACGAGCGGGCCGGCGCGGCCAATCAGCGGGGCTCGGGGGCGGGCTCCCGCGCGGTCTCCAGCCGGATGCAAATGCACGCCCGCGGAGGCGGGGGCGGGGGCGGGGGCGGGGGCGGAGGCGGCGGTGGGGGTGAGTTGCCGGGCGGGGGGCGGTGCCGGGGGGCGGGGGCGTGAGGTGGGCAGCCGATCCGCCGGGCGTCAAGCGCAGCTGCATTGCTTCGACTGGAAGAGTTCGCGACTCTTCCCTTCGCCTTCTCTCTCCCTCGGCTCAACTCCGCGCCTCGGGGCCGGGTGCATTAAACACGGGATGGAAATCAAATCAACGATAAAAGTAGTTCACCTTTGTATGGGGCGGGGGGAGGGAGAGAAGAGCGTTAGCGCTTTCTGGGTGCAAACCCGCTCGCCCAATTCTTTTACTGTGAAGAAGGTGGGAGTGTGTCCGTTGAACAGTGAAGGTCCTCAGGCATCCAGGCGCTTAACCAGTACTCACCGAAGGATGGGTGCAGGCTGGCTGCATGAGAAGCATTTTGGGGCGCTTGTTAGATAGGCAGACTCCTGGGCCCCGAATCGGGGGGATTCTCCTTTCCTAGGACTAGAGCTGGGCGTGGTTTTGCGCTTCGTATTTTTAACCAGCGCTGCAGTTAATTCTGAGAGGATGCAGGGAGGATGGTGAATGAGTAAATGGACCTGCCCTCAATGTATCTATCTGTTCGTAGCATATCTGTGGTGAAATGCAGCTCCGGGGCAGATGCCCCTACCTGGGCGGGGGTGTGTGTGTGTGGGGGGGTCCATGGTCTTGCTGAAATTGTATGCAAAGATTCTGGAGTCTGTAGGAAACTAAATCACGGCCACCCAAATATACCAAGTCCTCATCCCTGGAACCTGCAAATGGTACCTTGTAAAGTTAAAGAGTCTTTGCACTGGTGGTTAGATTAAGGGTCTTGAGGTGGGGAGATTATCCTGGAGTATCTGGGTGGGCCCTAAATGCAATCACATGCGCTCGTGAGAGAGAAGAGGGAGAGCTGACGGACACTGAAGAGGAGAAGGTGACATGAAGACAGAGGCAGGGAGTGGAGTGGTGTGGCCACAAGCCCAGGAATGCTGGCAACGACCAGAAACTGGGAGAGGCAAAGTTCGGAGCACCGCCCTGCCCACTCCTTGCGTTCGCCTGAAGAAACTGATGTTGAACTTCCGGTCTCCAGAACTATGAGAGTATACATTTTTCTTGTTTTAAGCCGCTGAGTTTGTGGTAATTTGTTATGGCAGCTGAATCCACAGCTTTGTCGATTTTTAGAGGGGCCTGTGGTCCAGTAATGGTTAAAAACCCCTCTCTTCCGATCTTTCTTCATTAATATCTTTCTCCTTCGCTTTGTACTGCAGGGAGAAGTGTGAGGAATAACACACCATTCGACCAGACCCCTGAACTGCAGCCGGTGATAATGGTTCTTCCGTTTCTCACCTCGAGGACAGGGTTCTAGGTTGCCCTTCTATGAGCTCCTGAGTGGACCTCTCCTTTGCTGGATTGGGCATCCCTGGCCCCAGAGAAGGAGCCACCCCATGAAAGATGAATGGGGCGGAAGCTAGGGGCTCCATGTACTAGCCTGCTAGGGCTGCCATAACAAAGTGCCACAGATTGGGTGGCTAAAACCACAGACATGGATGTTCTCATAGTTCTGGAAGCTAGCCATCCAGGTCGAGGTGCCCACGGGTTTGGGTTCTCCTGAGGTCTCTCTCCTGGGCTTGCAGAGAGTTACATTCTCGCTGCCTCTCCACAGGGTCGACGCTCTGTGTGCCTGCTCTGATGTTCAAATTTCCCCTTCTAAGATTTTATTTATTTACTTATTTATTTGAGAGAGGAAGAGAGAGTGAGTGAGAGGGAGAGAGAACCTCAAGCAGACTCCGCACTGAGCACAGAGCCTGACGCGGGGCTCGATCTCACAACCCCGACATCACGACCGGAGCCGAAACCAAGAGTTGGACGCTCAACTGACTGAACCACCCAGGCATCCCTCGAATTTCCTCTTCTTATAAGGACCCCAGTCATGTTCGACTAGGACCCACTCTCACAGCTTCATTTTGACTTAATCACTTCTTTTCAGGGCCCATCTCCAAATACAGTTACATTCTGAGGTACTGGAGGCTAGGGCCCCCCCACACGTACTTTGGAGACACACAATTCAGCCCATCATGCCCTATTTTCCCTTACTTCTGGTTCTGGGAAAGCGTATCTCTTTTCCCTAATCTACAGTGTAGCCAGGAGGTGCCCGTGGGACTTTCGGGGCTCAGGGTGGTGGCGGCATGCACTGTCCAAGTGGACCACCCAAGTTCAAGGTTGTTGCTGTGTTGTTCTTGACCGGTGATGCTTGGAAGTAAGTGAACAACTGGATGCCTTTCAGCTCCTGTTGGATTCTTCTTTAGCCTGTCGAGATACTTTACCTGCTCCTTCCTGCTTTCTTATTTCCAACCCTACTACTTAGAATCCCTTGGAGTATACAATCCAGATTTGGAGGTGAAGCCCCTTCCATCTCAGGATTGTGGCCTGTCCCTTGTGGATGGAACAGTGTAGGGTGGGGAGAGTGGTAGAGGTAGGGAGAAGGCAGGCTGGCCACCTTGCCGAGTCAGGGGTGAGCTGGCAGTGGCTTACGGGTTAACTTCAGACTGTTCCTTTGGCTCCCCAGCCCTAGGACATCTGACCCTGGCCTCTAAGCAGATTCTTTTTCTGAATTTGAATGGTTTCATCACCACGTCAGGTCATCTGCAGCTGGACCTGGTGGGTGGCATCCAAGAAGACAAAGACGAGACCTCAGAGCTCTGGCAGAAATGTTGAAAGGAAACAGAGGGTGTTTCAGGTGTCCAGGTTGGGTCATTAGAACAAAGAGAGGGTCTTTCCACACGGGGCTGGGAGGAGCATTTGCTAAGCCAGCTCCAGTTGGTTACTGAGCATCCCTTATCTCTGGCTTCCTGTTTTGGGGTGTCCAGGGACACTTCCAGTCACAACGATTCAGGCTCTGGTGGCTCTAAGGAGGCCACATTTTGTTTTCCAATTGCAAAAGATAAACTTTAAAAAACCTGAAGATTACGAGCTAAAACTTTCAGTCGAATCAGTAATAGGTACCTTTGGTTGCCTCGCTCCTCTTTGTCAGGAATTTTCCATCCATTATGTCCCTTCAGCATCTCCAGCGGTCCTGTTGAGACATTGTTCTCCCACCAAAGTAGCTAAGGGCTTGCAGACACTTCACACCGGAACTCTGGCTCATGGGAAGTCAGAGCCGAGTGGCGATGCTTACGAAAGACCCTCCCCAGACTAAGCTGGGACCCCGTGGGTGGCATCTCTCATGAAAATATTCCATGAGATGGTGATAAAAAGCTATTTTTAGGCAAACAAAAACTAAGAGAGTTTGTCACTGGCAGACTGCACTAATGGAAATTCTAAAGGATGTACTTCAGGAGGAAAATTATCTTAGAAGAGTGAGATGCAGGACGGAATGAAGAGCAAGGAAAGTAATAGTACGTGGGCAATACAAGTGAACATTGATGGAAGAAGGAATCATAAAAACGTCCGTTCTGTTTTTTTAAAAAATAAACTTAAAGTACTTTACAATATGAAGAGACGTCAGGAGCGACATAAGTGGAGCTCAAGTTTTCTAAGAACCTCATTTCATATTGGAAGCGATTTAGGTACTTACTAAATCTAGACTTTTATCAAAGGTAATTATGTATGTAGGAAGTAATAGGATGTAATTATTAAAATAAGAGCAACAAAATGTAAATCTTCAAACCAGGAGACAGGGGAAAATAATTTAAAATTTTAAAAATTCTCAATTCTTTTTAAGTCAAGAAAGAAGAGGCAAAAGAAGCATAGGCAGAACCAATACAAGCACAGAATAAAATGGTAGCTTGGGGGAAAAAGGGGTAGCTTGAAACTCCAATCTATCGATGATTTTATTAAATGTTTATGAGCTAAATGCTCAAGTATTGTCAAATAGGATTATTAAATACATCCATATGCTGTTTAGGAGAGACAAATCCAGGGCGCTTGGGGGACTCAGTTGGTTAAGCCTCCAGCTCTTGGTTTCAGCTCAGGTCATGATCTTGGGGTCGGGAGATCGAGCCCCGTGTTAGGCTCCACGCTCAGCGGGGAGTCTGCTAGATATTCTCTGTCCCTCTCCCTCTGCCCCTGCTCACACAAGCTCTCCTCTCTCTCCCTCTCTAAAATAAATAAGACTTTAAAAAAAAGAGGGGGGGTCACCTGAGTGGCTTAGTCAGTTAAGCGTCTGACTCTTGGTTTTGGCTCAGGTCGTGATCTCAGGTTCCTGAGATCGAGCCTGCATCCTGCTCAGCGCTCTGTGCAGAGTCTGCTTCCGTTTCTCTCTCCCTCTCCCTCCGCCCCTCCCCTCTCCAGCACTTGGGGAGAGAAATCCAAAATATAAGGATACAGATAGGTTGACAATAAAAAGGTGGAGAGAGATAAATCATACAAATAATTATGTAAGTGATAGAAAACGTGTATAGTGATATTCGTATCAGACAAAATAAAAAGCAAAAAGCATTATTAGAGATATAGAAGTTCATTCATAATGATAAAAGATTCAATTCGCCAGGAATGATTATGCATTTATAACAAAACCTCAAAGGAAAAATTAACTTACTAGAAGGAGAAATAGACAAATATACAATCAGAGTGGGAGGTTTTTCCCCACCTCTCTCAGTAGTTCATTAAAGAGACAAAAAACATGTCTCTAAGGATATAGAATTTTTGAACAACATAATTAATAATCTGAGCTTATAGCCAATGTATAGGACACTGCAATCAGTAACTACAGAAGACACATACAGAACCTTTATAAAATTGACCATGTACTAAGCCAAAAAGCAAGTCTCAACACATTTCAAAAAATTGGAATCTGATCATAATGCAAATAAGTTATAAATTGATAACTATAAAAGATAACTGGAAAATCTCTGTATGTTTGGAAATTAAGATACACATTCTGAAATAACTGATGGGTCAAAGAAGAATGATAATGGAGTTACAAAACATTTGTAGTTGAACAATAATGAAACTACATCAAAACTTGTGGGATGCAGCTAAAGCAACGCTTAGAGGGAAAAAGTATCTCTTAGCAATGATGGAAGGCCAAAAGCTGATGAGTTAAGTATCCACTGCAAGACTTAAAAAAGCATGGGGCGCCTGGGTGGCTCAGTCATTAAGCGTCTGCCTTCGTCTCAGGTCATGATCCCAGGGTCCTGGGATCGAGCCCCGCATCGGGCTCCCTGGTCCATGGAAAGCCTGCTTCTCCCTCTCCCACTCCCCCTGCTTGTGTTGCCTCTCTCACTGTGTCTCTCTCTGTCAGATAAATAAATAAAATGTTTAAAAAAAAAAAGACTTAAAAAAGCAAACAAGATAATCCCAACAAAAGTAAGAAAACATGAAATTATAAAGAACAGAAATTAATGAACTAGAAAGCAAAAAAAAAAAAAACAAAAAACTCCACAATTCAATGTCCTCTCTTGACAATTCTATTAAACATTGTACTGGGGTATGATCTAATGATTTATAAGAAATATATATTTTGTCATTCAGATGACCAAAATATATTCCTCAGATATATTGATTCTTCATCCCCAGTTCCTGTAAATGCTTCAGAGGCATAAAAGTGAAGTGGATGTCTTGTTATTAATGAAGGTTGACTTTTGGACCCCACACAAGGGTAGGGGCTGGTTGCCAGGAGGACCAACCAAGTGATTCAAGTGTTGGAACTGGGCCTGGGCGCCTGGGTGGCTCATTTGGTTAAGTGGCTGCCTTTAGCTCAGGTCATGATCCTGCAGTCCCAGGATCGAGTCCCGCATCGGGCTCCCTGCTCAGTGGGGAGTCTGCTTCTCCCTCTGACCCTCCCCCCTTCTCATGCTCTCTCTCTCAAATAAATAAACAAAATTAAAAAAAAATAAAGTGTTGGAACTTTCAGTCCCACCCACTCTGGAGAAGGGGGAGGGGCTGCAGGTTGAATCAGCCAATGGCCAATGGCTTAGTCAATCAAGACTGTGTAATGAAGCCTCCATAAAACCCAAAAAGGACAGCTTTTTGAAGAGCTTCCATGCTTGGGAAACCAGAAGGCTTCCACATGCCACAGAACCAGGCCCCAAGCTCCGCGAGGACAAAAGCTCCTTTGTTCGGGACCTCACCCTATATATCTCTTCATCTGGCTGTTGATTCGTATCCTTTATCATATTCTTTCATAAACTGGTAAACATGTGTTTCCCGGAGTTCTATGAGCCACTCTAGCAAGTTAATCAAACCGAAGGAGGAGGTCATTGGTACCTCCAATCCATAGGCAGACAGAAGCACAGTGAACAGCCTGGGCTTGAGACTGGCGTCTAAGGTGGGGGTGGGGGACCCTCTTGTAGGACTGAACCTTTAACCTGTGGAATCTGATGCCACCTCTGGGTAGACAGGGTCAGAATTACGCTGAGTTCTCAGACCCCCTGGTGGTGGTTGAGACTTGCTTGGTGTTGGCCGGGGGAATCACCTCTCCATGGTGGAATTGGGTCCAGGAACCCTGAAAAGATGGGGGTTCTAGCCAGGGAAATTAGGTCAGAAAAAGAAATACACAACATCCAGATTGGAAAGAAGTAAAATGATCTCTATTTGTAGATGATATGATTTTGTACATAGAAAAGCCTAAGGAAACCACTGAAAAACTACTAGAACAAATAGATTAGTTCAGCATGATTGTAAGATACAAGATTACTATACAAAACTCAATTGTATTTCTATACACTAGCAATGAACAACCCAAAAATGAAATTAAGAAAACAATTCAATTTACAGTAACATCAAAAATAAAATATTTATGAATAAATTTTAAAAGTGTGAGACTCCTACCATAGGAACCACAAATCATTGCTGAAAATAATTAAAGATCTAGGGGCACCTGGCTGGCTCAGTCAGTAGGGCATGTGACTCTTGATCTCAGGGTTGCAAGAGTTTGAGTCCCACATTGGGCATGGAGCCTACTTAAAATTTTTTTAAAAAGAAATTAAAGATCTGAATAAATGGAAAGATATTTCATATTCATGAATTGGAAGACTTAGTATTGTTAAAATCATGATCTACAGATTGACCTACAAATTCAGTGTGATCCCTATCATAATCCCAGTTGGCTTCTTGGTAGAACTTGACAAGCTGATGGTAAAGTTCATGTGGAAATGCAGGGGACCCAGAATAGCCAAAACAATCTTGAGAAAGAAGAGCAAAACTTGAAGATTCACACTTCACAATTTCAAAACTTATAAAAAGCTACAGAATCAAGACTGTGTGGTACTTGCATGAGAATAGATATACAGATCAGAATAGAATAGAATTGAGCGTCCAAAAATAAATCCATACATTTATGGTCGATTGATTTTCGACAAGGGTGCCAGATCATTCAGTGGGGAAAAAATAGTCTGTGCAAGAAATGACACAGGGACAGTTATATATCCACATACAAAATAATGAAGTTGGACCCCCACCTCACACCACATATACAAATTAATACAAAGTAGGTCATAGATTTAAATATAAGAGCTAAAATTATAAAACTCTTAGAAGAAATCATGGTAGAAGTTTATATTTGTGACCTTGAGTTAGGCAGAACCTTCTATGACACCAAAGCACAGGCAACAAAAGAAAACACAGATAAATAGACTTCATCAAAGTGTAAACCTTTTGTGCATCAAAGGACACTATTGGGAAAGGGAAAAAACAATCCACAGAATGAGAGAAAATATGTGCAAATCGTACATCTGATAAGAGACTTGTATCTAGACTATATAAAGTACTTCTATAACTCAATAATAAAACGACAAATAATCTGGGCACCTGGGTGGCTCAGTTGGTTAGGGGTCTGCCTTCGGCTCGGGTCATGATTCCAGGGTCCTGGGATGGAGCCCCACATCGGGCTCCCTGCTCAGCGGGAAGTCTGCTTTTCCCTCTTCCTCTGCCCCTCCTCCCAGTCGTGTTCTCTCTCCCTCAAATAAATGAATAAAATCTTAAAAAAAAAAAAAGACAAATAATCCAATTAAAAACGGGCAAAGGAGGGGTGCCTGGGTGGCTCAGTTGTTAAGCGTCTGCCTTTGGCTCAGGTCATGATCCCAGGGTCCTGGGATCGAGCCCCGCATCGGGCTCCCTGCTCCATGGGAAACCTGCTTCTCCCTCTCCCACTCCCCCTGCTTGTGTTGCCTCTCTTGCTGTGTCTCTCTCTGTCAAATAAATAAATACAATCTTTAAAAAAAAAATGGGCAAAGGATCTGAATAGGTATTTTTCCAGGGAAGATACAGAAATGGCCAATAAGCACATGAAAAGATGCTCAACATCATTAGCCATCAGGGAAATGCAAATGGAACTCATAATGAGAGACCGCTTTATACCTACTAAGATGTCTACAATAAAGAAGACAGACAGTAACAAGTGTTGGCAAGGCTATGGACAAATTGGAATCCTCAAATATTGCTGGTGGGAATGTAAAATGATACAGCCACTTTGGCAATTTCTGGAATTTCCTCAAAAGGTTAAATACAGAATTACCATACCATGCAACAATTCCACACCTAGGTGAATACCCAAGGGAACTGAAAACATCCATCCTCATCAAAACTTATACACGAATGTTCATAGCAGCATTAACAGTAATAGCCAAAAGGTGGAAACAACCCGAATGTCCATCAACTGATAGACGACTAGAAGGAATGAAGTACTGATCCACACTACCACACCCATGAACCTTGGAGACGTGATGCTAAGTGAAAGGAGCCAGTTGCCAAAGGCCACGGATTGTATGGTTCCATTTATATGAAATGTTCAGAAGAGGGGCACCTGGGTGGCTCAGTTGGTTAGGCAGCTGCCTTCGGCTCAGCTCATGATCCTGGGGTCTTGGGATTGAGCCTCACGTCGGGCTCCCTGCTCAGTGGGGAGCCTGGTTCTCCCCTGCCTGCCATTCCCCCTGCTTGTGCTTGCTCTCTTGCTCTGTCAAATAAATAAATAAAATCTTTTTTTTTTAAAGATTTTATTTATTTATTTGAGAGAGAATGAGAGAGAGAGTACATGAGAGGGGGGAGGGTCAGAGGGAGGAGCAGACTCCCTGCAGAGCAGGGAGCCCGATGCGGGACTTGATCCTGGGACTCCAGGATCATGACCTGAGCCGAAGGCAGTCGCTTAACCAACTGAGCCACCCAGGCACCCAATAAATAAAATCTTTTAAAAAAATGTTCAGAAGCGCCAAATCCAAAGCGACGGAAAGTAGGCTAATGGTTGCCAGGGGCTGGGGGGGGGAGAGAAAAGGGGGCGACTGCTAATGTGTACAGGGTTTCATTTCAAGGTGACAGAAAAGTTGTAAAAATCAATCGTGTAATGATTGTACAGCTCTGAATATATTTTAAAAACCACTGAATTGTATACCTTAAAAGGATGAATTGTATGAGTGTGCACTGTATCACGATAAAGTTGTTTTTTTATCATTTTTTCATTTTTATGTATTTATCTTTTTAACTAGGTTCCACACCCAACATGAGGTTCGAACTCACAACCTGGAGATCAAGAGTTGCACAATCTACCAACTGAGCCAGCTGGGCGCCCCTACATTTTTATTTATTTTTTCAGATCACTTTAACATTTGTGTTTTTAAAAATTTTAAGTGGCTTAGATTTTCTTTTATTCTTGAAGTATAGGTGACATGCAGTGTTGTATTAGTTGCAGGTGTACAACATAGTGAGTTGACAATTCCACACATTACTCAGTGCTCGCCACAAGAGGAGTCTCTATCGGTCACCACACAGATGTTATTACAATATTGTCGACTAAATTCCCTGTGCTGTACTTCTCATCTCCGTGACTTATTTATTTTATAACCGGAAGTTTGCATGACTTAATTCCCTTCATCGATTGCCCCCCGCCCTCCCCTCTGGCAGCCACCAGTTTGTTCTCTGTGTTTTAAGAGTCTGTTTGGTCTTTTTGTTGGTTGATTGGTTGGTCTTGTGTTTTAGATCTGCCAGAAGTGCAATTGTATGCTATGTGTCTGTCTCACAGACCAATCTAGAGCAAGAGAGGGAGGAGGGTGTTGTGCAGAGGCGGAAGGCAGGCCGGACAGCCCTGGCTGTCCCCCTGGTGGAGGGAGGCTGGCGGGTGAGCAGCCGGTGAGGCTGCTGGCCATTCCGGTGTGTGTGATCAAGGGGAACACTGAACCACAGCCTGGAGGCCTGGGTTCAAATGGCAGCTCTGCCGCTCTTGGAACAATTCATCAGTCTCTGGGTGTGTCAGTTTCCTCATCTAAAGGGCAGATGTAGTAACAACGGGAGCTCTTTCATCAGACTGTGGCGGGGACCACGTAAGATCATGCTATAAAAGCACTGTGAGGGGCGCCTGGGTGGCTCAGTTGGTGAAGCGTCTGCCTTCGGCTCAGGTCGTGATCCCCGGGTCCCGGGATCGAGCCCCACATCGGGCTCCCCGCTCAGCAGGGAGTCTGCTTCTCCCTCTGCCTCCACCCCTCCCCCTGCTCGTGCTCTCTCTCTCTCTCTCTCAAATTAAAAAAAAAATAAAGCACTGTGAAAACTCGTGGTATACAGAAAGACGAGGTTATGTGTTTGCTTGCTTTCTTTACTTGTGTGTCCCTGGCCCCTGGGACAGGGTCTGGCACACAGAAAGTTCTCAATAAACACTTGTTGAATGAATGAAGAATATATGTGCTAGATTATGAGTACTATTTGGAAGACTAGGTGCTCGCGATAAGCAAAAGTAGGAGAGAGGCAGAAGTAAGTTTCTGCACCCTTCTCCTCGGAGCCCCGTCCCCTGTCCCTTGACAAGGAGGTGCCCCGGAGGTGTCAATACCCAGTGTGTGCTCATGCTACCACGTTTCCCCTCGCCCAGCCCACTTGGGACCGGCCATGAAAAGGGCAATGGCTGCCATTCATCCAGAGCTTATTACCGTTCTTGGCACTAGGCTTTGCATGCACATCTTCAGCTTCAGCTTCCAATCTACGCCCAGGTTGCATGACTATTTTTCTTGGGGGAAAAAAAAATACATATTAATGGCTCTAAAGCTTGAGTTTTCTCATCGAAGCTGTAAGGCAAATCGTACCACAGAAACTCAATGGTGTCCGGCAAGGGGCCCAGCCGCCATAGCTGTGCCATCAGGCCTGGCTGTGATCGACCGGGGCGAGAGCAGGGACCGGGGGGGCAGGGGGGGGCGGGGCACGCGAGCCGCTGGGGCTCTGCTTCCTGAGGTGGTCCCCAGTGTTGTGACGAGCCGGCTAAAGACCCCTCCTGTTGTTGGGTTCCAACCTGCACCAAGGCGCCGAGGCTTTTCTCTTTCTTTCATAGCTACGTCTCTGGGACACGGCAGCTGTCATTCAAATCCAAGTAATCTCTTTTCAGTGCTCTGTGACATTTAAGGTAGCAGATGGAACGGCTTGTCAGATGCTTGTCCGAAGCTGCTCACCTGGGCCCACAAATCCTTCCCCTCAGCCAACATATTTTTCATAAAGGAGCGCTAATCTCTCTGGCTTACTGCCCTTTGCATCCCTACAACCTTAAATGCTGGGGCCATTGGCTAGGTTCAGAACCTTCTGGTAGGCTCTCCCATACCACCACCTCCACCCTTCCTTTGTAATTCTATCACAGGTAGAAAGAATAGAACTACTTGTTGATTACCTTGGGTCTTCCCTAAGTGCCCCCAAGTTCCATGACAGTAGCTGGAACTGACTACCTTCTCTGCTGGACTCATGGTGCCCAGCTCTGGATGCTTAATCCATATTTGTCAAAGGATGAAATAATGAATGAATGAACAAGTGAGTGAGAGAGAAGAGTAGAATCACATAAATGTAATTGTTCTCAAACCTTTGAAGAGCTGTCATATGGAAGAGAGGATTTTTTTATTAACTTTTTCTTTTGAGATAATTTCAAGATTACAGAATAGGTCCAAGAGGGGCGCCTGGGTGGCTCAATCATTTAAGTGTCTGCCTTCGGCTCAGGTCATGAGCCCGGGGTCCTGGGATGAAGTCCTGCATCGGGCTCCCTGCTCAGCGGGAAGCCTGCTTCTCCCTCTCCCACTCCCCCTGCTTGTGTTCCCTCTCTCGCTGTGTTTCTCTCTGTCAAATAAATAAATAAAAATCTTAAAAAAAAAAAAAAGAATAGGTACAAGAATACTACGAAAAGGGGTGTCTGGGTGCTCAGTCGGTTAAGCCTCCAACTCTTGATTTTGGCTCAGGTCGTGATGTCAGGTTGTGGGATCAAGGCCCGCGTGGGGCTCTGTTTTTGGCACGAAGTCTACTGGAGAGTCTCTCTCTCTCTCCCTCCGCCCCTCCCTCTGCTTGAGCTCTAAATAAATAAATAAATAAATAAATAAATAAATAAATAAATAAAACCTTAAAAAAATACTACGAAGAATCCTCCTAGACTATCTATCCAGATCCCACCAATTGTGAATATTTTGGGACTCTCTCCCTACTTATGTACTAATGTTCTTTTTTCTGAACCATTTGCAGAACTATTGTATATGTCATTTCACTTCTCTTCATATTTCAGTGGGTAATTTCCAAGGACAAGGACATTCTCAGAGGTGACTACAGCACGGTTATCAAATTCAGGATCTACCATCTACACTCCTTGTTCCAAGTTTGCCAATAGTGTGGAAAACTTTTTTGTTCTCTTTGGTTCCCCAGGGCAGAAGGATTCACAGGTAGATGGATATATGAGGGAGATGATTTTTGACCATAGAATGTAAAGACTGATCTAAAAAAATTAGAACAGACTATCAGAGAATGAAACAGGCTCTCTCCAATAACAGAGAACTCCCTGTCGCTGGAGGTATTGAGGTGGAGACCAGATTACCTGTCAGGAGCGGGGGAAGAGGAGATCCCTTAGGAACATGAGCTACAGAATAAGCTTCTCTCTGTGTGCACCTCTCCAAACGAGCTGACTTACATGCAACATTCTCGGCTTCTTTTTTTTCCGCTTAGCGTTTCTAGTGTCAGGGTTGGCCCTTTGTGTGCGGCTGGAATAGCCAGTCTTTTCCATGGCATGGTGTCGAAGCAACCTCATTCCATCAGCCTGATAGCCTTTCCCCTGACATGTTCTATGAACAGGTCAGACCCGAAATATACTACTAATGTGTATTATGTGCTTATGATGGGCCAGGCACTGGTTTAAAGTGCTTCGCAAGGGTTAACTCATTATGTCTCAAAAAAAAAAAAAAAAAAAAAAACAACCCAGGATGTATCTACTATTATCATCCCTATTTTACTGATGAGGAATCTGAAATTCAAGTAGATTTTTGATATCTTGCATTGGTTCAGATCCAATGTGTTAGCATATTTAAGACATTGTGTTCCAGTTCAAATGAGTGTATGTGGAGATTTTAAAAATTGGCTCAATTCTTAGGAAGGAAAAAAAGTGAAAGAAACTGAAACATGGTACTTCAGGACTTCAAGAATATTAGTATTTCTTTATCTTCTTATATGTATTCTTTTCCAAAAAGGGCAGGCTAATACAGAATTTGGGGGGTTATTTTTGTTGTTGTTGTTCTGTATTTCTTTTTTTTAAGATTTTATTTATTTATTTGAGAGAGAGAGAGTGCGCGCAGAGGCGAGAGGGGCAGAGGGCAAGGGAGAAAGAGTCTTAAGCAGACTCCAAACTGAGCGTGGTGCCCGATGCGGGGCTCAATCTCACCACCTTGCGATCCCGACCTGAGCCGAAACCAAGAGTCGGAAACTTAACCAACCGCACCACCCAGGTGCCCCTGGTTCTATATTTCTATGTTTCCTGATTTTCTGATTGTTGTTGTTGTAATTATTATTTTTATTTTAAACACCTACTTTTCACTTTGACATGCCAATTCCAGACTCAAGACTCTCCCGAGGGACTGTGTGTATAAAGCTGATGAATCTCCCTATTGCACTATCATCCCAGAAGACAGAGGAACCAGGACAATGGCTCCTTATTTCCCAAGCCTTGGGGATTTCATATTTTTCAGAATAGTTATCTCCTGGCCAATTTGTACGAATTGTTCAAATTTCAGCTTAAATGTCAGAAAAGTTTTCACTACCCTTCAAGATGTGGTCAGATTCCCCTGTTTCCTGCTCCCACTGCAGCATCCATCTTTCCCTCAGAGCAACGATCACACTTCTTATGACTGTCTTCTGTCTTTACAGTTAGACTGTCATACAACTTTTTTTTTAAAAGATTTTATTTATTTATTTGAGAGAGAGCGAGAGTGAGAGCACGAGAGTAGGGTGAGGGTCAGAGGGAGAAGCAGACTCCCCGCCGAGCAGGGAGCCCGATGCGGGGCTGGATCCCAGGACCCTGGGATCATGACCTGACCAAAGGCAGATGCTTAATGACTGAGCCACCCAGGCGCCCCTGTCATACAACTTCTTGAGGGGCCGCATCTGTTTTCCTCCCCAACGTGGCTTCAGTGCTTAGCACAGTATACCCACTCAATAAATGTTTGCTGAATGAATGAACGAAAAGACGAAGACCCGGTTCCACTCCAGAAAAGGAGGTTGGCAAAGGAAAACATAGAGGAGGAAGCGGTGCCCCTGGAAGCAAAAACGAGGGTGTCCTAGTATCAAAAGTCAAAGCCAACCAGTGACTCGGTCAAAACGAGGGATTTGGTGGGTCCAGCAGAGAGCCGTGGTCCCAGCCAGAACCTTGGTCAGCAGCTACAGGACAGCTGCGGTGGCAGGAAAGCTCTCAATTCGGCGCTCGCATGCCATAGCTGGCCGGAAGTAGTCTGCTGTCAAGGGTTAAACCCTTCCAGAAAGAAAGGATACTACAGAACACATGCCCCCATAGTTTTCTCCACTGGGGATGGAGGAATAGAGCTAGCCTAAAAAGACTTCGAGGAAGGGGCACCTGGGTGGCTCAGTTGGTTAAGCAACTGCCTTCGGCTCAGGTCATGATCCTGGAGTCCCGGGATCGAGTCCCGCATCGGGCTCCCTGCTCGGCGGGGAGTCTGCTTCTCCCTCTGACCCTCCCCCTCTCATGCTGTCTCCCATTCTCTCTCTCAGATAAATGAAATCTTTTTTTTTAAAGATTTTATTTATTTATTTGACAGAGAGAGACACAGCGAGAGAGGGAACACAAGCAGGGGTAGTGGGAGAGGAAGAAGCAGGCCTCCTGCCGAGCAGGGAGCCCGATGCGGGGCTCGATCCCAGGACCCCGGGATCATGACCTGAGCCGAAGGCAGACGCTTAACGACTGAGCCACCCAGGCGCCCAAATAAAAATTTAAAAAAAAAAAGACTTCAAGGAAGAACTATAAAAGGTTTTTGAGAGGAGGGGTCTTGGTGGCCCCCAAATCATGTCCCCTCTCCCTAAGTGGCAATCAGAGCTGCCATTACCATTTCTCCACGCAGCCCCCAGATGGCAGCAGTGTGTTACTCTGGAGCTGCGAGTTGCTGGTAAGGGCTCTGCCTTGCGGTCTCGCTTGCCATTGCATGACTGCCCTGTAACAAGCTCAGATTTGCAGTTTCTTCACCCTGTGCCCAGAGGCTTGCCATGTGTCTTCTGGGAGTGAGGCCACTGCTCTTTCCCCGGGGGCTGGCTCCCGCACCCCTGACTCTTGAAGTTGCTTTGCTCTCATTGCCACCCGAGTGCCCTCCAACCTTGTTGGAAATCATGACCCAGTGGTTCCCGCCAACAACCTATAGTCCACATGTCCAAAACAGAATTCGTATTTCTCATCCGCCCCCTCCCTCACCCCCACTCCAGGCTTTGCTTCTCTATAGCATCTTGAACATCTCCCGTTCATTTGTCAAGTCCTGGTGAGTCCACCTCTAAAATATTTCAGATCTGAGTTCTTTTCTAATTTCCCTGGCACAGGAGAGCCTCGCCACCTCTCAACTAAGCTCCTACCTCATCGGCTTATCTCCATTGTCTTCCTCCCACAATCCATCCTGCTACCACCATCTGTGACTTTGCCCAACCTCTTCCCAGGACAAGAATGCCCCCTTTTGTGAATCTGTTCAGATTCGACTCACACTTCAAGGTTCAGATCATTCCTTCTACTGCCTGTCTACAGCGCTTCATTTGGACCTCCTTTTATAGCTCTAATTTTTCACACTCTGCCTTGAAGATTATTCATTATTTATATATATGGATTGCTCCCTCCCTCCCCTAGCCCAGGATGGCAACTACGTGGCACAAATTCTTCAAGTCATCCCCCCACCAGTACCCAATGAGAGGCATCACTAACGGATCTTAGCTGTCTTTCTGCTGAGCCTAAACTCAATCTCAAAATCCTTCTCAAAACAGTATCTCCAGGCAGAACTGGTTCACCAGATGGAACAGATGTCCCGTCCCTAGCTCAGACTCTGAGAAACAATGAGACAGAAAGCAAGTCCTATTCTTCTTTGAACCCACCACAGCATCTTATACATACTCCGTACTCATGTAAAGGCCTCCTGAATGAAGGAATAAAGCAGTGGACTAGAGCAGACCCTGGTAGAGGGAATGCTGCTCCCAGACTCCACGGTTCAATTCAATCAGCTTTTTTTCACTCCAGTGGATCCACTCCATCCTGCTGGTGGTAGTCACATGGTGCATATCAATATTTCCCAATGCTATCCAAGCCAACAACTTACCAAAAGCTGCATGACTAAGTGTTCACTCAGCAGGTGGAAGGAGCACGTACTTAACCACACGTAATTTTCCTCAACCTACCATGCAGACTCCTAAGCCTGTTTTTCCGGCCTGCTTTCCAGTTTTCAGTACATTTAAAAATATCCTAAAGGGGTCATGCCATTTTGGTCCTAATGAATCCATGCTGAAGTGTTTCTTCATTATCACATTTCCAACATGCTCATATCAGTCCTTACCCCGAGGGGGGAGAAATGATACAACACAGATATGCTTTTGATTGCCACGTGCACAAACATTCCCTACGCGTATTAAAAGTTGGCATTTGGTTGTGTGGGGGGTGGGGCAGGGTGTGCGTGTGTATCAGGTTGTTTTGTTTTGTTTTCCCCAAGGAAAACTGAGTGTTGGTTGTGTAAGAACTTCCAAATTTCAAGGCCAATCTTGAGTTTTCACTTCTTTCATGGCTGACTTACTGTCCTTATCAAGAATTTCCAGAGCCCAGTGCAATACACAGTGACCCCAATGTGCAGTCAGAGCAATCTGGAAGGTGCGGGGGGAGCTACTTTGTGGTGACAGGGCCATACTCATTACTAGATGCCAACGCAGTAAGGTTTTGAGGGCCAAACAACTGTTTGTTCCTAAATCCTTGCACCTATATATAACAAAGTATTGGTATTCAAAAATCCACCATGAGCCTTGCTGGATCCTGATTCGAACAAACTATAGAAAAAAAAAAAGTGAGACAGTTGGGGAAGTGTAAACACTGACTGGATATTTGATAATATTAAGCAATTATTGTTAATTCTTTTAAGCATGATAATGGTATTGCAGTTTATTTCTTGATTGATTTCGGTACTTCATGTTTTCTTTTTTTTTTTTTAAGATTTTATTTATTTATTTGAGAGAGAGAGAACATAAGCAAGGAGACTGGCAGGCAGAGGGAGAAGCAGGCTCCCTGCTGAGCAGGGAGCCCAATGCAGGACTCATCCCAGGACCCCGGGACCATGACCTGAGCCGAAGGCAGTCCCTTAACCAACTGAACCACCCAGGTGTCCATACGTCACGTTTTCTTATCTTACCTTTTTGGAAGTGATCTAGATAGTCCATGATTTTCACTTTACTCATCATTTAATTTGGCCAAACTTTAAAGTTACCGGTTACCAAAGATTTTGGAAGCTATTTAAAAGTTTGCCTATAAACCTTTTAATCTTATTTACATCTATTTGATTTACTTGTTCTTAACAATTATGTTTAGACTACCCACAACACTTCGGGAGGCACTGGACAAAGTCAACCATTATTTTAAGTTGTTTTTTTTTTCTGACAAATTTGCAACAGAGAGAACATGAACTTACGCGATTTTCAGTAAATACAGGCAGAAGAGAAGTTGTATATTTAATCCCGGTAACTCTAAAGACGTGTCTATTTTCATTAAACCCACAACCTTAAATTAGCTTTAATAATGAATACTTTCCCTATTGTAGTGTTTTTTTTTTAATAAAAGGGGTCCTTAGTTTTTAGAGATGTGTACTGAAGTATTTACAGATGAAATGATACAATGTCTGGGATTTGCTTCAAAATAATTCATTGTCTGTGAGATGGAGAATGGGTGGAGGTAGAGACGAAGCAAGACCGATCGTGTTGATCATTGTCAACGCTGGAGGATGGTCATTCATCGTAACGGTCTCTCCACTTTTGTTTGTTTGAACTTTTCCATAATAAAAGATTTTTTAAAATCCACCACTAAAGCGGCAGCGTGATTTTGGAGAGGCTCCTCGGACGATGAATCTCACCCAGGAGAGGGAGCCCACAAACACGCTGGCCTTCCTTGATCACGTTAGAAAGGATGAACGGATCAAACGTCTTGTATCAGGAGGCAGAGGCCAAAAGGGAGGAGAAATGAGGCGAGGCAGAGTTTGAAAAGAGAGGAAGGTAGGAAAGGCCTGGAACATGGACTCTTGCCAGACTGGAGAAGCCACTGTCAGCCACCGAAAGACAGCACTGAGGATGGTGGCAGCTGGGGAGAGAATGGTAAAAGAAAGGAGTCGACTTGGGGCACCTGGGTGGCTCAGTCGTTGGATGTCTGCCTTCGGCTCAGGTCATGATCTCAGGGTCCTGGGATCGAGCCCCACATCGGGCTCCCTGCTCAGCAGAAAGCCTGCTTCTCCCTCTCCCACTCCCCCTGCTTGTGTTCCCTCTCTCGCTGTGTCTCTGTCAAGTAAATAAATAAAATCTTTAAAAAAAAAAAAAAAAGGAGTTTACTTGGAAGGGGGAAGGTATCCTGTCTACGCACGCTGGCGGGGGCTGGTGGGATGCAGCTTGAACGTCCAAGCTATAAAGCAGACTCACGTTTGGGAGAGAGCTGTCCTTGTTGGCCCTCCACTGCTTTTGGACACAGCACGGAGATAAGACGCTTGGGATTCACTCTTAGTCCAATTCTCAAGTCAAACAATAACACACAGAATCATCTTCTCGTTTTGTCTGCATTTTCAAATCTACAAGTCTTAGGTCAGCTGCTCTTTTTCGATGTCTGCTCCCATTATTTTTCTAAAAAAACAACTCCAAATTGCCGTTTTCTTAACTGTGAATATTAGACCTGAAAGGCCCCCTGTAGATTGCTTACTGCTTTTTTCCCAGGTGAGAAAACGCAAACTAAGAGAAAGGAAGTGACTCGCCTAGCAGGCGCATGGTAGGTGCTCAGTACCTATCTACTGAGTACGGTAGCGGGTCATACTAATCTGCCTCTACCAAGAAATTGGCATCAGATCTGGCGGGTTGGTGCCCATGACATATAGTTTGCACATCACTCCTGGTCGAAAGTGATCCCATCAACAGAGAAGGCAAGCTTAGATTGTTCCTGGCTTAGGTACCTTCTTCCTCTATGATTCTAGTTCTAGTCTCTGTGGGTCCCCTATGTGCTGGCAAGGCAGCTCCCGGGTGTGAGGCTCACAGCTAACCCAGGCCTCCTCTTCAGGCTGAGGCTTGTCAATTGTCTTTTAGCCTCCTCAGTGCCCCCAGGTACTGGCCAGCCTTATTTTGGGCTGCGTGGCAGGGCGCACATTAATCCCCGTACATTAGATGTTTACACTGCACTCCCATCCTGAGAAAATGGTTAGTTTGGGCTCCAAACAGCCTATTGTACCGCCAAGGAGCAGCTATCTAGCATTATCTCTTCAGTTTCCATCTATCACAGGGGAAGGAAGGAAAGGGAGGGAGGGAGAGAGAGAGAAAGAGAGAATGGAAGAAAGAAAGAAGAAAGAAAAACGACTTTTGATTTGGGGGCGCCTGGGTGGCTCAGTCAGTTAAGTGACCAACTCTTGATTTCAGCTCAGGTCATCATCTCAGGGTTGTGAGATCGAGCCCTGAGTAGGGCTCAGCACTCAGTGGGGCGTCTGCTTGAGGATTCTCTCCCTCTGCCCCTTCCCCCTCCTTCTTTCTCTCTCTTTCTCAACCAAATCTTTAAAAAACTACTTTTGATTTTAAGTGTTTTTAGAAGCATAAAAAGAGCTAAGATTCTGACTTCCTAAGAGTTGGATACAGAATTCTTTTTCTCAAAACAGTGCAATTGGAAAATGTCATGCTACTACCAATTCAATACAGTGAAGGCAAATAGTGTAACATGATACTGTTAAAGCAGGATACATTGCTGCCACCACGATTCTCATTTTCGCATAAAGGAAAAGGAGCAGCGCCTGGCCGGCTCAGACGGTCGAGCGTGCGTCTCTTGATCTCAAGGTTGTAAGTTTGAGCCCCACGCTGGGCATAGAGAGTACTTAAAATCTTAAAAAAAAATTACATGCCCAAGAAGACATCTCACTGTGAAATTTTAAAACACTAGAGACCAAAAGAAAACTTTTAAGCTTGCAGAGAGAGAAGTTACACCCAGAAAATTGGAAATCAATAAAGGAATCAGACTTTTCAAAAGCAACGCTAGAAGCAGGAACATAGTGGAATATGGCTTTCAAAAATCTGAAGGGAAATTGTTTCTATTTAGGAATTCTTCACCTAGGGCTAATTTTAATCATATGTGAAGATATATTCAGATACAGAAGGGTTTTATTTAAAAAATTACCTCCCTCGTGGACGCCTGGGCAACCCAGTCAGTTGAGCATCTGCCTTCAGCTCATGTCATGATCCCAGGGTCCTGGAATCGAGTCCCGCATCGGGCTCCCTGCTCAGCGGGAAGCCTGCTTCTCCCTCTCCCACTCCCCCTGCTTGTGTTCCCTCTCTCGCTGTGTCTCTCTCTGTCAAATAAATAAATAAAATAAGGGGCGCCTGGGTGGCTCAGTTGGTTAAGCGACTGCCTTCGGCTCAGGTCATGATCCCAGGGTCCTGGGATCGAGCCCCGCATCGGGCTCCCTGCTCAGCGGGGAGTCTGCTTCTCTGCCCCTCCCCTGGCTCGTGCGCATTCTCGGCATTCTCTCTCTCTCTTAAATAAATAAATAAAATCTTAAAAAAAAAAAAAAAATACCTCCCTCGCAATCTTTCTAAGGAAGTGAGTACAGGATGTAGTCTGGCAAAACCAGGGCATAAAGCAAGAAAGAGGACCACCTGAAATGTGGAAAGCAGAGTCAAACAAAGAAGAGATGCAAAGGGCACTCCCCGGATGACGACAGTTGGGTGGCAGGCCCGGAGGGCAAACATTCCAGAATGGATCGGGAAGCCAGCAAACTCCACGAGGGTTGTCTCCAAGAAAAACAAATGGAACTCACTGATTACGTGTGATAGGTGACCATGCCGAATGGAGTTTTGTGGTTCTGTCAGCAAGTTTGGGGCTGAACTCATGACAGGTACTTAGAAAAACAAATCAAACCAAACAGAAGAGACAATTTGGGGAAGACAAGATAAAGGAAATACAATTTAATGGTACTGTACATGGATCAACTGTGCATAATGATTATACAAATATTGCAAATATTAAATATTTTAACCAAAATTTTTTGTATTTGTAGAAGTGTGAGTGCATGTGGGGTATGTCTGCGTGTGTGTGTGTGTGTGTTGGGGACATATAAGAGAGCTAGTTCCTCATCTTCCATAGCAGAAATTCAGAAATAGGTAATTTCTTTTTTTTTTTTTTAAAGATTTTATTTATTTATTTGAGACAGAGAGAATGAGAGAGAGAGAGCACATGAGAGGGGGGAGGGTCAGAGGGAGAAGCAGACTCCCTGCCGAGCAGGGAGCCCGATGCGGGACTCGATCCAGGGACTCCAGGATCATGACCTGAGCCGAAGGCAGTCGCTTAACCAACTGAGCCACCCAGGCGCCCAGAAATAGGTAATTTCTAAACCTAAATAAAAATAAGAAATATCATTAAGTATTCGGGCGTTAGTCAGAAGAGTTAGATACCAAAAAGAACCAGCTAAAAACGTTAAAAGCAGTTTAAAACAACACAAATGTATTTATACTTCTGTAGGTCAGAAGTCCAACAAAGTATGATTGATTTTCTGCTTCGGGTCTCATAAGGCTGAAATCATGTAGTTGGCCAGCCTGGGCTCTTATCTGGAGACGTTAGGGGGAGATTCAGCTGCCAGGCTCATTTCACGTTGTTGGCAGGATCCAGTTCCTTCCAGCACTTTCTAACAGCCTCTTCCATTCCCAAGCCCATGACAACACTTTGAGGCCTTTCTGTGCTTTGACTCTTCCATTTCCAGCCTAAGAAATTTCTCTGCTTTTAAGGGCTCAAGTGATGAGATTGGACCCACCCAGATAATCCAGGAAAATCTTCCCATTTTAAGATCTATAATCGTAATGACATCTGAAGCCCCTTTTGCCATGTAACATAACATTTTCACAGGTTCCAGGGATAGGGTGAGGGCGTCTTTTCCGGGAGCAGGAATCAGGGGTCAGGAGCGGTGGGGCAGGAGACCACTGTGTTTTATAAGCCCTGTGGTATTCTTCGATTTTTAAAATTATGTACGTTGGGGCGCCTGGGTGGCTCAGTCATTAAGCATCTGCCTTCGGCTCAGGTCATGATCCCAGGGTCCCGGGATCAAGCCCCGCATCGGGCTCCCTGCTCAGCGTGAAGCCTGCTTCTCCCTCTCCCACTCCCCCTGCTTATGTTCCCTCTCTCGCTGTGTCTCTCTCAAATAAATAAATAAAATCTTAAAAAAATAATAAAATTAGTTTCATTTTGATCAAATAAAAACCAAAAAGTTAAATCCAATGACCAAATTTGCAAGTATTGAATTCAAAGGGACTCTATTTTAGGTAACGTATCAAATGTCATTATAGAAGCAATCTGTATTATACAAAAATCCATTTTTGTGTCTCTAGGCAAAATGACCTACGATCTGCAAAGCATGGTAAGAAATAGTTGTTGGGCACCATCATGGTTGGGCCCTTGTGGAAAATTCTGATTTGGATGGACCCCAGGGCTCATCCAACGTATCAACCCCTCTGTTCGTACTGTTGTATTAAAGGACCCACTCTGGTTATTTTTGGCAGTTAACTGCTCATGGCTATTTCCTGTAGCAACAGGAGGTGACCGTAAATGCATTTTCTTGATATGCAAAACAAGTCATTATCCCAGTTTCTGTTGGATGTCAGAATAGAGCTCATCTAGTCCAGTCTCCTTATTTTACAGATGAGAACACTGATGCCCAGAGAGAGGAAGGGACCTGCCCATGGCATTGCTTGTGTCTGTAGCAAAGACCCCCACTTCTGAATGAGTTCCACAACTTACGGCCACTGTTAGGAACTTTGGATGGGATGAAAAATCGCGAAGTCTAACATCTTCATCTACAGGTAGGGAAGCCGATGCAAACAGGAAGAAATGTCTGCCCAAGGTCATTTGGAACTCGGACATTCTACTCTAGGTTACTTTGCCCTGTGCAAAGCACACAGATGAATGGAATGCACAAATGAATCTGAAGACGCTGTAAAAAGCTCGCTTAAATGGTTTACATTCTCAAACAACTTCTGTTTGATAAGCAATTTGGCAACAATTTGAAAGAAAATGTTTCTTCTTTAGGTAGCTTTCTTCTTAGGACAAGTAAATATTTATCACTGGCCTTCTAATACTGGCTCTCATGTCAGGCTGACTTCGTTTCCAATTCTGTCTCAGTCATTTACTAGCTGGGTGATCTTGCATACACAACTCAATCGTTTTATTTTTTTAAAAGATTTTATTTGAGAGAGAGGGAGGGAGGGAGAGCGCACGAGCTGGGGGAAGGGCAGAGGGACAAGCAGACCCCTCACTGAGCGCAGAGCCTGCCACGGAGCTCAATCCCAGGACCCTGAGACCATGACCCGAGCGGAAGTCAGATGGCTTAACTGATTGAGCCATCTGGGAGCCCCCAACTCAATCATTTTATGTCTCAGTTTCTTCATCTATAAAATGAAGGTAACAATGCCACCTATCTCATGGGCGTCACGTGGGAATTTAGTGAAATAATACATCTAACTTGGCACCTGGTAGCCACTCAATAACTATTTTCTCTTTTTATGTAATGTTTATACCTAATAAATGTTGAAAACTAGCAGTCAAATATTTTCCTGTTGCTAATAGTAAACTAATAGTGTGACAATTAGGAAAGACAGTTAAAGGCCAAAGAACCTTCAGGAAGAATTCATCCTGGGGATTGATGTCAAAAATATCTAGCATATCCAAATGCCAATAAATCTCCTCCCTCGCTTAAAGTAAAAGCATGCCAAGACTTAGCTACAGTATTTACAAGAAACTTACTGCTTGATCTAATCATCAGGGTTTAAAAGAAGAGTCTCTGAAATAAGTGTTCTTGTTTCCTTGCTTTCTTCTGAAACTAATACTCTGATGGCATAATGTGTTTCTCATGTGAGCTTGTAAATGAGCAGGACTTCATGGAAATGACAAAATGGTAAATTACTCTGGAAATCAAATGTACTTCAATCATTCTGGCTCCTCTCCCCGAGACAAGGTGAACATGTTTATGACTACAAAAATGTGTTTTCCATAGATCTCATATAGATAAGCAACCTCAAGTGTCTGTACTCAAATGTTTTCTGTCATAATACTCAGTATATTGATGTATTAAGCAGCAAAGCTTTCTTATTAAAAACACAACTATACTTACCTGGAGACAGATTTCCAGACTCTTCTTGGATCATTCCAGATGGTTACAGAAATAACCCCACCGAGATCAGCAGCCCCTACCCACTCCCTAGGGTTTGGATCTTGTAAAGATTCAGGGTAATTAATAAATGTGGTCTGGCTAAAGACCCATTCCTAGAGCTTAACACCGTTAAATAACAAAAACTCAACTACGTAAATTTGAAAGATCTAATTGGCTTTATTATTTGACTCATGAATCCAGCAGCATCCGCACCTAATAAGTAGAGAAGAGTTCAAAAGAGCCACAGAGGGGCGCCTGGGTGGCTCAGTCGTTAAGCATCTGCCTTCCAGCTCAGGTCATGATCCCAGGGTCCTGGGATTGAGCCCTGCATCAGGCTCCCTGCTCGGCGGGGAGCCTGCTTCTCCCTCTCCCACTCCCCCGCTTCTGTTTCCTCTTGCTGTCTCTCTGTGTCAAATAAATAAATAAAATCTTAAAAAACAAACAAACAAACAAAAAGAGCCACAGAAAAGAAAAGGCTTTTAAACGTAGAGAGTGAGGGGCGCCTGGGTGGCTCAGCTGGTTAAGTGTCCGACTCTGGATTTCAGCTCAGGTCATGATCTCAGGGTCATGAGATTGAGCCCCACATAGGTGGCTCCATGCTGGGTGTGGAGCCTGCTTAAGATTCTTTCTCTCTCTCTCTCCCTCACCTTCTGCCCCTCCTCCACCTTCCCTCTCTAAAAAAAATTAATAATAAAGATAGGGAGTGGAAAAAAGGAAATTATTAGCAAGGAATCCATTGTTTTAAGCAAGGTCACCCTCCTAAGGGGAACGGAAAGGGTCTATCAGTAAAATTCCTAGTACTGGGCAGGAAATTCCATGTTGGCTGGTTAAAGGTTAAAGGCTGAAACTGCAGTTACGTATTAAGTCTTGGCTTACTGACTTGGGTAAGTGACACCATGCTGGGCCCGTGGTTTTCCTTTTAACAACACGAATGAGAAAGAAAAAACCCTCCATGACATTGAAACCATTTTGCTGTAGTTATAGAAAATATGAAACCACATTACCATCTCTTAAGAGGACAGCTTTTGAAAACTGATTATTAGGCTCAAATCTAACCTGCTCATGTGACTAATTTCTAACTGGGGGTCCCCCATCATGTATACCAGGACAGTCTCCTTAAGAATGTGCATGTGTGTGTGTGTATTTCTTTTTCTTTTCCCATAGGTTTCCTGCCACTGGTTGGGGGTCACGATCGGGTTGGTGACGACAGACACTCTCTCCCCGCGGTGGAATGACATCGTGGGCAACAGGCCAGAGCCGCTCCCCAAGCTCTAAGGTGGTGTTGGTGAAGGTCACGCCCTTGACTCTGGGGACACACTGCTCTGCCGGGAGGTGTTACAGTCTTGCTAACCCTTCTTCACCAGGACCACCCAAACCACCAGGTATGTCAGGATGGAGACGCGCAGGCAGCCGGCAGAGGCCTCCCCCCACCCGCCCCCGTCTTTGGCAATGACATACTTTGCCGTCCCACCCTTGAACGCCGACAGCTGGAGCCCCTTGCAGCTGCCTGCCCCGCGGAGGTGCCTCAGCTGCACCTGCGGACCCCGCTCTCCCTCCCGGGCCCCCAACCCCGGCACCGCAGCCGCCCCACGGTGCATTTCCCTTAATTACCACAACTACAGTTTATCAGATACTTGCGTCCCTTTAGGTACTGCTGATATTAAACTCGGTGAGTGCTCTTATCAGAAAACACAGGTGCACCGAGAACAGCAGAGCAGCTTATGAGAAATGACTGTAAGATAAAATAGCTGTCTTGGATTTTTTTTTTTTCCCCCACACTTATTCTTTTAACTCCAATTTTTCCACCACCCACTCCTCACAATGCTTTACACCAAAGTAAGACCAAAGGAGAACATGTGGGTGACATACAAAAAGACAGTATTTATTTCACTCAAGCTTTCCTATAAGAAGTTAAACAAAATGATCCCTAGTTGAAGGCATTACCAAAAATATTCTTAACATTGTTTCGTGTATCCCTTCAGTGCCCAGATAGAGGAAAAACTTATCTGAATGAAAGAATAAGAATGACCATCCTTACACTGGGTTTACTTAGGTGGGTGGAGGGAAAGAAAATCCATATAGTTTAGGCATAACACAGCGAATGAAGCTATGCGTTTCCTACGGGTGATGGAAATCCCACTGATGTATTCAAGTTCCCGAGAGCTCCCAACACTGGGGGAATCACTCTTCAGCAATTCTCCATCAGCCATAGGTATTCCCGTAGTTTGCTGCCCCCTTTTCCCTCGACTATCTGACAGCTCAAAGCGGAGAATGGAAACCAAGTGCGATGTCCTCGCTCCCGGGCTGTGACTGTCACCATCTGCAGTCCCTTGGGGAACCGTGATCCCAAAGCATCCCCTCCCTCACTGCCATCTAAATAGGATACCAGGAAAAATGGCCCTGGCTGAGGCGTGTAGGTGTTTTGCTTTCCAGAATTATAAAAGTCTTGACTGGGAGAGAATCTCATTCCGACACAGGAAAACCAAATGCTCTTTCTAGAGAACCGTAGAACAAGGTGGGACATCTACTCTGCCTGTCTCCCACCTCAATCTGACCTGAAAAAAAAAAAAAAAAAGATACAGGGAGGAAACACGTTGACGTCTACCCCTGGCCTGCAATTTCCTCCGACAAGCCAGGGCGCCCTCCTCCTCCGCGGCCGTGCCAGCCGGTGGCCACCTGGGCCCAAACCTCTGACCTCCTCCTGTCGTCCCCTAAAAGCAGGAGCTGCAAGTCGCAACATCTGATTGCTGCCCACGGGTGAGTGTCTGGAGAACTTGTGGTATCACATTTTCAAGTTCTTATCAGGAATCAGAGTCCGTGCATGTGGGGAGAGAGACTCTGGGGGGGGGGGGGGGGGGGGGGGGGGCTTCTCGCTTCCACGCTTCTTTAAATTTGGAGGAAGGAGGAGGAGTGGAGGGAGCATCTCTGTGGGTCTGATGCAGGGCTGGGTGGGAATGGAACCCTGAGTATGCAAAAAAAAAAAGAATACAAATGTTGGAGCCTCAGATGCTGTCCGTACAAGCAGCAAAACCTACTCACAACCAGTCGTGGCCGGAAGGGAAAAGGGGAAGACGTAGCTGAAACCAAGAGCAAAGCTCAAAGTGAAGATAATACCTCCTTTCTGCTTAGAAAATGCATAGAGAAATAGTAAACGCTGAAAACCTTCCAAGAAATGCAGACTCACGCAGAAGTTACAAAATATGCAAGAATCAGTCATTGTTTCTTAGTCTCCTCACACTTTACCTGAGATGCAAATTACTCCCTGCCCCTCTAGGTGTTCTGAGCAGCTTTACATTCTAATTTCTAGCCAGAGGGGAAAGACCCGCTGGCTGCCGGGAATGAGGGTGCACGCGGCCGGGAGACTGGGCAGGGGAACCGGGGAGTCGAAAGGTCTGGCACCTGACCGGTGGAGATAAAGTGGTAAGGACAGAGGGGTCTCGGCCGACTGTCCCCCGTCCGAGTGAGCGGCGCCTCCGGGCTGGGGGCCGAGCGCAGGGGCGCGGGGGTGAGCATCTGCTCTGAGCAGCGGAAGGGAAGAAGGCACGGGCTGCACACCCTCACACCCAGCAATCCCTGCCACCCTCCACTGGGGCCCCCAAAAGCCTGCCGTGGCTTTGAAAGGTGTCGGGAAAGGAGCGGCCTCTGCTTTTTCTGGAGGTGTCCTCCTCGTGGCCAGCGCTGATGTCCGAGCCTTTCCAAGCGGAGACACCTGCTGCTCACGGCGCTGAGGCTCCCAGGCTGCTAAGAGGTTTCAGAGCCACATACATTCCTCCACGAGATCCCAAGGAACAGATGAACAGATTTGATCAATTTCGTTTGCTAGACGTTCTCTGTGACTCAGGGGCTGGCATGAGCAACTGCACCCAAAATGAGTTTCACACAACAAAATCGAATGTGTTGGTTTTGTCGGACACAGAGAATACAAAGCAGGCACAGATCCCTCAGAAGTTGTCGCAACTCTTGGTAAGATGAACTCTACCGCCATCATCGCTGTTTGCTTTGTCCCTGACTTTGAGGCCGTCGCGAGGGCGGTCTGCTTTTACAATTCAACAACAAGGACTCCACTCTCTTCGCCAAAGAGCCCCTCAGGTTTAGTTTCTCAGTGCTCGCCTCAACAGAAAGACCGCGGCTCTTCTGAGCTGCCTGTTTTTAAATGGCCCCAGTAGTTTCAATTTCCGTTTCACGAGTTCCCAGATAACAAACGCAGAATGGGATGAATCTTCACAAGGTCACGTTGAAGGTTAAAATAAATATCCCCGTCACTGAGAGTTTCTCTTCAGGTTTTCTATCAGCACCACAGAGTCGGTCTCTTCTTTGGTTTGCTTCTCATAGATGTCATACTTCTTCCAGTGCTGGAAGGAAGGAAAACACACACACACACGATGACTCTTCTAAATAATGTTCTCTCCCTGAGGACCAGTGGCCAGGGCTTATTTTTAGGTTTCTGTGCATGGAACCAGGAGTGTATGTTATCCTCTTATGGTTTTGGGTTTTTTTGTTTTTTGTTTCTTGTTTTTTACTAAGAATCTTCATCTATTTGAACAATTCATGCAACAGAACAATCAGGAATTAACATTCAAGGGGGAGGGGAGAGCATGGGATTGTTACATGATGTCTGACAGCTCTCTCGAGAGAGAAATGTGGACATCTCCAAAACTGGAAACACAGTCTTTTGAAGAAGAAGAATAAAAGGGTGGCGTGCTTTTCTTACATTAACTCTTACTACCTTCATTTTCTTGCCACTCAAATTTGCCCATTGCTCCAGAGATAATAGGCTCAAAAAGTCAACCAGCATCGAGGTCAATGGCAATATATAAAATGTCCCCAAAAGTCTTAGTGCAGTTAAAACTTTTGAAAGACCCTATATTAACAGTTTCATGCTAGACATGAATTTGCTAGAACCGGGAATCATGCACTCAAAGGGAAGCTCACCCTAAACTCAATGTTAAGTGTGTCTCTTAACGGCAAAAGCCAGTATCCCGGCCTTTGCCTTCTTTACTTACAAATCAAGGCAAAGGGTAGAACCTGAGCTCAGTCCCCTCATCTGTAAAATAAAGTTGCTGGACTAAAGCAGGGGTCAGCAAACTGTGGTGGAAGGGCTGGATCCAGCAGGCTGCCTGTTTTTGTAAATAAAGTTTTATCGGCCCCCAGGCACGCCTCTTGGCCTCTGTGCCATCTGCAGCTGCTTTCACGTTACCACAGCAGAGGTGAGTTGCCTTAAGACCGAACGGCCGGGTGAGTCAAGAATGTTTCCTCTCTGGCTCTTTACAGGAAAAATTTGCCACCCCTGCACTAGATTATTTCTAAGCTCCTTCTCTGCGCTGACGTTTTCTGGTTTGAGAAGCCTAGTAGGAAAGGAAAGGGAAAGCAGAAAAACAAGCAAGAGCAACAGTGACTCTTCCGCTGCCTCGCGCTGTCCAATGAGAGATGGACCAAGCAAGTTGGGAGCGCCCGGTCTTAGAAAGCACAGGCAGGGATGAGTTGAGAGACACTGCTGAAAATATCCCAATTATTCTAAAGAAGTGATTGAACCCTCATATTCCTAGTAGAATGGCTAAAATAAAAAATACTGACATCCCTAAGTGCCAACAAAGATGCAGAGTAACTGGGTCTCTCCTATGGTTCCTTATAAAATGAAGCATAATACACCTGCTCCATGACCCAGGAGTCCCACCCAAGAGAAATGGAAACCTATGTCTACACAAAGACCAGTACGTGAATGTTTACAGTAGCTGTCTTCGAAAAAGCCCCAAACTGGAAACAAGCCCACTGTCCTTGAATAAGTGAACAGTTAAATAAATTGTGGTACAGCCATATCACGGCATGCTGTTTGACAGCGAAAAGGAATGAACCGCCGACCGATACACGCAACACCACAGAAGTCTCTTAAATGCACTGTGCTAAGTGAAATGAGCCAGACCCCAAAATCTATGTGTTTGAGGATTCCGTTCGTAAGACATTCTGGAGAAGGCAAAAATTTAGGGATAGAAAACAGATCAGGGGTGGCAAGAGTGCAAGGTCAGGGGCGAGGGGACTGACTACAAAGGGGCATGGGGGACCCTTTTGGAGGACGATGAAAACGTTCTAGATCTTGACCGGCATGAGCGGTGGCGACAAAACTGCACACATTTGCTACAACCGTGACCGTACAGAATAACTGTGTGCTTAAAAAGGAGAAATTGTATTTTACATAAATCAAATCAACAAACCTGGCTTTTGAAAATGTGAAATGCACAGGATCTAATAAACAGTCTGAAAAAAATTACGTAACCTTGAAATAATGGCTTATTCAATAAATGGCACTAAGACAACTGGCTAAACATTTGAAAAATAAAGTTAAACCCTACTTGACAGCCCACACGGATAAATTCCTATGGACGAAAGACCTAAATGTAAAAAACAAAATCAAATAAGAACTAGAAAAATATATTGGGCAACGAGTGCATCAATCTGAGATGGAAAAAGGCTTCCTGCACACAAAAAATACAGGAAGATGTGAATGCATAAAAAAAAGAAAAACACCATTAATCACCCTAAATACCACACAGAGGCAAACGGACAACAAGCCAAAGGATTAATGGCTGATAGATAAAAAGAGCTTTACAGGGGTACCTACCTGGGTGGCTCAGTCAGTGAAGTGTCTGGTCATGATCCTGGGGTCCTGGGATCGAGCCCCCCCGGGTTGGGCTCCCTGCTCATCGGGGAACCTGCTTCTCCTTCATCTGTCCCTCCGCCCTGCTCATACTCTCTCTCTCTCTCTCTTGCTCTGCTCTTTCTATCTCCCAAATAAATAAAATCTTTTTTTTTTTTTTAAAGAGCTTTACGAACTACCAAGTTTCCAAAACATGAAAATGGCAAGGAAAAAGAAATGGACAATGGACAAGAATTTCACAAAAGAATTCAAGCCCATAAACATACAAAACAACACAAAAGTTGATATATAAAATGAAAACAAGATGCCCTTTTCTTGTCTGTCAATTGGCAAGAATTAAAAAAAAAAAAACGCTGACAAAACCTCGGCAAAACCACCGTTCAGACATACTACAGCCAGGTGTGTAAGCTGGTACAACCTACTTGTAATCTATGCTTCTTGTGAAAAAGTGAAAAGTATGCATTCTAATTGCCCCCCTTTCCTTAATATGAAGGAATCATACTCTACGTGTGTAACCAGGGTGTTTAACAGCATATATTACAGATTTTTATATATCAGTAAAATTAAGCTACCTCATTTTCTTTACCCTCTGCACAATATTTCTTTTTTTTTAATAGATTTTTATTTATTTATTTGACAACGAGAGAGGGAATACAAGCAGGGGGAATGGGAGAGGGAGAAGCAGGCTTCCCGCGGAGCAGGGAGCCTGATGCGGGGCTCGATCCCAGGACCCTGGGATCATGACCTGAGCCGAAGGCAGACGCTTAACGACTGAGCCACCCAGGTGCCCCCCTCTGCACAATATTTCATTGCATGAAGGCACCATAATTTATTGAATCAGTATCCTTAATAGATATTTAGCCTGTATATCCTTTCTGGATGACAATTTGCCAATATTAATCAAAGAGTTTAAAAAGAGTTGAACAATTTCCTCTGATCCAGCAATCTTACCTGTAACAATATATCCCTCCCCAAAATAATAAAATATATACACTAATATAAGCTATGAAATGATGCCTATAATGATGAAATTTAGAATTGATCTAAATGCCCAATAATAGGGACTTGGTTAAGTACATTATGATATATCCACACAATGGAATACTATTTAGCCATTAAAAAGTATATTATAGGACCAGGGTTGGCAAACTTTTTCTGTCAATGGCCAGATAATAGATATTTTCAGCTTTGAGTCTCTGTCCCCAAAACTCACTCTGCTGTTACAGCATGAAAACAGCCACAGAGAACATGTAAATAAGCAGGTGCGGCTGTCTTCCAACAAAACTAACGGATGCGCTGACATTTGAATTTCAGATAATTTTCATGTGCTAGGACAAAATATTCTTCTTTAGATCTTTTCAACTATTTAAACGTATAAAAACCATTCTTAGCTCGCAGGCTGTAGACAAGCAAGCAGGAGACAAGATTTGGCCCGTGGTCCGTAGTTTACAGAGAAATCCTGGGAGGAAGGTAGTGGTCGGCAGCATAGTTTTGTTTTTGTTTTTAAAGATTTTATTTATTTGACAGAGAGAGAGAGAGAGAGCAAGCACAAGGCGGGGGAACGGCAGGCAGAGGGTGAGGGAGAAGCAGACTCAGGGAGCCCGACGCGGGGCTCGATCCCAGGACCCCGGGATCATGACCTGAGCCAAAGGCAGACGCTTCACCGACTGAGCCCCCCCAGGCGCCCCGGCAGCATAGTTGTTTTGGGTTTTTTTTTTTTTTAAAGATTGTATTTATTTATTTGACAGAGACACAGAGAGAGAGGGAACACAAGCAGGGGGAGTGGGAGAGGGAGAAGCAGGCTTTCTGCTGAGCAGGGAGCTCGATGTGGGACTTGATCCCGGGATCCTGGGACCATGACCTGAGCCGAAGGCAGACACCCAATGACTGAGCCACCCAGGCGCCCAGCAGCATAGTTTTTAAATGTCCCCAAATGCCACCATAGAAGACACAAGTAGAAAAGGTAAGTAGGGTAAGGAGGGAAGCAACAGCCAAATCCACAGACACAATCTATGACAGAACCAGATCAAGCTGAGTCCCCTGTGAACCCTGAAATACGAATGGGTGGGACAAATTCAAGACAGCTACACGAGCACAGTGGAATCAGTTATGGAGCGGTATGGAGAGGTAACCAGCCAGACATCTGATAGATCTGAGAACTCTAAAATAACTCAAACCTCAGCAAGCTAATTTATGAACAACAACTAAGACCGGCAGGGGTTTGCCCTTTCAAATAGTGACTGAGTGCAAGGAGTCCCGTGGTAGAGCCTGGGAGCTGCCTGGGCCCCAAGAACTCTCAAAACCATCCAAAGCTCCCTTCCAGGGCCAAGTCCCACTCTGAGGAGCAACTGGGCACAAAGACGCCACACTGACCCAGACAGAGATGGGGTGGCTCAGTGGGTTAAGCGGCCAACTCGTGACTTTGGCTCAGGTCATGATCTTAGGGTCCTGGGATCCAGCCCCGAGTTGGGCTCCACACTCAGCAGGGAGTCTGCCTGAGATTCTCTCACTCTCACTCTCTCTCCCTCTGCCCCTACTCCCGCTTGCACGCACACACACACACTCTCTAAAAAAAATTAATTAAAACGGCTCTTTTCAATAATCATCAAAACTTAAAAAAAATGAAGGTGGATAAAAATTATTCAAGAGGATGTGACAAATACAGAAGACAGGCAAAGAAAACAAGGGAACAGAGTAAGTGAAGTCTGTAAGTGAAGACATTTTTACTGAAATTAAAAACAAACATCTGAGACTGCATACTGAATGGGTACACCACCTACCTCAGAAATCAAGCCTGGATGACCAACAACACCAAGACGTATTCTGATAAAATTACTGGACTTGGAAGAAATAAAGCTTTTGACAATCAGACAGAAGAGAACAAGTGTTTGTTGGTTTGTTTTTAAAGTAAGCTCTATGCTCAATGTGGGGCCCAAATTCATGACCCCGAGACCAAGGGTCACACACTCCACTGACTGAGCCAGCCAGGCGCTCCAAGACTGAGTATTTCAATACAGAAAATTCCATTGTCAGCAGACTTTGACAACGTTTTATGCCAGAAGAAAATGGATGCCACATTTAAGATACCCAAGGCAAGAACACGTGAGCCGTGGATTTTATATCTAGCTAAAATGACTTTCAATTATTAATGCAGCAGACTCCATCCATGTGTAAATAATTCAGGAAATGCTGGTCCCAGGAATCCTCCCTGCGAAAACGTTTAGAGCTTTGAACAACCGAAGTGACTGGAGAGACATGAACATGAAGACTGGCAGCGAGCATCACGTATATATGGCCACCTAGACGGAAGAGCACACAAAGGCTCCAAGGGAGACACCGTGGTATAGCACAGTTACCAGCGCGGACTAGGCAGACACCGGGCAACTTCAAAAAGGGAGAGAGAACAGGGAGAACATAGAGAAAAACGGCTCTTTTCAATAATCATCAAAACTTATTTTATAATTTGTCAGAAGTTCAGAAATTCCTTCAGTTCCACCTGTTTCTCATCCGTTAAATTCAAATAAAATTAAATATGAGCACTGTATTAAAACATATCTATGACTGCCTCAGAGTCTAGACTGGAGAATCAGGATGCCTGGGTTCAGACCCCACGTCTGACTCTTGTCCGTTAAGTTTGGACCCTAGCTCTGTTGTGTCCTCGCACTGGAACCTGGAGCAAGCTACACCTACTCCCCCTCTGGTACCTCACCTTCTTCATCTGTGTGCTGGAGATGAGGCCAACTGCAAGATGGGGACACGCTAATGAAGGAGGTGCATAGAAAAGTGTCTGACACATAGCAAAAATTCCGTAAGTACAAACTGTTTTTATTGCTGTCGTCTCTTACTCCATTTGTGATTAAAAGTTCCATTTCTCTCTGTTGTTCACATAACATTAGAGATGGTTATGTCAGGGTGATAGGATGAAGAGTGATGTTATTTTTCTCTTTTGGTGATCTGTATTTCTCATTTCTCTATAATAAATACATGTTGCTTTTAAAAAATATATTTTTATTTTTAAAAATGCATGCTGAAGATTACACCTTCATTGGTTTCTAGTTGTTAGATCTAATGGTTAGCTGGGTTGGACAGGGGGGAAAAGAAAACAATCTATTTTAATGAGGTGAACACTGCAGCAGAAATGGCTTCCAAGAAGACATTAATTTTTTCAATTGCCTTTTTTTCATTTCTAAAACTCAGATTACTCTCATTTTCACTCATCATCAGCATTGTGGCCTTTTCCTGAGGACTGCTTTTATGAATAAGTCCGTGTAAGAATAGGGAACAAATGCTCTGACCTATTATTCAATTTTATGAATGATATGCCAGTCTTTTTAAAACTACTTGCAGAAAAAAAAAATCCACAAAATTACCCATCTGTAATTTGATCCTCACACTGCCAATTTTTTAAAACAAGGTAATCAACAACAGAATAATGGCCAAAGATGAAAAACAACATAGACGGAAAAAAGAAAAATCAGTGTTTGGGAGGCTAACACAACTGGGTTTTAGTCGTTAGTCATCCAACCCTAGAAAAGCAGCAGGCTACGTAGGCTTTTATATTTTAAAGAAATAAGTAAATTTCGTGGTTTCATGGAACACTAAATGTCCAGTTAAGAATACTTTCAAGGTTTGGTTGGTTCTCACAGTGAATTTTCCCTAGAAGCGAAGTGGGTTTTGTGCCCCTAAGCCCTGTGCCAAACAGTGGCCTCTTGTAGGAATACAAGTCAACAGATTACATGCCCCGGTTTTCTTCAGATCAACATCCACAATAGGAAGTTGAACAATATGAATTGGGGATCGCCACTGCCTTAAAAATCATTGCCGCTTAAAAAAGAACCAGTTGAGGGGCGCCTGGGTGGCTCAGTTGGTTAAGCGACTGCCTTCAGCTCAGGTCATGATCCTGGAGTCTCGGGATCGAGTCCCGCATGGGGCTCCCTGCTCAGCAGGGAGTCTGCTTCTCCCTCTGACCCTCATGCTCTATCTCATTCTCTCTCTCAAATAAATAAATAAAATCTTTAAAAAAAAAAAAAAAAAGAACCAGTTGAGGGGTGGCTGGCTGGTTCAGTCGGTAGCATGTGAGATTCTTGATCTCGGGGTTGTGAGTTCGAGCCCCACATTGGGGGTGGAGTTTACTTACATTAAAAAAAAAAAAAAAGAACTGGCTGAATGTGGTGTGAAGGGGACGAAGGTGGTACCATTTAAGGTGGCTATGGCTCCAACCCTTTAAAAATGTCTTTAAAAATTGAGAAGTAAAGGGAAAGAATTAAACACGTACTTGCCTTCCTAGCAGAAACAGAATTTCAGAACAACCAAAGAGCTGAGTTAATGACTCAAAGCAGTGCTTTAGAGAAAAGGGGCAGCTTATAAACGTAGATTAGAGGACAGATGAGAAAAATCGTCACTTTGAACGCCTGCTGGAATTATTGATTCAAGGAGACCAACGAGCACAGAAAGCATTAGCTACGGAGCTGAGCTAAAGCGCCAACAGGACGCTCACTGACAGGGTGCTGACCCAGCGCCGCGCAGACCGTCTTCAGGCGGCGAGGGGGGAAATAAGCATCAAGGGGCAGGAGGGGACACCCCGTTATCGCCCTACACACAGCGCTCCCTCTTCGCGTCCCTAACGGTGCCGTGACTGGATCCGACCTGGCTCCCCACAACTGGGGGACAGCTGGAAAAATTGCAACAGGGGCTGAATATTAAATGATATTAAGGATTATGAATCCTTTTTAAAAGGACAGCCATGCTATTTTGCTTATGTAGGAAAGTGTTCCTAATTTTTTCTTGCGTTCCTAGTTTTTAAAGATACATGCTGAAGTGAGAAAAGAAAAAAAAGTTAGAAACAACTCAGCAGCATCTGGAAGTCGACTCCCAGTTAGAAAGCCGCTTTCCAATCAGGAATGCGAAACTGGCACGGTGCTGACAACCTAGTTGGTTTCCAAGAAGCGGGGAAGAATAGATAATTTTTTAAGGATGAAACAGAAACGCAGATGCGGAGAAGCAATCCCCTCCGCACAGCCCCCGCCCCCCAGACGTGGCCCACAGCCCAGTCAGTCACAAAGGAAAGGCAAGCAGCAAAGCCACAGGAAGAAATGTTGTTGGCCACAATGTTACCATAGTGATGAACAAAACACTGTCAAAACACTAGGAACCTTAAGGAAAACTATACAGAGAATTTCACTCCTCCGTGGCCACACCTAAATGAGGTTTTTTTTGGTTTTGTTTTCTTTTTTTTTTTTTCCCTAAAGAACCACTATGGATGGTGTAGTGGGGAAGAAGAGTATTAAGAAAGGGCAGGGATTATTTCTCGGGATTAGGAGATGGTAACTCTGGGCTACCGTGGCTTCTGGTTCAGGTTCTGCCATGACCTCTCTTGGTGAAAGTCCCTGAGAAACGTCTCTAGGGCCCCCACCGCCCCTGTCTCTAAAAATGAGGGGGTAGGACTAGCATCTTAGTGTCTTAACAATTCACGGTTAAAGATAAATAATTCAACACGTGAAACGTCCACCTCACTGGATGACCTGTAGGGCTATGTTCATTGTATAATTTGATAATTCTAGAAGTAAAAGGTTCATCTTTCTGCTGCATATGCAGTTCCACGGCTGCCATGTAGAGAAAAGAAGATTATTCATTTGCTTAAAAAGAAAACATGAAAATTTGTTCTTTTATCCTTTCCCCTGTCTGGCATTTTTATTATACTTTCAGTTTTAAACACTGATTTTATTTAATGGTCTGCAACCACCACAAACAAAAACATCTTATGCTTTTAGTGGTCCATCTTGTCAGTGTATCTGCCTCGCTAAATTATAGAATTCTCTGACTCATCGGGACAACATATTATCCTCTAGACAGCAAACTGAAAAAAAGCAATTTTCCCATCTCTGAGAAAGATAATTGATCTGATTTTGCTGTCAATGTTACCGTCGTTCACTCTATCACTCAGGCTCGAAACCTTGAGATTATTTTTACTTTCTGTACCTTTCATCGCCCACAGAGTCCCCACGTTGTAATGAGTTGCCTTTAATAATGTCTCTTGCGTCAATCTTCTCTGCTGCGACCTAAGTTCAAGTCCCTGTTATCTCTCCAACCCGGATGACCAAAAGATTCTCTTTTCCCTTAATGACTTGTACAGGGTTCCTTTTTATTATGAAAGTAATACCTGCTCATTAGAGGCAATCTGGAAATCTCACAAAGGCAGAGAATAACATCAATTATCTGCGCGGCCCTTCTGCCCCGAGATGATCATTTTGATTCCTTTCCTTCCACTCATTGTTCTATGTGTATGTTCATGCGTTTTTATCCAAATTAGGATCGCAGTGTACTCTGTAGGGATGATGTTTCTTACTCTTGTATCGTGAGTATATTGCTGTGACATTAAATGCTTTGAAAGCCTAACTTGTTTTTTATGAGGACACGATAAGGAACAGAAGCCCAGCACCTGATGTGCCGTATGCACACAGCGGACTTTCAAGGACCGGTTAGAGGTGTCCGAGGACCTGCACCATCTCCAGCCCCCGGCAGCTAGCACACTAGCTGGGGAGATGAAGAAAGAGATGGGGTCATCCTAAGGAAAATAGCCACAACAGTGTTTTTCAAAGTGGGCTCTGTAAACCATCTCACCAGAATAGGAATCCTCTGTGGGCCCCTGTTAAATACGCAGATTCCTGGGGCCCTTCGCAGACCTGCGCAGTCACACTTTCTGGGGGCGGGGCCCCGGATGCTCTATTCTTGCAAGCGTTCCAGTTGGTTGTGACTCAACTAAAGGTGAAGAGCCACCAGTGGCCATATTCCCTCTTGGTGAGTGTACCATCTCCTCATCAGGCACCTGACTTTGGGACCCACCTGCCTGGTGATGCCCTAGTCACCCAGGGTCTGGCAGCGTGACCATGACTTGGTGAGAAAGTGATCCAGATGCATCCTCCCCTGAAAGCACATCGGCCTCCCTGCCTTCCTTCCCCCACTATACATCATCGTTGCTATTGTGAATCACTTGTTATGACAAGAATTGTTTGGGGAGGGGCGCTGGGCTGGCTCGGTTGGCACAGCATGTGACTCTGCATCTCGGGGTCATGAGTTCAAGCCCCATGCTGGGCATAGAGCTTACTTTTTAAAAAGAAAAAAAAAAAAAGAACTGCTTGGGGATTAACAATAAATGGAAAGTATCAACAGTAAGACTAATCACCGACACTGAGCACTCACGAATGCCTGCGTGCTAAGTGGTTTTTATGGTATTAAGTTAATCGAACGCACATACCACCACCGTGAGGCAGGTGCTGTATCACTACCTCCACTTCACAAATGAGAACACTGAGGCACAGAGAGGTTAAGGAAGTCACCTAAGGGCAGGCAGATGGTAAATGAGATTTGAACCCAGACAATCTGACTCCAGAGCCCAGGCCATTATGTGCCCTGTGTCTGATATTACTAATTTAAAATATATGTAATAATACTGATATTTATTCCATTTAGTGTCTTTATTATTTTATTTGGGTGAATGTACTTATCAGGGAAACCTGAAACTCTTTGGTTCCCCTGAGGTCTTGGGTTTTCCAGGCACAAATTCTAGCATGAGAGTCTGCAGCAAACTAACTGTAACAGTTCGGGTGGGTTTGCCTTGTCCTCAGAGGCCAGCTTTCCAGGCAACAGCACAAACAGAATCTATTTCAACTGTTCACCCTATCTTTCTATTTCCCCATGTCTCCAAGAGTCAGAAGCTCTATGGACTGGTTTCATCAGGGAGGCTCCACTCCTTGAATGTTTGGATTAAACAGATTCCCTGCTTCTGGGACAGAATGAAGCCCTGTGAGACGAGATAGGCAAAGCATTCTGAGGACTTCTCAAATGGTATGCTTAGTCTGAGATACCACATTTTTTAAATTAATTATTTTTTATTTTAAGCAGGCTCCATGCCCAATGTGGAGCTCGAACTCATGACCCCGAGATCAAGAGTCACACGTTCTACTGACTGGGCCAGCCGGGCGCCCCTGGGATACAACATGATAAACTGCCTCTTCTTTAATCTTTTAGATAAAATGAAGTTTAAAATAACCAATTTTAGGGGCACCTGGGTGGCTTAGTCAGTTAAGCGTCTGTCTTTGGCTCAGGTCATGATCCCAGGGTTCTGGAATTGAGCCCTACATCGGGCTCCCTGCTCAGCGGGGAGTCTGCTTCTCCCTCTCCTTCTGGTGCTTACTCTGTCAAATAAATAAATAAAATCTTAAAAAAAAGTAACCCATTTTGAAATACAGTTCTGACACACACTACCACATGGATGAACCTTGAAAATATTATGCTAAGTGAAAGAAGCCAGATACAAAAAAGGACAAATACTGTGGGATTCCACTTACACGAGGTACCCAGGAGAGGCAGATTCAGAGACAGAAAGTAGAAAAGAGGTGACCAGCGGCTGGGGAGAATGGGAACTTAGTGTTTAACGGGCACAGTTTCTATCTGGGATGATGAAAAAGTTCTAGAAATCGTGATGATGGCTGCACGACACTGTAAATGTACCTAATGCCATCGAGCTGTGCATTTAAAAACGGTCAAAATGGCAAATTTTATGTTTTGTGTATTTTACCAAACTCTTTACAAATCCCATAGCCTCCCAACAAAAACCAATTTCAAACTTCATGGAATCAGGACTTACCAGAGTATCATCGTTCTGGTCTCCAAACATTTCCTTAAAAATCTTGCCAGGATCAGGAATTGGAGGGAATATAATGATCTTGAGCCTTTAAGAAAACAGAGACATTTTTTGATCAAATCCTCCAGCCCATAGGAATGCCCCACTTAAAAAAAGCCACATTAAGGGCGCCTGGGTGGCTCAGTTGGTTAAGCGACTGCCTTCGGCTCAGGTCATGATCCTGGAGTCCCAGGATCGAGTCCCGCATCGGGCTCCCTGCTCGGCAGGGAGTCTGCTTCTCCCTCTGACCCTCCCCCCTCTCATGTGCTCTCTCTCTTTCTCAAATAAATAAAATCTTTAAAAAAAAAAAAAGCCACATTAAAAGAAGACTTGGACTAAAGACATGGTACAGAAGTCATCTTGAATGATGAAGCAGCTGTGAAGAAATTTCACAAGAAGCTGAGAAACCGATGTCCTGAGAGCACCCAGTATGGGCTGACCAAAGGGGCCATCAGGAGAAACAGACTGCTCATACCCTATCATTTTTAAAACTTTTTTTCCAGCTTTATTGAGATATACTCAACAAATAAAAATTATATTTGAGATGAACAACATGACGCTTTGATATATGTATACATTATGAAATGATGACTACAATCAAGCAAATTAACACATCCATCACCTCACATGGTTATGACTCTGTGTGTGTGTGTGTGTGTGCACCCTCCCCTAGTATTTAAATAATAATGGTGCTTTACTCATCGTAGACCTGATGGGGGCTTACTGCTTATAATTTTGAAAAAAATAATCTTCTGAGAACAGGGTACATTCTTCTTTAATTTTTTATTCTTCTCCCCCTGTCCATCTTTGTACCTTAGAGTACCCTTTGGTGGCCCCACCTCATCTCCTGGGCCCTAAACGTTGGTGTGGCCCAGGGCTCTGTCCTTCGCCCTCCATCCCACTCGCTCTGCGAGTGATCTCTTCCAGTCTTAGGGCTTCGGGTCTGTTTACATGCCGAGGGCTCCCCAAATTCGATCTCCGGCCCAGACCTCTCCCTTGTACTCCAGGTTCATCACACAACTACCCATTTAACATCTCTACTTGGGTATCTACTAGGCATCTCGAACTTCCATTCAGACCTGAAGTCCTCACCTTCGCCCTACAGCCAGGGCTCCTCGCAATCTTCTCCGTCTCAGCAAATGGCTCCCGCGTTCACTCAAGTTGCTGAAGCCCAAAGCCTGAGCTCTCCTTGAACCCTCAGTACCTGCCTCAGACCTCCACGGGCGGATGAGCAGCTTTCGGCATGTACCCTCAGTTTGACCTTCCAAATACATCCCGCCTCTGACCACATCTTACCAACTCCGCTGCTAACTTCCTAGGTGAGGCCGCCCTCACCTTTCCCCCGCCACCCCCCACAGCAAGGCCTCCTCACTGGCCTACCCGCTGCCATTCTTGCCCAAGCCAGTTCCTCATTCAGCAACTGCGGTGACGTTTTAGGACAGTACAATCAGGACAGTACAATCAGGTCATGGCCCTTCCCTGCTCAAAACTCTCCAATGTGTCCCCGTCATGCTTAGGAAAAGAAATCTCAGTTCCTTGCCACGGCCTCCGGGAGCTGGCTCCGGCCTCCGCTCGCGCGGCTCTCCGCTGGCGTGCACAGAGCACCATCCACCCGATGCGACTTGCTGAAGTGCTCTTTCCCACAGCTTTAGGCCGCAACCTGCTCTGCAGGAATACTAGCCGGGTCATTTATGGCCAAAGCGCTCCTGATACCCGGGCCAAACACCCAACACCCTCACAGAGAGTAGTAACTGCAGCCCGCAGGCTAGCAGAAACTGCCAGGCCAACCCGGGCCGCTGCCTCACCTTTTGAGATAAAGCAGAAGGACTATGATTGTGCCCGCGACAATGACCGGAGTGGCGAGCAACATGCTTATGTAGAACGTGGGGTCGGTGTTCTCACCTGGCAAATGGAAAGCAAACACAAAACGTGAGCAATCAACCCCTCTGAGAAAAAAACACCAAGCAATGGTAGGCTCAAACTAGTGAGATCACAGATATGTCTGCGCTCCGCCCCAACCTATTTTCCAAAATTCTTTGATTATCTTATCTTCCGCTCCCTTAATCGTGAGCAACACAGCCCTGCTCTAGGGCCTAAAATGCCGCCCGGAGGAATAAACACCTTGAGGGTTATCCGATACCAGGATATCTTAACTAGTTTTCAGACACTATTCACAATGTTAGACCTGTTAAAAAAGGTCATCTCATTAACTGTGACTACCTTTTCTTATTGGTTACTTATCACTATTAGAACATGTAAATTAACCCTAACTACCACTCCTTCTTAACTGAGCATCTACTATATACGTGATACCATCCCAAGGGCTTGTACATGTTTATATCTATGCAATAGAGATACGTAATAGTATCTCCCATTTATACACATGAGAAGGACAAGGCTCAGAGGGGTTCAATGGCTCGTCCAGAAGGGTTTCGGAAGTGATGCCATCAAGCCTCAAATCCGACACTGTCCAAAAAGTTCCAGAGCTTTTTATTAACTGCCTTGCTATATCTCACACACAGAATGTCATGTCTACTTACATGCTCATCTTTTCCACTAGGGCATGACCATCTAGAAAGCAACATCAGGGCCTAGAATCATTGTGTTAGCCTCTAAGGTGACCCCAGATGATCCCTGCCTCCTGATAGTCACACCCTTACATAATCTCCTCCCCTTGAGGATGGGCTGAACTGACAGACTTGTTTGTAAAAGAAATGAATAGCAGCGCTGATGTCATTTCCAAGATTAGGTTATAAAAGACTGTGATTTCCCCATGGGTGTTCTCTCACACACTCTTGCTTGGGTCACTTACTTGAGCAAGCTAGCTGCCATTTCATGAGGCAGCCCCGTGGGGAGGTCCAAGGGGCAAGACACCGAGGGAGGCCTCTGCATTAGCTCCCTAGGGCTGCTGTGGCGAACCACCACACACCAGTTGGCTTAAAACAGGCATGTATTCTCTCACAGTTCTGGAGGCTAGAAGTCCAAAATCAAGGTATCCGCAGGGACATGCTGCCTCTGAAGGCTCTAGAGAAGATCCTTCCTTGCTTCTTCTTAGCTTCTGGTGGCCCCCAGGACTCACTGGTGTTCCTGCATCATTCCTGATGGCCGCAGTTGCATCACTCCATTCTCTGCCTCCATCCTCCCAGGGCCTTCTTCCCTGTGTGTCTGTGTGTCTCTCGGTGTTTCTGTGCATCCTCTCTTCTTACGAGGGTACTAGTCATTGGATTTAGGGCCTACTCTAAGACAGTGGGACCTCATCCTAACTTGATTACATCTCCAAAAACTCTATTTCCAAGTGAAGTCACATTCACAGGTATAGGAGTTGGGACTTGAACGTATCTTTTTGAGGGATATGATTCAACCTGCCACAGCCTCCATCCAACAGCCAGCAAGGAATGGAGGCTTTCCAACGACCACAAAAGTGAGCCTGGAAGTGGGTTCTCCAGCCCTAGTCAAGCCTTCAGATGAGGCTGCAGGCCCAACCAACAGCTTGACTGTAACCCCATGAGAGAACTTGAGCCAGAGGTACCGAGCTAAGCTGGGCCCTGATTCCTGACCCACAGGAACTGTGAGATGGTAAATATGTGTCTCTTAAGCCACCAAGTGTTGAGGTGCTTTGTTATGCAACAATTCATAACTAATACAACCATGCCTGGCCCATAGCTTGTTTAGTCCCTCAATTAATAGGGAACTGCCTACCTCAACAATCTGTTTCTCTGACCGTCAGAGAGCTATTAGAAGGTTCTGCAGTTGGTCCTATTTTGCCCCGTGGAGCCACGAAATAAAATAACCTATTCCCTCTCCTACCTAACAACAGCCCAACTATTAGAATTCCACAATCAGGACTCCTTACCCCTGAGCTTGCTTCATCAACCACTCCTCCCGAAGTTTTGAGATTCTTTCACATCCTGATAGCCCTTTCGAGGATAGATTCCAGTCTGCCACTGAACCTCCTACACTGTTGTGCCCAAAATCGAATACCGCACACTTGTGAGGTGGTTGGGACACTGCTCCCCACCCCGTAGCACTCCCTTGTTCTGGGTGCTGCACCCTCACTGCGGCCTATGGCTGCATATGCCTTTGGGGGATATTTAAGTCAATGCTGAGTCACTCTGAGCTTACAGTTCAATAAAACCCTATTCCCCCCCCCACACACACATCCATAAAGCATAGGTCTTTCCAATCTTGTACTTGGGCCGGACACACAGTTTGCTCAGCCACTCCATTAATAAATGAAACTGTTGTTTTCAAACCTAGATACAGTTTGATCTCTATTAAATGACATCAAGGTCACTGTTCTACTCTCGATTCTGTCACCAGCACACAAGCTAGCTCTCTAGCATTGCACAATCTGCAGATTTAATCGTGCCTGCCTTCTGATATTTTTGTTCAGGTTGTTAAGAAGATGGAGACAGGACGGAAGAGAGAATAACACCTTTTGGATTGTGGATTTTCAAAGAGCTGTACATTGTGAATTAAACCTGGGTGATTTGACAGTAATTAAACAGAAAATACAGTTCAATTGTAGATATTCTCTGGATGACATCAATAACGCAGAACAATCCTTTACCCCAATCTATTTTCTGCTTCAGCTTAGTTTCCATGCATCAGTCGTTTAAATTTTAATGAAATCCTGTTCTCTTACCTATACTCATCGCTTGACTCCAATTACTCCAGAGTTTGTCATCCTCATAGCATAATTTATTTGTTCTGACTCTTATTCTGACCGTGTTCAAAGTATCAGGAAGAACACCAGGGACCATGAAACAAATTGTACCCTTAGATATAAAATAAAAACACACAGGAATGTTATCAGCTTATTCTCTTTCTCTGCTTCTGAATCCTAAATATAATTATCTGTCAAATTCTGTATATGATTAAGACTTGGACTGCAGGGGCGCCTGGGTGGCTCAGTTGGTTAAGCGACTGCCTTCGGCTCAGGTCATGATCCTGGAGTCCCAGGATCGAGTCCCACATCGGGCTCCCTGCTCGGCGGGGAGTCTGCTTCTCCCTCTGACCCTCCCCCCTCTCGTGTGCTTTCTCTCTCTCATTCTCTCTCTCTCAAATAAATAAATAAAATCTTTAAAAAAAAAAAAAAAAGACTTGGACTGCAGTCCAAATTCTCTGACTTTAACTCCTCAAATAAAAATTGGCAATAACCCAGAGAATAAAGGAGTCTGTTTTTCTCAAAGCAGTTCAAATTTAGGCTATGGTCGCCCTGCCCCACCCCCAATTATTCTATGACTTTAAGCCCAAATAGCTAAAGTTGAATTTACTGACCTCTAGGTTTCCCTCAAATTCTGAATTCTGACATTTGGCCTCTTCAACCTTGAAGATATAAAAAACAAATAAATTCAAAAAGTTTAAGAGACTACATTATATCATTTAACCATTTCTAACAAGGTTCCCTTTTATCCCATCAAAAGAGGACCAGGTGCAGTGAAAGAAGGTTTTTTTTTTTTTTTTTAAATAAGTGGTGCTGGGTCAATTACATATCCATACAGGAAAAAAAAGAATCTTGACCCCTACCTCACACTATTTATGAAGTCATTTCCAGATGGACTGCAGATCTAAATGTGAAAGTTAAACTGAATAAACAAATACATAAATACAGCAAGATTTTAGAAGAAAATGTAGAACATCTTCATGACCTTGAAGCAGATTTCTTAAATAAAACCAAAAAATATTAACCCTAAAGGAAAAATTGTTATAAAGTCATCTATACTAAAATTGCAAACTTCTTCTGTTCATCAAAGATATCCTATTAAGGAAATTAAAAAAAAGTCATGTATAGAGTGAGAGAAGTTATTTGCAATTCCTGACAATGGACTTGCATATATACATATCATATAATATATACTTACATTTATATATAATACACACACACATATATACCTATATCCCACCAATTAATAAGGAAAAGACAGACAACCCAACAGAAAAACTGGCAAAAGATGTGAACAGGCGTTTCACAAGAGGGTATTCAAATCGATAAGGAACATGTGCAAAAGTGCTCAACTTCATTAGTTATCAGGGAAATGCAAATTAAATCCAAAAAATAACAATACACACACCTACCAGACAATACCAAGTATTGTTGAGGATGTGAAGCATCTAGCACTCTCAATTTCTGCTCTTAGAAGTGTTGGTGGGAATGTGAATTGGTGCAGCCACTATGGCAAACAGTATGGAGCTTCCTCAAAAAGTTAAAAATAGAACTACCAGCATAGGGAATATAGTCAATAATATCGTGATAACATTGTATGGTGACAGATGGTGACGCTTATGGTGAGCACTGAGAAATGTACAGAATTGTTGAAAAAATATGTTGTACACCTGAAACTAACACCATATGTCAATTATACTTCAATTAAAAAAAAATACCATATGATTCAGTAACTCTACTACTGGGTCTCTGAAGAAAATGGGGGCGCCTGGGTGGCTCAGTCGGTGAATCCTCTGACTCTTGGTTTCAGCTCAGGTCATGATCTCAACGGTTGTGGGATGGAGCCCCGCATCAATGGGAAGTCTGCTTAAGATTCTCTCCCTCTCATTCTCCCCTCACACACGTGCTCTCTAAAATAAATAAATCAATCTTTGGGAAAAAAAGAAAATGAACACACTAATTTGAAAAGATACATGCACTGCTGGGGCGCCTGGGTGGCTTAGTTGGCTAAGTGTCCAACTCTTGACTTCGGCTCTGGTCATGATCTCAGGGTTGTGAGATCAAGCCCTGCGTCGGGCTCTGCGCTGGGTGTGGAGCCTGCTTGGAATTCTCTCTCTCCCTCCGCCCCCTGTCCCTGCTCACGTGCTCTCTCTCTGTCTAACAAAAAGAAAGAAGAAAAAAGAAAGAAAAGATACAAGATATACACACCCCTATGTTTGCTGCAGCGTTATTTACAATAGCCAAGATATGGAAGTAAGCCAAGTGTGCACTGATAGATGAATAGATAAAGATGTGGTATATATATAATGGAATATCATCCAGCCATGGAAAAGAAGGAAATCCTACCATTTATGACAACATGGATGAAACTCGAGGGCACTGTGCTAAGTGAAGTAAGTCAGAGAAAGACAAACACTGTATGACCTCCATTAAACGTGGAATCTAAAATGAGCTCACAGAGGCAGAGAGTAGAATGGTGGTTGCCAGGGGCTGGGTGATCGGGGGAAATGGGGAGATGTTGGGCAAAAGGGTATATAAACTTCTAGTTGTAAGCTCTGGGGACCTAATGTACAGCATGGTGATTATAGTTAAATAATGCCACATTGTATACTTGAAATCTGCTTAGAGAGTAGATCTTCAGTGTTCTCACCATTTAAAAAAAGGTAACTGTGTGATGCGATAGATGTATTAATTAGCATGATTGTGGTAATCATCTCAGAAGACATGTATATTAAGTCATCACGGTGTACACCTTGAAAATAATCACACCGTACAACCCAAATATATATGGTTTTACTTGTCAATCGTACCTCAATAAAGCTGGAACAAACAGTCAACTTCTTTCAAAGAGACGTTTAAACATGAGATGAAGACCAGAACACACAGCACTGATTTTTGACCTTGAATGTTATTTACTAAATGGTCCCTAGCCACATCTGTGAGGAGCTGAAAGGCCAACTGAATGATAAAGAGCATCCTGTCGATACTTCATATGCGGCAGAGAAAAAGCCACTTGGGAATCAGAGACCTGGGGGCGGAATCCCAAGTACCAACTACCACTTGAGGGATCAGGTTGCAGGTTCCTGTCTCCCTCCCCTGGGCCATCTCCCAGATACGTGTACGTTCCAAAACTGGCACATCACTGTAAATTGAAGGTTCTGGGCTCTTGTTCAAACGTAAATTCCTTTGCATAGTTTATCGGCTGCTCAGATAACTCTGTGAGAAAAGGAAAACAAGGGCACAGAGGACTGAGTAGATAGATCATCTGTGGAGAAGCGGGGTGGTCAAAGGTCGTTCCTTGCTTTGTGATTCTGTCATGAGCGACCTGTGACCAGAGTTCCCATGTGATGGCACCAGGTCATGTCCCAGCCTACTTCCCCCTCTTAACTACAACACCAGGCAAAATAATTCCTAAAAAAATCTTGCAAAAAGGGGGAAAAAAAAGGTCTAACCAGCAGAGCTCAAAATCAGTGAGCACACAAAAAGCTGATGACATTTTAGGAGAGGAAGCAGCTGGTGAACATCTGCTAGGAGAAAGAACATTCAACTCAAATGTATCAACAGAGTTAATTCCAAACAGACTACGGTTCGGATTTAGGAGGATAAATTCCATAGTATGTACATTCTCTTCAGTGCGGAAGTTTGTGGGGAAAAAAAAAGGTAACTCAGTTCAACAAGAGTTTCTTAAGTGAGGACTATGCACATGGTGTTAGACCAAACGCTCTTGGTCAAAGTTTAATACGTGAAGACCAACCTTTGAATACATAAAGACCAACTTATCAGCTGTGTGGCCTGCAGCAAGTGACTTTACCTCTCTGAGCCTTAGTTTCTCAATAAAATACAGGTTAAGATAGAAGCATTTCATGGACTGTTAGAGGCTACTGTAGAAGTGCCGGGAAGAGGATCTGTGCAGCCCATCATAAACACTTAACAAGTGACCGCTGGGACAGTTAAAAGGAAGTACTGAGGTGGCCCCCGGGGTTAGGGACACAAGCTTTAGAGTCAGACCTGCTGAAATCTTGATTCTACCACTTACCTTAGGAGTAAACCTCTGAGATTGCCTTTTTCTCATCTGTGAAACGGGGACAAAAGCAAGGCCCCAGATCCTCAGGGTTACCGTGAGGACTACACAAGACAGCTGAGATAAGGTGCTTATGAAAACGCCTACTCCATAGTAATCGCTCCATCCACGTCAGCCACTATTAGCAGGAGCCGCACAAAGTAAACACCACCTAACTCCTGCCTACGGGAGCTTTTATTTTTAGTTGGGACACAAGGCCTACCCATGTGATCAGGGGAACCAGCAGGACGTAATTCGGTGCCAAGTGAGTAATACAAGCAGCATGTGTCTCAGGATTTCAGACAGAAGAGAACAGTAAAGGCCGGAGCAGTCGTTCTGACAGCTGACTTCGTTGTAAATCCAAGCCTCACCTTCTCCCCACTTGGAAGCCCTCTGCTTTTTCCCTTTGCAGTACCATATGGGGACACCGGTTTCTGGCATGGAGAGTGATTATTCTATTTCAGCAAAGATTCACCTGCGATTGCCCAGAAACGCTCTGGTCAGCTGTGGACCTGGGCACTCCCTCTGGGGTTACAGCCCGTCAAGGCTGGCTTGTTTTAGTAAGTATTTTGAAACTCCCACGGCGAGCTCCAACAACTGGACCAAGGAATTTGTCCCTGTGCAATATGTGGGGCTCCTTTAAAAGCCAATATAAAACCCTTGGTCTCGAACTTCTCCAACTCCAATGCACCCCGGGGCCTGGAGTGGCTGGCACGCCAGTGACCAGCACAGTCCCTGTGGTCTTGAGGTGCCACCTTATGGAAACTACACTCCCTGGGGACCACGGTATTTAAATCTGGGCAAAAATTTTTGAGTTTAAGCAAAACCCCACTTGGTTTGTAGCTCAGACAAAAGCGTTGAAGGCCCGAGCGTGTGACCTCTACCGTAAAGCGGAACAATGGGACCGATGCTCTGAGGTTACACCACATCCTTTTATGCCCAGTGGCCCACAAGGACCTCTCGTTAGTATGTTTTGTACTAGATTCCCAATGGCGTAAATGTACCGAATCCAACAACTACGGGCTACTCACATTTGACGACTCTAGCTGCCATGAACTCCAAGACCATGGAATGGCCACCACCAGAGCCTCGAAGTATCTACCGGATCGGACCCCGGCCTCCTGCTTACATGTCTTTCCCTACTCTATTTTGGCCACACCAGTCTCCTTTCTGTCTCCCACACATGCCAAGCTCATTCTTGCCTCAGAGTCTTTGTACTTGCTGTCCCTTCCACCCCCAGATATTCACATGGCTAGCCCCTGCTTGTCACTCTGGTCTTATCTCAAATGTCGTCACTTCGGATGACGACCCAACCTCATATTCCCGCAGGCCCTCCCATCGTGCTACTACATGACCCATCTGATTTTCTTCATAGCATTCATGCTCTGAGATTAGCTTGCTCATTTACATACGTACTTCCTAGTAGGTAGGCTTCATGGGAAAAACGGACCTTTTCGTCAGGGTCATGTGCACATAAAACAGTGCCTGGCACGTGGCAGATATGTAATAAAAATTTGTTCAGCAAATGAATTGATGAATGGCTTGAATCTTACAGCTAATGCTCCTACCATAAACCATCAAACCTTCCACCATGCCCTATTTCAGACAAGAAATTTCATCATCACCATCATCATCATCATCATCAGGTGACAAATCTAAGAGCTACATTTCACCGATGTTTCCATTTCTTACCCTACAAGAAATTCAAGTGAAAGAAAAATATCCAAATAAAATCAACTAGCTAGGAAAAACTTACGTAGAAAATATCATTCGTCTCAGTTTGGCTGTTATTGACTTCTACTTGATAAGATAAACATCTGCTGTAAAAATTCTGTGGATTCTTCCATTGCACATACAAGTTACCATTTTGGAAGAAGAGACGTTTAATATGTGGGGGATCAGGTTTCACTGAAAGACAGAAACAGAAGAACACAAATTAGCTTCCAGAGTATTTGTGATGAGGTTCATATATGGGTAGACATAATGAAGGTCACGATTAATGTAGAAAGCTTATTTTAAACTGCTCATAAAATGGATCCAAAGAACATCTCTGGGGTGTCTGGCAGATGACGTGAACTCTGACCTGCATCGATCCGGTTAGAACACGGCTGGGGTATAATCAGGATATCCAGCTGTGACACAGAGAATAAAGAAAAGAAGCACTTGGGTCCAGATGTGCATCCACCTAATGGATAATGAGGGGCACCAGGGGTTTCCTCAGCTGCCACTCACTTGCGTCAATCAAAGACCACAATTAAAACATTAGCCTAGTCTCTGTCACATACTGCAACATGGACAAACCTCAAGGACATTAGACTAAGTGAAATAAGCCCATCATAAAAGGACAAACACTGTAGGATTCCACCCATATGAGGGATCTAAAATAGTCAGAATCATAGAAACAGAAAAGAGAAAGCTGGTTACCAAGGGCTACGGGACGGGAAATTAGTGTTTAGGGGGCATCGAGTTTCAGTTTCAAAAGGTGAGAAAGTTCTGGAGATCTGTTGCACAACAATGTAAATATACTTAACATTACCGAACTGTATGCTTAGAAACGGTTACGATGGGAAATCTAATGTTATGTGATTATAACCACAATTAAAGTAAAAAAAAAATTAGCCTAGTCAATTTAGTTTTTCAGGAGTCAACTACACTTAAGACTAAGTGACAGAAGAGAATGGAAGATGAGCAGAACACAACTCGAAGATATCATCTTCCAGCTGAGAAGGATCTCCCTTTATGTCACCACTAATCTCCAGGAAGAAGAGCAAAATGAGCTTTAAAAGGTCCACCGAGGGGGCGCCTGGGTGGCTCAGTCATTAGGCATCTGCCTTCAGCTCAGGTCATGATCCCAGGGTCCTGGGATCGAGCCCCACGTCGTCAGGCTCCCTGCTGGGCGGGAAGCCTGCTTCTCCCTCTCCCACTCCCCACTGGTGTTCCCTCTCTCGCTGTGTCTCTCTGTGTCAAATAAATAAATAAAATCTTTAAAATAAATAAATAAAATAAAATAAAAGGTTCACCGAGGACAATCCGCCAAGCAAGGGGGAGGACAGCAAAGGGCTTTGCTTCAGATTATCCCACTTGGCAAGTTACCACGACCTCACTCCCCTGGCCTTCGGTCCACAATTAGAATTCACTTGCGTGACTATCTGAAGGGGTAGTAAATAGTGTTCTGCTCCCAGACTTGGGAACCTTTGTCAATTCATGGCTATGTGCCTATAAATTTTCTGTATACCACTTAACCAGAATCTGCGCTCCCTGTTGGAATCTTACAACAAATAAATAAACACGATGCTTATAGTAGTAGTCTGCTTTAGAGATTTACAAAATACTTATATACCTCACATCATTTGAAACTTCAGACAATCCTTTGAGGTCAAGAAGGACTTCGGACCCTGTTTTACAGATGAGGAAACACTTAAAGAGAGTTTATATGCTTTGTCCAAAGTGAAGACCTAGGAGCTCAAGCAGATACTGTGTTTTCAAGTCAAGGCCTCTTTCTAATAGGCCAACATTCAGCTGCGTTGGCTGTTCTGAGTGGTCAGGGCCTATGCCACCCTGCACGTTAGCTAGTTTAAATCATTTCTGATCGCTCCTCCTCCAGTCGAAGCCTTTTTTCAACTAAGAGAAAGATTATTCAGGAACCATATTTGATTTTATTCTGCAGCATCATCCTCTCGAGTATCATCAGCAAAAGAGAACAGATCTTAAGAGTCAGAGAGCCTGGTTCCAGTCTCGGTTCTACAACTGACTGCGTGTTCGAAGTCTTGGCACACTCAGAAGCAAACAAGAGCAAAGCATGTGGCACATATACTCAAGAAATATTAGAATTTCCAAGCCTGCTGCTTTAAAAAAAATCAAATAAGGGTATACATAAATACAGTCCTTTTTTTTTTTTTTTTCTGGGAAAATCTTAAAACCAAAGTCATCCCTTTTTTATTCTCTGTATTGACTGTTCAAAAGACATAACACTTTTATCCACACTGTTGTACAGGATTTCTAAAACTTACCATGAGAAGTTAAAGGCACTATATTGAAGGATGGTCTAATTTTTCCTGCATTATCCTTGACCACTATTTGGACACTGTGTTGTTCAAAACTGGAATCCTTCAAATTAGTCAGAGCAAAGGAACAACCAATGTGTTGACCTTCCCTATAGATGTCTTCACATTGAAGAATGTTTCCCAGGCTGCTGTGCCTGCAAGATATAATGAGACAACCTTCTGGATTATTTTTCACAAGGTGTTTAGGAAACAAAGGCACACGTTTGTTTTCTTTTAAATGGCTGAAGAGGACCATGAAAGGGAACATTTGCAATATGGAAAGAAAACTTTTCTTAAAACCCTATTTTATAATGTGGCTCCATTTCATACTCTAGGAAGAAACGAATGCTCCTTTTTGATGAACACTGGTACTTTCTTCTTTTCTTTTTTTTTAAGTAAGCTCTACACCCAATGTGGGGCTCGAACTCATGACCCTGAGATCAAGAGTCGCCCAGCCAGGCGCCCCAAACACTTGTATTTTCTTTCTTTCTTTTTTTTAAAAGATTTTATTTATTTGTCAGAGGAAGAGACAGAGAGCACACAAGCAGGGGGAGTGGCAGGCAGAGGGAGAGGGAGAAGCAGGCTCCCTGCTGAGCCGAGAGCCCGATGGGGGCTCGATCCCAGGACCCTGGGGATCATGACCTGAGCTGAAGGCAGACGCTTCACCGAATGAGCCACCCAGGCGGCCCAACACTGGTGCTTTCAACAGCTATGGAAACTGTAGGAGCTCCGACTCCTTATCATCTTCTGTATGAGAGATGTTATGAGGCCAGCATGAGAAGTTTCAGGCTTCTTGAAAATGCCTCATCTGCTGAATTCCATGGTTTTCCTCTGGCCCTTCTGCCTGCCTGCCTTGTTGTCATGGCTTCTCCTCCCTTTCCCCTTTTGAGAGGATTCACATTCGGTCCTCCGCCCTCTGCACATTCCTTTCTACCGCTTACTCTCTCATCCATTCTCCCCCAGTTTATCATGTCTGTCCCTTGACTAGAATTTCTACACTGGGGATTCCTTGGAGCTAGTCCCAGATTTCTAACTGCTCCATTTGAGTCCTCCACTCTGGCCTCAAAGTCAACGCCCTTATGCCCTCTCTTCCCTGCCAAACTGCCTGTCTTCTGACCTTCTCCATTCCCATCAGTCAGAGCTCGTTTTCTCTGGACTCCTTGATTACGGCCTTTGAAATCACCCTTTCCCCCCTCCTCTTTCCCCATATTCTGTCACCAAATTCTGTTACTTCTTCCTTCGCAAAGCTTCTTGGATTCTCTCCTGTGACATTCCTGGAACCCTCACCCTGTTTCATGCCCTCATCACTTCGGGCTTCATGTCCTTTCCAGAAGGACCTCTCTGACCTTCATTATTAGTGCCCCCTGACCCCTGCCAGATCAACGTTCCAGAACACAATGGTTTTCTACGTGTCTTACTCCAGGTGTGGCTTTAAATGCCTTCAATAAGCAGCAATGCTGGCACCTTATTTCCCATCCCGAACCTCTACACACACCTTTCCCCAGTGAGCATTAGCACCCAGTGCGGTGCGGGCCCACAGAAGGTGCTCGTGACGCTTCTCTGTCTAGGGTGTCAGAGGGTTCTGTCTTACAGTAGCTGGCAGAAGCCAGAGTCAAGCCCTACCTCAGCCATAATGGGAGCTGTGCAAAGGTTCTACAGAAAAGGAAGGCAATTTTAAGAATGACCTAACAGTGATGAGTCCCAAACCCTTGACTTATTACCTCCGAGTCATCTGTAGCTGTATAAAGTGCAGATCCCTCAAGCCCTCTCCCAGGAATCCTACTTACAGGTTCTGCCCAGGGCCGAGGCATCAGCATTTTGACAGCGATTCTCCAGGGGATTCTTTTGCACATCAGATACTCTCATAAATGCAGTCAACTGATCTTTGACAAGGGGGCAAAGACAGTCTCTTCAACAAATGGTGCTGGAACTAGACAGATGTCCATATGCAAAACAATGAATCTAGACACAGTCCTTATGCCACTCACAAAACTAGACTCACAATGGATCACAAACCTAAATGTAAAGTGCAAAACCATAAAACTCTTAGGAGATGACGTAGGGAAAAAGCTAGATGAGCTGCAGCGTGGTGACGACTTTTTAGATACAAGACCGAAGACAGGATCTAGAAAAGAAATAATCAGTCAGCTGGGCTTCGTTAAAATTAAAAACTTCGGCCCTGCAAAAATCAGTAGTAAGAGAATAAGAAAACAAGCCACAGACTCAGAGAAAATATTTGCAAGACACATCTGATAAAGGACTGCTACCCCAAATATACACAGAATTCTTAAAACAATAAGAAAACAGGCACCTCACCAAAGAAGAAATATAGATGGCAAAGAAGCATCTGAAAAGATGTTCCGCACCATATGTCATCAGGGAAATGCAAATTACAACAACAAGATGCCACTCCACACACCTATTAGAATGGCCATGACCCAGAGCAGTGCCATCAGCAAATGCCGGGGGCGGGGGTGGGGGTGGGGACATGGAGCGACAAGCATGCTGTCTCGCTGCTGGCGGGAATGCAAGATACTGCAGCCACTCTGGGGGCAGAGTTCGGTAGTTTCTTACAAAACGCCACATACTCTTACCATATGATCAGCCATCACATTCCCCGGTATTTACCTAAAGGAGTCAAAAACTTATGTCCATGCGAAACACTGCACACAGATGTTTACAGCAGCTTTATTCATAACGGCCAAGACTCAGAAGCGACGAAGACATCCTTCAGCAGGTGGATATTTAAACTGCAGTGCACCCAGACAACGGAATATTATTCAGCATGGTAAAAAAGAGGTATCAAGCCAGGAAAAGACATGGAGGAAATGTAAACGCGCATTATGAATGAAAGAAGCCAATCAATCTGAAAAGGCTGCACGCTGTAGGATCCCGAACCACAGGACCCTCTGGAAAAGGCAGCACTGTGGAGACAAGGAAGGATCAGTGCTGTAGGGGCTGTGGAGGGAAAGATGAACAGGGAGAGGACAGAGGAGTTTGAGGGCAATGAAAATACTCTGTACGAGGCTATGATGACAGACACGTGTCATTATACATTTGTCCAAACCCATAGTACAGACGACACCAAGAGGGAGCCTGAAGGTAAAGTATGGACTGTGAGTGGTTAGGATGTATCAACGTAGGTTCATCAGTTGTGTCAAATGTACCACCCTGGGGGGGGGGGATGCAGATAATGGGGGAGGCCATGAATGGTGGGGGCAGAGGGTACATGGGAAATCTCTGTACCTTCCCCTCAGTTTTGTTGTAAATCTAAAACATCTCTACAAAAATAAAGTCTTTAAAAACAAACCCCAAAACTCAGATCTAATGTATTTACTCCTTCAAAGGCTATGCAAAGAAGTATTTAAATACAGAAAATGCAGGGCGCCTGGGTGGCTCAGTCGGTGAAGCGTCTGCCTTCCGTGAAGCGTCTGCCTTCGGCTCAGGTCATGATCCCAGGATCCTGGGATCGAGCCCTGCAGGGAACCTGCTTCTCCCTCTCCCTCTGTCACTCCCTCTGCTTGTGCTTTCTCGCTCTCAAATAAATAAAATCTTTAAAGAAAATACAGAAGATGCTCTTGTCCCTTAAGAGATGGTACATAAAGTTTTTCTCCTAGTTGTAGGCCCCTGTAGTTCAGTCTTAGAAACTGTAGTTTCTAAGTTAGTGCCATGGTTAGTTTTTAGATCAGACAGGCCTGGAATGTTTTTCACCCACACCCAGAAACAGAAACTGAAGAAATTTATGACACTTTTGTTACATAACTTAAAAAAAAAAACTAGGCAGAAAATTAATTTTTTTCAACCAGTGAAAGGAACTTCTCTAATGGGCAATCTTTAAGATTCCTTTGTCACTTCTGTACCTTGGGTGTTTCACATACTCTCATGGACCCCAGATAAGAAATTTTTCAAAAAATTTTGTTGTTGTAATTTGGACAAAATAACAAAAGGGGAAATACTGGGTTTTGAACAGACAACTTTTGGGGACTTCTTGCAAAATACTAGATAAGAACCTGAGCCAGAAGGCATTCAGGTGCTTCCTGTGAAGATTCAGACACTGAAATCCTCCACAGAATCACACTATAGACATAAGGAGGAAATGGACAGATTTAAAGACAATTTCCCCAACTCTGAAGATGATTAATGTGGTAAGAAATGCCCTAAAATTCATTGGCAGAGCTAGTCTGTGGCTACTTTTTTTTAAAATAATTTATTTATTTATTTGAGAGAGAGAGAATACAAGCTGGGGAGAGAGGAGGGAGAGGGAGAAGCAGACTCCCCGCTGAGCTGGGAGCCTGACATGGGGCTTGATCCCAGGACCCGAGGATCATGACCTGAGCTGAAGACAGACGCTTAACTGACTGAGCCCCCCAGACGCCCCTAGTCTGTAGCTGTTAAGCCCCCCAGCCTTGCCCTGCCACCTCCCCCAAGCTTTCCTTTCAATGCCAGACTAGCCCTGCAGAACCACAAGTCATTGCCCTGGGGCTTCAAAGTGATTCCAGTTTCTAACTGGGGAGTAGGGAAACAGTCTCTGGCAGTTCGTTTGACATGATTTAACGATTGGTTAAATAACTGGTACCTAAACCAATTCCAAGTGCTTGATAATGAACGACCCAAGCATCTGCCTTTCTTTTGTGGTTTTGATTGGAAAGGATCTCTCTAGGGGAGGGCAGGGGTAGAGGAGGTAAGGACTAGCTGCTAATTCTTCCAAGTGGGGGAAGAAGCCACCCATGCGTACCGGCTACATCTACAAGGGAGTGGGGATGAATAATAGTAATAAAAAAAATACACAGCTCTCACACACTCATCACTTACTCTGTATGTGGTAGCAGCTGGGCACAGCTCCAAATACTTCTCACCCAATAACAGCCCTTACCCCAACCTTACGAGGTAGCACTAATATTACTATGCCCATTTAACAGAATAATCTGTTAAAAGAATAAGCTGCGGAGTGCTGAGGGCAGAAGAATATAGAATCTGTACCAGCACTGTCCGAGGAAATTTTCTGGGATTACAGAAATGTTTTCTATCTGTGCTGTCCAAGGCAGGAGCCACTGGCCACGTGTGAAAGTGACCAGTAAGACTGAGCAACTGAAGTTTTAATTCGACTTAATTTTAATTAATTTAAAGTCGTATCTAAGTAGTCACAGGGGAGTTGTGGCTTCCGTATCGGACAGCACAGGTCGTATGTACTACAGAAAGAGTCCACGCTGATGACCGATGCTGGGAACACACATGACAAGAAGTGGTGTCCCTGACACCCGCCCCCTCGGGCATCAGTGAACCACACTCTCTTAGGATGGCTTTGTGAGCCACCCCCAATGGCTGCAGGTTATACTCTGCACAGGGGCATCAACTGAGGGCTGATAGCCAGCCCAAGCACCATCTGCTCTCAGCTCTGGCAAGATGCTGCATCAGCCCAGAGGAAGAGGAATCTTTCAACCGAGAGGAAGAAGAATGCTTGTTCCAATTGGTGGGGCCAATTTTTTTTTTTATAATTTATTCACCCAGAGGGGGCGCAGGTTTTGCCATTGGCACAGACTTGTTTTGTGCTAGTACACGCCTCAAGGCACTTCCCTATCTTTGGCTCAGAAGAACTCCAAGCACTGGGCCCCTGCTCTCCTCCAGCCCCACGCTGACTCCTGCATCCGGATTGCTTTCCGGCACGGGCGGCCATGAAATGAGGGACGGTTTTCACGCTTTTCCTTCCTTCCCCTGCACCTTCTGTAGACACAGATTCTAAAGGTTTTCCCTGCGATTTTACCAATAACTACTCCAGGGAAAGCAAGAGAAGTTAACAGCATAATAAACACAGGGATGCTACCAACTTCTAAGACATCTTAAAAGCCTGTACGAACGGCTCTCCCCAGACTTCTTCCCAGCAACATCTTCCGAGCCAGGCTACTCCTCGTAGGGCTTAGTTCTCTGGCCCCTTCACTAGCAATTCCTTGGGGGAGTCCGACCGACTCGGTCCTTCTCTCTTTCTCCTCCTGGACCATAATGCTCCTGAGTTGCTTACCCCTCCTAAGTCCTCACGCTAATCCCAAATGTTCTCTAAGCTTTGGAACCTACCCCGCATTTCAACCTTATTTCTGGAGCCCCTACCACGTTTCGGGCCCTGAGGGTAACAAGACACAGCCTCAGCTCTCAAGGGAGACGGCAGCCCGGGGAGGACTACTGCTAAATAAACAGGAAGTGACAACACAATGTGCTGAGTACGATGACACAGGAAAGTGCAAGGTACCGCGGGACACGATGACCCAGCACGTATCTAGATATGAGAGGTCAAGGGAGGCTTTCTGGAAGGGAAGTGATGTCTGAGCTGAGCTGAGGACAAAGCAGAGGTGTCCAGGTGAAAGGACGAGGTCCTCACTGCGCGGGGACGCGGCGTGCTGCCACTGTTCCGTTCGTTCGAGTGGCCGAAGGGTCTGTTTGAGGAACTGAAAGGCGCTGGGCGCGGGCTGGACGGCAGGGAGGATGCGAGAGGGTGGAAGTGCACAGAGGGAGGAAGAGGAGGAGGAGGAGGCTGGGGCCAGACGGGGCGGAAGGAGCCAGGTCAGAAAGGACTTTTGTCCGTAGTGCTGAGGAGTTTGGACTCTATCCCAAAGCCACCGGGGAGCCACTGCAGGGCTTTAATGAAAGGAAAAACAAGTACCACAAGTGGGCAAGTGAAACTACAAAACCTCAAACGAGAATTGTTGATCTCAGGAGAATAAAACCACCCTCGAGACTGAGCCACACGGTCTCAGTGCCGCAGGGCTTCCCAGGCGGGACTCGGCGGGGAGCACCCCGCGCAGCAGGGGAGGAGAGTGCGGGCTTTTCCCGGCGAGCCTGCAGGGGACAGGCCAGAGAGTCCTGCGATGCCGGGATTCGCAGAGCGCTTTGAGACGCCAAAAATTCGTCTCATCACGTCATCGGGCAAAATGGACGTTCCGGGAGCCAAGGCCATGTTTATCCTATAGTTTCAGAAGACCTGGACGTGGCCCCCCGCACCCCATTCTCTCAGAAACAGTCTGAATGAAGCACAGAAGGAGGGACAAGGCCATGGGGAGAGCACACTGCTGACGCGAGTTCTCCCTCTTCCCCAGCCCGGTATCACACAGACGGAACATGGCCCTTCTTCCTCCCTGCTCTTCCCCAGCGCCCATGCTCAGAGAAACCCCCCATGGGTGCAGTCCAACCCCTTCATCCCAGCCTCCCAGCCTTGCCCTGCCACCTCCCCCAAGCTCCACCCTAGCTTCTAAAGAGCGTTTGTGCCTCTGCTAGCCTTCATCATACACTGTTATTTTTACACAGGTAATTGGGCTGGGGGCTGTCTCTCCCCCTCTACATTTTAAACTTATGAACAAAGAGCCATGTTTCTTATCTCTGCTGCCTATTCAGTGCTTTACCCACAATGTGTGCCAAATAAAGTCTTACTGAATTGAACTGATTACCCTGGTCCTTTCTTCCTTGTTCCGCTGCTAATAATTCTAGGCTCTAAAAGAAAGGAAATGCTTAAAGATCAATTTAGAAATTTAACCCATTTTGTGGATGTGCTCACAAATCTCAGGTATGTTATTTTGTGGGGAGCTAATCTACTTTTTTTTTTTTAATAGTTGTTTTCTCATCAGTTCCTTAATTTTTTTTTAATTGATGTAGAGTTGACATACAATGTTACATTAGTTTCAGGTGTTGAGTCAACTTACTTTTTATCACTGGGCATGATATCGTTTTCCTTTTTAAAGGTAGATACCAATCACTCATACGTTGCTGGTGGGAATGTAAAATGATACAGCCACCCTAGAAAATAGTTTGGCAGTTTGCTATAACACAAAATATGCAATTACCATATGACCCAGCAATTGCACTCTTGGGCATTTCTTCCAGAGATATGAAAAGTTATGCTCACATAAAAACCTGAACGTAAGTATTTATAGCAGCTTTACTCATAGCTGCAAACAATTAGAAAGAACCAAGATATCCTTCAATGAATAAATGTTTAAACAAACTGGCACATCCACACCATGGAATAAAAAAAGAAAAAATGAACTACTGATACACACAACTTGGAGGGACCTCAAGGGTATTATGCAGAGTGTTTTTTTTTTTTTTTAAAGTCAGCCTCAAACAGTTATATGCTATGTCTATTCTAGTAACATTCTTGAAATGACAAAAATATAGAGATGGAGAAGAGTTTAGTAATTGCCAGAGGCTAGAGACTTGGGGGAGGGAAAGGCGGGGGGAGGTGCGGAAGGGAAGAGGGTATGGGCATAAAATAGCAACTCAGGGGATCCTTGTGGTAATGGAACTGTTCTATATTTACACGTGTGATAAAATTAGATAGAACCCACACACACACACACACACCCCCAAGTGCATGTGACACTGGTGAAATTTGAATAAGGTGGGTGGATTGTAACCACAGCAACTTTCTGGTTTTGATACTGCTTTCTAGTTACAGACCATGTTACCTTCGGGAGAAGCTGCATGAAGGGTGCCCTGGGATCTCCCTGTACAGTTTTTGCAACATCCTGTGGATCTACAGTTACTTTTTAAAGAAAGTAGACACCAAAAGCAGATGCACCTTCCACTGAATCAAACTGCCCATCTTCTTGGATTTGTAAAAAGAATATGTGGTATATATACACAATGGAATACTACCGTTAAAAAAAAAAAAATGAGATCTTGCCATTTGCAACAACATGGATGGACCTAGAGGGTATTATGGTAAGTGAAAGAAGTCAGACAAATACCATATGATTTCACTTCTATGTAGAATCTAAAAAACAAAACAAACAGACTCTTAAATACAGAGAACAAACTGGTGGTTGCCAGAGGGGAGGTGGGTGGAGGGTGGGTGAAACAGACAAAGGGGATTAAAAGGCACACACTTCCAGTTAAGTAAGTTAAATAAAAATAAGTTAAATAAAAAATAAATAAGTCAGGGAGATGCAAAGCACAGCATAGGCAATATAGTCAGTAATACTGCAATAACCTGGTATGGTGACAGGTGACAGCTGCACTTACCGAGGTGAGCACTGAGTCATGTACAGAATTGTTGAATTACTATGTCATACACCTGAAACTAATATAGCATTGTGTATTAATTTATACTTCAATTAAAAATAATGATAATTAGGGGATGCCTGGGTGGCTCCGTCGGTTAAGCATCCGACTCTTGGTTTCTGCTCAGGTCACAGTCTCGGGGTGGTGAGATCGAGCCCTGCGTCGTGCTCCATGCTCAGCAGGGAGTCTCCTGGAGACTTTCTCTCTCCCTCTGCACCCCCCTCCCCGTGCTCATGCTCTCTGTCTCAAAATAAATAAATAAAATCTTAAAAAAGTAATGATAAACAAAGCCCCCAAAACCAGGATGTTCTTTTTTCGGTTTCAGTTTTTAAGTAGGTTAGATCCCAACGCTCCCCAAACAATCACAATCAGTCCTTCCCCCACACGTCTCCCATACACACTCACCAATAGTAGAGAGTATAGTTGGTGTCTGGACTTGTATTCCTTCCAGGGAGCCAAGTACACTTCATGTAGCTCAGGTTGTGCCAAACGCATTGTAGTTCAGTCACAGCAGACTCGGGATCACCTAGAAGACCCAGCCAAGGGTTTAGGATGCTTCTTTCCCTGTGAGCCAAACCCGCCAAACCCTCTGGGGCATGAGGGATGGTGAGAGTGTTTTACCAGAAAGCCAATTCCTAATTTCTCATACCATTTTACCCAGAAGGCACCCAGGATGGAGAAAACCCAAATCTAACTTGTTACAACTTTCTCTCTCACCTCCAGATCCCAAGAAAATATCTTTACTATCACTGAGGGACCCTAACTTTGTATTCCTAACTGGAGAGAGTGTTTCATGGTCAAATAATATTTCAGTGGTAGGAAATGAGTATGGCATTCCTAAAGGAGTGTGAAAACACAAACAACCCATATATCTACCTGTCTTTAAAGAAAACAAGTCTATTGAGTTAAAATTTACCTTCCTGTCTTTTGACCAATACTAACACATGTTGTTTTTTTAAAGACGAAACAAACATTCTTCCTGAAGCAGCTTGGGGGAAAGTCAGCATTAATACAACTCTTGGTAGTTGTTTACTGTGTGTTAAGACTTTAGGAGCCATATAATCTTTATCATCTGAAATCCCTACCTTTATAATATAGCCTTTTGAGTTAAGGCATCATGTCCGGATTCTTGAAGGAGTATTATCCAGGGGCATCATCAACCATTTTAATGTCATAGTACAATTTAGGCTTTTTCGTATTATTTATTAAACTTCTAAAGAAATGAGAATGGGGCGGTAAGTTGTTTCAAACCAGGCTCCCAGCCTTGTGGCAGTACTGAATTTTATAGTTTTACAAATGGGACTTCATATACTTCTGATCCGTGCAAGGCAGGTAGAGGGAAAGGCCTGGAGAACGGGCCACATAGTGCTAAGGTTTGGAAGTGGGAGAGATGGGACCCTCCAAACAAGGGGCAACATGGGATTACTAGATGATACGCATGCAGCCTTTACGCATTGCCGGGCGCTGTTCTAAGCCCCTCGCCTAGACTGACTTCTGTAACCCTTTCGACAGTCCTGGGAGGCAGGTGCTATCATCAAGCCCATTTTACAGCTGAGCAAAGCGAAGTAGGGAGGGGCTAAGTCGTCTGCTCAAGGTCACGCAGCTGTTCCCTGGCAGCACTGCGACTTAAGCGTGGACATCCAGGCTCCAGGAGCCCTGCCCTCCATCAGGATAAGCTCCTCCCTGCACGCAGCCCAAGAGCCAGCAGGACCTGGGTGATGGGCAGGAAGGGGCCTGGGGGCCAAGGCCCAACCTGCCCACGTGGCCACGTTTCCTAGGGCTCGTCCTGAACTGGAGCTAGGCCAGCAGGCCCGTTTTCCTTTTCTAACATCTTTCCCCCAATACATCTTGTCTATCAAGCTAATCTTTCTGTCGAATGAGGAAGACAGTATTGGGGGGTTTTCTTAAGGCACTGGACCTGTAATCTGAAGACCTAGAGCAACCCACTCAGTTCCTTTCTTGCTCATAAAATGGGGCGGGGTAATAATCCATGCCTTGCTCGCTTCGCAAGATAAGCTTCTGAGGCTCAATTTAGGGGAGGATGTCTATATGTGTACATCACATGCCGAGTGATTAAATGCTCTAGAACTCTGAGGCACAGTTAGTCAAGTCGTGAGCACCTCGAAGGCAGGGACGTCCTCGTATTTATCACCTAGTACACGTGCCTGGAACTTATCAGACTCAGCAAATATTTGAAAACTGAATGAATTAACGAACACTGAACATAAACATATGGATAATTTGCCTTTCTCCCCCATGTACCAACAAACAGTGCTTTCGCTGGTTACCTTCCGGGGGCGGGGTGCACTTCTCCACCAAAATGCTAGGATTGTCACTTTCATTGGTGCTGCACTGGGACCCCACTTGCAGACAAATCCTCTCGTTCAGGGGCACTTCTTTTGAACGATGAGTTTCAGGAGCAATTTTCTAAGGTTCGGAAATTGTAAAAAGGTATTGCTCTAGCAAACATATAGCAAAACACTTAGGTAATAAAACATGAGCATGTTCAAATGTGTAAAAAAAAAAAAAAAAAGGGAAGGTTATCAGATGGCACAGGTCAGCGACTCTCAACCTCGGTGATTTTGCTCTCCCTGCCCCCAGCCCCAATCCCGGGACCGTGCTTGACTGTCACAGCTTAGGAGGGCGCAGCCACTGGCATGTGGTAGGCAGATGCCAAGGATGCTACTGAACATGCCTCGGTGCCCAGGACAGCTTTCCCTCCCCCTATAGCAAAGAATTAGCCTGCACCAAATGGCAGTGGTGCCACCGTTGAGAAACCCTGGTATAGATAAAAGACAATTTCCCACATTTTAAATGTATAAACATCATGACATTTGCCTATAAACCTACCATGCTAACACATCAACTGTCTAAAAGCAATTTTAAAGGAAACACAGTAAGATTAGCAAAATTAAATTCCTAGGGGCACCTGGGTGGCACAAACGGTTAAGCGTCTATTGGTTTCGGCTCAGGTCGTGGTCTCCGGGTCGTGAGATCGAGCCCCACATCGGGCTCCGCGCTCAGCATGGAGTCTGCTTGGGTTTCTTTCTCCCTCTCTCTCTGCCCCTCCTCCTTGTGCTCCCTCTCTCTCCCTCTCTCTCCCTCAAAATAAATAAATCTTTAAAAAAATTCATTTCCTAACTAGATGCAGTATACTATCAAGATCAAGGTAAAAACTGCTTTAAGAATCCAGTAATCCGGGGCGCCTGGGGGGCTCAGTCGTTGGGCATCTGCCTTTGGCTCAGGTCGTGGTCCCGGGGTCCTGGGATCGAGCCCCGCATCGGGCTCCCTGCTCGGCGGGAAGCCTGCTTCTCCCTCTCCCACTCCCCCTGCTTGTGTTCCCTCTCTCGCGGTGTCTCTCTCTGTCAAATAAATAAAATCTTAAAAAAAAAAAAATCCAGTAATCCTGGTCACTTCTGAGGACAGAAAGTAAAGGAGGCCCTGAGGACCAAAGAGAGACGTCATTAAACATCTTTCTGCACTGTTTGACCATTCTGACTACCTCACACAAACACAGAAATTTTAAACGTTGCTATATGCACTGAGTATACCACACTCTTATTCTGAAAAGTAGATGGGCTTGTGGAACTACAGAAAGCCAACTTATAGACGGCATACAGATACAAATCACAAATCTGGTCAGTATGACTCAGAATAATGAGATTAGAGGGCTCTTTAGGAAATTAACATTTCCCAAACGGACAGAGTTGGATTAAGAATGAAGCTGCTTTTAATCAGAGCTCCAAGGAGCTTCCTGTTTTGCAATGGTTTCTGACTCAAGTTGGAGATAGCATTTCCTTTTATATACGTGCTGATGGCCCTGAAGGGGAAGATTTGTCACATTTACCTCTATCTGCCCCCCTAAGGAGCTACTCTGCCATTTCCCATGCCTGAGGTCAGCTGAGCATGGGGGCAACTGTGAGATACTCCCAAAACCAAGACATAAGGATGCTCTGAGAGAGGTAGCTAGCAAACCAACAATTAATGAATCATAGCAAAGACATGAAAAAAAGTCACGTTAGAGAGACTGAATATCTCTTAGGCCCAGGCAAGACAGCACTCTGAAAAGGGAGCCAGCTGGTCAGCTCTGAAGAAAAGACAAACAAAGGTGTGTGAGCAAACTTCTGGCAGGGAGAAAAGAGGGGGATTTGGGCCCATAGACAATGAGTACTTCTGTCCACTGGCAAAGCTATGCCTACCTTCAATGAGACCTCTAGCTACTCTTAGCCAAGTACATTTGCACAACTAATTTCCGATTCCTTCACAAGAAACCTACTTATCATTTGGCTTTCTATATAGTTGCTGCCTACAGGGATGGAACACACTAGTTACGCCAACAGAAAGCTTTCTAGAATGTTTTTTCACCGTGACAGTTCTTGTGGCAAAGTAAGGAACTGGCCCTTGAGAGATGAATGTGTGCTGAGGAAATGAGGGTTCTCAGCCTGTGAAAGTGAAGACCAGCCCCAGGATCACGGTAACGGTGGCACAAAAGTTCCAAGTGCAAATTTCACCGTCACAATTTTACTAAGCTCAAGTCCTATATACCCCTGAAGGAGCCACCCTGACCCAAGGATCCTTGATAATTCTTGTTTGGAAGCAGCCTCTGTTCTCTGAAGATACCAGGTGGAACATGTATGGTTAAATGCCATAAATTAGAATCATCATGGGAAAAACCCCAGTTCTCTTATTATATTAGATACCGTTCCAGTGAGAAGGCTGAGGAATTTTATTACACAGAGATTTTTATTATAATCAAATTTTTTAAATAAAAAAAATACTTTAGTACTTAATCTGAACCTTGTCCTTGGGGGCATATAAATAAAAACTGAGAGGGGCGCCTGGGTGGCTCAGTCGATGGGCGTCTGCCTTCGGCTCAGGTCATGATCCCAGGGTCCTGGGATCGAGCCCTGCATCGGGCTCCCTGCTCCGCAGGAAGTCTGCTTCTCCCTCTCCCGCTCCCCCTGCTTGTGTTCCCCCTCTCGCTGTGTCTCTCTCTGTCAAATAAATAAATAAAATCTTTAAAATAATAATAATAATAATAACAACTGAGAAAAGAGACAGTGGGGGAAAAACAAAATCATTTTTAAAAATCTCTTTCAGGGGCGCCTGGGTGGCTCAGTCGGTGAAGCGACTGCCTTCGGCTCAGGTCATGATCTCAGGGTCCTGGGATCAAGCCCCACACCAGACTCCCTGCTCATAGGGAGCTTGCTTCTCCCTCTCCCTCTGCCGCTCCCCCTGCTTGTGCTTTCTCTCTCTCTCTCTCTCAAATAAATAAAATCTTTAAAAAAAAACTCTTTCAAAGTTTAAGGTAAACAATATTAAACTGGCATGAAAAAAAGGAGAAACCCCAGTTGTCAATGATCACCAAGTCCAGCACGTCTCTATCAGACAAGGAACTAAATTCCTCCCGGCAGATCTTGATGAGATAAGGCTGATGGCTCCCACGTGACTTTCGGCTGTGGTGACTCATTCCCCTGGTAGCTGCTGTAGGACACTCTGCTCCACCCCTTGGGGAATCTGGGCTTCTTTGAAAATTTATCAAAAACCAAGGCCAGGGCGCCTGGGTGGCTCAGTTGGTTAAGCGACTGCCTTCGGCTCAGGTCATGATCCTGGAGTCCCGGGATCGACTCCCGCATCGGACTCCCTGCTCAGCAGGGAGCCTGCTTCTCCCTCTGACCCTCCCCCCTCTCATGTGCTCTCCCTCTCTCATTCTCTCTGTCTCAAATAAATAAATAAAATCTTTAAAAAAAAAAAAAAAAAAAAAAAAAACAACCAAGGCCAGAGTCCTGAACTGGTCCCTCCCTGCTCAGGACCAATGTTCATTTGGCTGGATCACACCTTTCCCAATTCCAGATTCCTTTCTCAGTAGAAAAAGAGAGTTGGACTCAGCTCCTGCCTCTCTGGATGCCTGGATGGAGCAATAGCTAAATTTATTCACCTAGTGAGACTTGCTATCTCTGGGTGATAAAAGCGATCTAATCTGATGCCAAAGCACATAAATCAACATTCTTTTTAACAACAACAAGCCAAAAAACAAAAACAAAATCAAAACTTGATGCCAGATCCTCCTACTTGCCAGATTGGGAAACTAGTAGATATCGCTAAAACAATGGTGGAGGGCAGCCACTTAAAACTGACCTTGTGTTTTTATTTTTTATTTATTTGACAGAGAGAGACACAGCGAGAGAGGGAACACAAGCAGGGGGAGTGGGAGAGGGAGAAGCAGGATTCCTGCTGAGCAGGGAGCCCGACGCTGGGCTCGATCCCAGGATCTGGGATCATGACCTGAGCCAAAGGCAGCTGCTTACTGACTGACCCACCCAGGCGCCCCTGGCCTTGTATTTTTAAAAAATCATCTATGAATCCCTATCTCTCGTGTTAATGGTCCTCCAATTCGAAGATTGAAAATGACCTCAAGGGTTTATCTCATTTAGCAACTTAGGATCTTTAGATGGTCGCATAAGCCCCCCTAACATGTACAAATTATCCGAAAGCCGTTCCTTCAATATGCTTCAAAGCACATATACGCCCCAGTTTTGTCTGATGATGGCAATGCTTTGTCTAAAGGATGGAAAGGGGAAAAGGAAATCACTCCTGCCGTTCACGGTCAGCCTCAGGATTATAAACTTCAAAAGGTTGGCCAGGAAATCTCCCATCATTGATTACAAGGGATAATCCGTGTTTATCACGAGTGGACAGCCATGAACACTGTCAAATGGCTGGAATATAAAGGAGCAGGCCTTAGGCAGAGGTCTCCCTTCGTGGTCTCCATCTGGTCTCCTCAGGGGCAAAATGGAGGGTAATATTAGGTTGAACCATATGACCTAAAAAAGCAACAATTTCACGTGATTCAACTTAACAATAATAATAAAAGCTGACAATTATTGAACGTTAACGTGGTGCCAGATGCGTTACAAACATCATCTCCTTGAATACGCGCACCATTCACACAAAGTAGGTCCTACCCCAGCATTCTACAAACAAGGAACTGGAAGCTCAGAGAGGTTAAGTGACTTGCTCAGCCTCCTAAAGCTACTTTCAAGTCTAAATGTCTGTATCTACACTGTGGAATGAGCCCCATTTCTAGGCTAAACTACCATCATGTCTACCTGATCGATCCTCGGGTGTGCTTGGCTGCCTAAATGAATGTGGACCTGTTAGGAAAAAAAGGTGACCTCTCCTCAGTTTCAATGAGATACTTAGGTGAAGGACTTCAAGGTCTTTCCCAGAATTTCTCAAGGCTGAACTAGGAAAGTGGCCACCAAGAATCCAAATGCCTATGGCCCCTCCTTAGGAACAAGAGGAAGCCAACAGTGTGAAAAGGGGAACTCAACTCCTGAAAGCATTACAGGCTTCTTTTTGCGTCGACAGCATCTCTTTTTTTGTTTGTTTGCTTTTATTTAATTGAAGTATAGTTGACCTACAATGTGATATTAGTTTCCGGTGCACAACATAGTGATTTGACATTTATATACCTTACCCGGTGATCCCCGTGATAAGTCTAGTTACCAACTGCCACCACACAAAGTTATTACAATATTATTGGCTATATTCTCTATGCTGTACTTTTCATCTCCATGACTTATTTATTTTATAACTGAAAGTTTGAATGACTTAATTCCCTTCACCTACTTCACCCATCCTCCATCCCCTGCAACCATCAGTTTGTTCTCTGTATCTGTGAATCTGTTTCAGTTTGGTTTTGTTTGTTCCTTTTGTTTTTCAGATTCCACATGAGAGAAATCATATGGTATTTGTCTTTGGTTCCATCCATGTTGTCACAAATGGCCACATTTCATTCTTTTTTATGGCTGAGTAATATTATATACATATAATATGTGTATATATATATATATATATATACACATCTTTATCCATTCATCTATCCATCTATCAGTAGACACTTAGGTTGTTGCTTCTATCCCTTGGCTATTGGAAATTGGCCATTGTAAATAATGCTGCAATAAACACAGGCGTGCGTGTATCTTTTTAAATGAGTGTTTTCATTTTCTTCAGGTAAATACCCAGAAGTGGAATTGCTAGATCATAGGGCAGTTCTATTTTTAATTTTTTTTTTTTAGATTTATTTATTTATTTATTTATTTGAGAGGGAATGAGAGAGAGAGCAAGCACATGAGAGGGGGGAGGGTCAGAGGGAGAAGCAGACTCCCCGCCGAGCAGGGAGCCCGATGCGGGACTCGATCCAGGGACTCCAGGATCATGACCTGAGCCGAAGGCAGTCGCCCAACCAACTGAGCCACCCAGGCGCCCCCTATTTTTAATTTTTTGAGGAACCTCCATATTGTTTTCCATAGCGGCTGTACCAATTTACATTCCCACCAATGGTGCAAGAGGGTTCCCTTGTCTCCACATCCTCGCCAACACTTGATATTTCTTGTCCTTTTTTTCCTAAGATTTTGTTATTAAGTAATCTCTACAGCCAATGTGGGGCTCAAACTTACAACCCCGAGATCAAGAGTTGCATGCTCCACTGACTGAGCCAGCCAGATACCCCAATATTTCTTGTCTTTTTGATACTAGTCATCCAGACAGGTATGAGGTGATTTATGTAATTGTGGTTTTGATTTATATTTCCCCAACGATGAGTGATGCTGAGCATCTTTTCACATGTCTGGTGGCCATCTGTACATCTTCTTTGGAAAAATGTCTAGTCAGGTTTAGAGAACCTCCTTTAAAATGCAAATACTTCGGGCGCCTGGGTGGCTCAGTTGGTTGAGTGACTGCCTTCGGCTCAGGTCATGATCCTGGAGTCCCAGGATCGAGTCCCGCATCGGGCTCCCTGCTTGGCAGGGAGTCTGTTTCTCCCTCTGACCCTCCTCCCTCTCATGCTCTCTGTCTCCCATTCTCTCTCTCAGATAAATAAATAAAAAATCTTAAAAAAAAAATGCAAATACTTCTGGGGTGCCTGGGTGGCTCAGTCGGTTAAACTGCCAACTCTTGATTTTGGCTCAGGTCATGATCTCGGGGTCCTGGGATTGAGTCTCCTGTCGGGTTCCATGCTCAGTAGGGAGTCAGCTTGAGATTCTCTCTCCCTCTCCCTCTGCCCCTCCCCACTGCACTCTCTCTCTCTCTAAAATAAATAAATCTTTACAAAAATTAAGAATAAATAAAATGCAAATACTCCTGAGTAGCCTCAATTCTTCATCAGCGAACACCTGAGCCACAATTAACACCTCAGCAGAAAAGGGGCAAGAAAGGCAGATTAGCAAGTTTCCCTCAAGAGGAAGAACCTTTTCCATCCTCGCTTTATTAAGCTTTCACATACATTATTTGCCGTGTCCCAGCAAGCCAGGGAAGTGAGTAAAGCCATACTTTACACAGCAGGAAACTAAGGCTCAGAGAGGTTAGGTAACTCGCCCAGGCCACAGAGATAGCTGAGTGGTCCGCCAACTAGAACCCAGTTCTCCTGACTCTCCCTGCCGCCGAGCTGCATGAATTTGCTGATCTCGAAATTCACTGAGCCAAAGCCCTGTCACTAATAACAACTTCTCATTCAGCCTCCTCACAATCCTGGACAAATTCAACCCCAAATGTCCCTGACCTCCCCCTTCACTGAAAGAAGGCATAAAGATATAAAACAGTTTTGGACAGATGATCTGATGCTTTGAAGAACCTGTCAATTAGAAGGGGCTTCAAACCAATCAGGCCCGAGCGAAAATTCCGTTGAATAAGACTATCATAAGGAATCTGAAATGATCCAGTCCCGTTAACAAAAATTCACGTATGCCCGTTGACCACATCTGACTGGGAAGGCTGAATGTTCCCCTCATTTTTCCTCAGGCATCGGGAAACCTAGTCAAGCCTATCTGCCACAGACGTCTTATTTTTTCACTTGCCATGCGGCCATTTACTCTTGCGTTGCATGGTTCCTGCATATCTGTGTGCATGTCGTTAGCAAGACGGTGAACGTGAAAGCTCCCTGAGAAACCGGAAGTGTGGTCTACATACGAGGCTACAGGCAGGAACACGGGAACACAGTTTAACATAATTATCTGTTCAGTGCCTAGTAGACAAAAGATATCTGGTAGTTCCTAACAGAGTAATCTCATCGCATTTGACTATCAGATAATGAGCAAATATTTTCAAATGTTTAAATGCTCAGTTTTTTTCCAACAGTCTTTTCAGCCATTTTCCCAGGTAAAATTGGGACACGACCCAAAACAAAATTCCCACTTTGAAGTAAGATTGGAATTCCGTTTATTCTTGGCTCCAATTCATAGTGTTCACTTTACCTCGTCAATGCAATACGTTCCAGAACACTTACCTTATCCTGCTTGTTGTCAAAATGACTAAAATACCGTAAGGTGCAATTCGGGCTGGCTCTCTCAGGAGGATCCCATGTCCAGATGACCGTGCAGAGGTTTTCAACAGAAACACTCAGATTTGTCACAGGTGGCTGCGTTTCTGCTCAAATCAAGCACAAGAAATAAATTTAGCAACATCAGCCAGTGCTTTTCAGTGGGCCACGTGAGCCATTCCTCCCAGTCCTAGAGGCCAAGAACACTAAAACTGAGTTAACCACAGCTAACATTTATTGAGCCAGGCACTGTTCTAAGTACTCTCCCCACTAATCCACTGGCTCCTCACAACCATCTGGCGAGATAGGGACTATCAACCTCATCTTAAAGATGAAATGACGGAGGTCAAGAACCATGAGTCACTTGCCCCATGTCCCATAGCTCATAAACGCCAGAGTCGGGATACAGACCCAGAAAGTGTGCCTCCAGGGCCACATTCTGAATTACTTGCTATAGTGTGGACACAGGGAAGAGTATAGTCTTAAATTTCCGCTTCCTTCCTGCAGGAATTTGGGGTTCCCTATGCTTGGGACCTACACCTCACTCGACAGAGCCACGTCAATCTCAGCAGTTCTGTGCGTGAGTTTAAGCAGCATATCTTTTCCTCATGCTTGCTAACGTGACCTGGTAACAGTTTTTAGAACTTTTCCAAAGAAGTCCTGAAAGAGATTTAAGAGTCCTTGTTGTTCCCTTGAGGTCTGACAATAAACAGCTGGGACTGTAGCCTTGACTAATCTGAAGAGGGAAGAGAAGAGGAGAAACTGGACCAGTGTCTCAAAAGTATGTTTCATTTGGAGAAAACCCACCACTGCCTCTACCAAATACTTAGTGACGCTACTATTTTGGACCAAGTTCTATCACCAGGGAAAGGAGTTTGCTTCTGCCCAACGCAGGGAAATACATAGAGCAGGGGTTGGGGGAACGAAACATCATCTCAAACTTTGCTGACAGCTCCTGTGACCAGGACTACCAGGACTGTCCCCCAGAAAGTGGATGAGGAGCGTACAGGGACTCTCTGCCCTATCTTTGCAACTTTTTTGTAAATTGAAAATCACTCCAAAATAAAGTTTATTAAATTAAAAAAAAAAAACCCTCCAAATGGTCCAACGTTGCAAGCAATCATTAGTAATTACTTACGAGCCACAGTTGTCTTAATTTGTCAATCCACAGAGCTGTATTTTTTACTCTATGCCAACACTCTGGAGTGCACTGGGCCTCTTACGGGATCTGTAAATACTTATATCATCACCTTCCTCTTTAACTGAACAAAAAATGCCTTTTGTCCCCAAACAGGAGCCCCACAGGCACTACATAGTTGGCATTTCCCCAAACGTCAGTTTTAGTCATAGCAGCCTGCAAAGGCCCTGGACTTTGGGTATTCATTCCCTCTTTCCCAACTCTTCTACCATTAGTTTTTCCACAAGGCTGACCAAAGGCCCAACTGTGGGCAGGAGCAGCCCACAGCAGGACCAGCAGAAGCAGAAAAGTCCTACTGCACTGCATCAAAACCCAGCTAGTGTCTGGAAGCCCCCACGGCTCGGGCAACAGTGCTAACGTAAGGATTCGAAGCAATGACTAGCGAGTACAGCTACTCCATTTTGGTCTTTCTAACATCACGTGGATGAAACTTTGGAAGACAAATCATTTGTCAGCTATGGAGCCTCTAATAAAACCTTTGTTCCGGGGCACCTGGGTGGCTCAGTCGGGTGAACGTCGGACTCTTGGTTTGGGCTCAGGTCATGAGATCGAGCCCCGTGTTGGGCTCCGCGCTCAGCACAGAGTCTGCTTGAGATTCTCTCTCCACCCCTCCCTCCCCCTGCTCTTTCTCTCTCTCTCTCTCTCAAATAACTCTTTAAATAAATAAATAGTACATAAATAATAAAAAAAATAAAAACTTTGTTCCTCCTAAAGACTATAATCTACTTTAGGTGTCTCAGTCTTATTCTCTACTTTCCAGAAACAGAGTGCAGCAAACTTGCTGACGCTCTACCTTCCTACCCCCACACAAAAATTAAAGCTCTGATAATAAAAAATATACTACCTATTTATGGTTCACATAAATCACACTTCAATCTTCAAGACTTATAAAATCTACTTTTTAACCTCAGTATTTTGATAGAACAATAGCCTGCATTATTTCCAATCTCTCCAATGGGTTTATTTTCCCCCCATCTGTTCTGAAGTGCCTTTTAGTCAAATCTTCTAATTGGTTTGCATTTTAGGACTTGTGGCTATCTGCCATCCTTTTTCTCCCCCCCAATGGTTCCTTCCATTTCCCTTGAGATTTTTCTACTTCTTATACTTTAAAATACATGCACGTGCACACACACATACACACACTTGTCCAGAAACTTTAAATACATAATCTCCAAACATTTAGATAGAAATGAATACGTGTGTATATGCATATAACACACTGAGATATGTACATAAATAAGTGGTGACTGTACTTCTTGTAAAGATCTCTGACAGCTCCTCATGTGTAAGACATAATATACTTTCAGTAGAGTGTAGGATTAAGAGCATGGACTCTGGAGCCAGACTGCCTGAGTTCCTGCCCCAGCTCTGCTACTTACTAGCTGGATAGTTACTTAACCTCTCTATGCTCTAGTTTTCTTATATGTAACACAAGGATAAAAATAATAACCCATCAAAAAAGGGTCATTTTGAGGATGAACTGAGTTAATACAGATAAAATGCTCAGAACAGTGCTCGGCCCAAAGCAAGTGCTATGGAAATGTTAGCTATCTACTTTCTTTTTGAAGAAACAAAACAGCTCTCAACAGTTGCTTTGGTTGGCTGTGGAACGTATACGTGCCCGCAGCCTGTGAGACAGAACAAGTTAGACCATTTCTTAGAGGTTGATCACTGCCTTCCGAAAAGGGGAATGGGCAGGCGGGAGGGACTCAAGTGGGTGGCTCCCCCCAACTCAACTTCAGACCTCAAGTGAGTCTGTATGGTCATGAAGCACAGCGTCCCATTCTACTTAGGAACTGACATGGTCCGTGCTCTTTCTAATAAGGCATGTTGCTTAGGGATTCACTTTTGCTCTCCCCTACCCCATTCCAGGAGCTGGCAGCGGCATGCATATTCCGGGAAAAGTTAATCACAACAGTCATACATGAGTCACTGCCTCCTTCCCTTACATCTAGTCAGTCATCAATGTCTGTCCATTTCTTCTTGCAACATCTCTTCTAATCATCCCAATTACACCAGCGTGCTCTGCTGGGCCCCTCGAGGCAGGCTGACCCCAGGTAAGTCCCGGCCCTGGACAGGAGACACTTATAACACATCTTTCTAGCAGACATCTTCAACCCTGGAGCCCTGCATAGCTTTACATTCCAGCGATTCCTGTCACCCGGTCAGGTCTCCCTGCTTGCTTCTCCTCCGCTGTCATGTCCCTCGTGCCGTGCCCCGCTCAGCGCCTTCGTGGGCAAACGAAAACTCTTCCGCCTCGACTGACTTTGCCAACACACCCTCCTGCCAAGCCGGGCTGCTCACTGCCCACAAAGGAACACCCTCTGCCCCCGCACTCCTGCGTCTCTGCTCCTGCTCTTCTCCCCCAACTCGGAAGAATTTCTCCACCCACTCAAATTCCACCCATCCTGAAGGTCTAGCTCAAGTTTTTACCACTTCCCGGCAACTGCCGGCCCTCACGGCTCTCCCTCCTCCGGACGCCTACAGTGCTTACGGTTTGGACCACGCGCTGTGGCCCTTATAAAGCGAGTCTCCAATATACGGTCAGTCACTTCTTAACAGATGACCTGGACATCTGTTCATGGGTCCCAACCAATCCTGCCCTGCTGCTCTGGGAGGTGCCCAGCTCCTCTCCCAGCCAAGGACTCCCCTCCCTTCAACAGAGGGAGGCAGTGAATACAGTGGTCAAGGGCATGAACTCTGGAGTCTGGCCACCGGGACTGGAAGCCTCGCTCCACTCTACCATAACCCACGAGGCCTGGAGCAAGGCTCTTTTTTTTTTTTTAAGATTTTATTTATTTATTCATGAGAGACAGAGAGAGAGAGAGAGAGAGAGAGAGAGAGGCAGAGGGAGAAGCAGGCTCCCAAGGAGCAGAGAGCCTGATGCGGGACTCGATCCCAGGACCCCGAGATCATGACCTGAGCCGAAGGCAGACGCTTAACCATCTGAGCCACCCAGGCGCCCTGGAGCAAGGCTCTTAACCTCACCGTGCCTCAGCTACCTCATATACAAGATGGGACTCACAGCAGCACCTACAGGATAGGTTTTGTGTAAAGACGAAATGAAACAACGTTAAGTGAAAAAACTCACAACACTGCGTGGCACAGAGTATATTAAACACTATAGAATGCTAGTTGTGGTTATTAAGACACGCCACCACGTGGACCAGCAGCCTAAACAGACTAAACAAAGCTGGTAACCTAATCATTTTTATGAACACTGAGAAGCTTAGAGCTAGGAAGAGCCCTTAGAACTTACGGATCAGGTAACTGCCACGTGAGCACAGGGAAATGACTAGCCCAGAGCCCCACAGCTGGGAAATGTCAGAAAACTTAAGTCCCCTGTTTCTTTTTTTTTTCCTTCACCATACCTCCTTGCAATTCTATCAATATTTTTTTAAAAGATTTTATTTATTTATTCGACAGAGAGCACAAGTAGGCAGAGTGGCAGGCAGAGGAAGAGGCAGCCGGACGTGGGGCTCGATCCCAGGACCCCAGGATCATGACCTGAGCCGAAGGCAGCCCCTTTTAACCGACTGAGCCACCCAGGCGCCGCTATCAATATTTTTTCTAATGGGAAAAAAGTTTCTGTATTCTAAGTAACCAAGTTACCAATGAACCGCTGAGACAAAACTGATTAAGTGGGGGGTTGCCGGGCATTATCTAGAAGGCCAGCTGTTGTTACAGCTGTTTGTGTGGGAGTCTGTAGGAGGGAAGGTGTTGGAGCAGGGCGGTGAAAATCAGGAACCCAATGAGTGGGGTGACCCTCAACAAGTCCCTTCCCTTCTCTGCACTGAGCTTCCTCATACGGGTTTAAGAATCCGATCTTGCCGCACGTAGGGGGCGGCAAGGATTATGCTGTACACCCTAAGGCTCTCCGAGAACCCCCAGAGCCTGGCTCAGAGCTCAACAACGCAGACGCTTGAATAATTATTAACTGGAAACTTCAAACCTGCCTCAGGCCTCCACTTTAAATGCCACCTTTTCAGTAAGGGCTTCCCACTTCACCCTATTTATAACGGCAAACCCCTTCCCGGCTTTGTTTTTCTTCCTTGTACTTGGTGCCATCTGACAACCTGATATTTTACTCCCCGCCTCCGCCCGCACCCCCCAACCCCGGGACTCTGCCAATAGCACGGAAGCTGTACAGGGCGGGGCCTGGTCTGTTTCACTCACCCCCAGCGTCCTCAGCCCCTAGACCACCACCTGGCATAGAGCAGCCTGCATACGTTTTGTGGACTGAATCAATAGAGCGCATCAAGATTTCCCAATCAACACTTCAACTTGGGTTTCAAAGCCCAACACACTGGTGGAAATGCAGTGAGCAAATTGTGGGCGTCTGTGTCAATATGGTAATAAAACCTCTCAAATTTGGAGCCACTGTGGTCCCCCGACGTGGCCAGAAGGCCACTCGAGCCGGGAGCTGTCCGTGAGGAAGTCATTCTACTTTTCCCGGTAGAACTCTGCCCGGCTGATTGATGAAAAGCTGCCACACAGGGCGAGGGGTATATGCGAACTCCCTGGAGTACCTTGGCAACTTTCCTGTAAACCGAAAATTATTTCCAAATCTAAGGGCTATTAAAGAAAACAAAAAGGCCTTCACGCCGATGCTGCTCCGGGTTTCCCAAACGGATTTCCCGAACGCCAGAGGAGGCCGTGGCCCCCACGTCCTTTCTCCGCGAGCACCGGGGTCTTCGGGAGCTCCCTTCAACTCCACCCCCGCACTCGACCCGCGAGGTTCCCGGCAAGGAGCCCCGGGGCGATCCCGGCGCGCCCGGACCTCGGTCGCCAACCCCGCCGGTTCCTGGCCCCCTCATCCCCTCCCGGGCGACTTCCCGGGTGCCGACCCGCCGCCCTCGGACACCGCGGCCACTTTTCTCTCCCGCGCCTGGGCCCCGGGCTCCTCGGCTCTTCGCGACGATGCGAGGCAAGTGCGGCGGCGAGTCGTCCCGCTCCGCCGCCGCCGCCACGGCCGCCCGCGACCCGGGAACCCCAGCTCGAACCGGGCGCCGGAGGCTGCGGTCTCCGAGCGCGGGGCGTCGTGAGGCCGGCCCCCCCAACCAGCGCCCTCCCTCGCCGCAGCCCCCGGCCCCCGTCGGCCGCGACCCCAGCCGCCCCCTCGGCCGCCGCCCCGTGCCGGCGGCCAAACTCACCGGTAGGCGCGGCGCCCCCGCCGCCGCCGCCGCCGCCGGCGCACAGCAGCAGCGCCCACAGCCCGCAGAGCCGCGCCGGCCGCTCCATGCAGCCCCTGTCCTCGGAGCCCGGCCGGGCTGCGGGGCTCGGCAGTCTCCGCCTCCTTCGCTCCCTCTCCCACTTCCCGGCTCCGCCGCCCTGGAGACTGGGGGCCGGCGCAGAACGCAAAGGCCGCCCCGCCCACCCGCCGCAGGTAACCCGAGCCGCGAGCCGCGAGCCGCGGGCGTAGGGGGCGGGGCGCCGGGGTCCTCGCGCCTCCCGCGCCTGCCGCGCCTGCGGCGCCTCGCGCCGCGCCACCCCTGGCCCCGCCGCCGCCCCGGCCGCTCCGGAGCCCGGCTCGGCTCGGGCCAGACTGGACTTCCTCGAGCACGTCGCGGCCCAGCCCAGGCGCCCGCCGGTCCCGCCCTCCGCGCGCCCGAGCCAGCCCCGGCCGGCGCCGCCTGTGCGCGCGGAGCTGCGGGACCTGGGTCGCGCCGGGGCTGCCGCCGTCCATCGCCCCCCGCCCCGGGGCCCCGGGTCAGGGCCACCGCCGGGAAGGAGCCGCGGCCTGGGAGTCCGGAGAGGCGGCTCCCAGTCGTCGGCCTCTAAGCCCCTGTTTCCTAAACTCTGACTCCAGCCTTCCTAATCCCAACCCCACCTCCCAGGATGGGCTCGGGGCCCCAGACCTAAGGGGGGACTTAGCAGGGGCGTGTTTGGCGAAAAGGCCGGAAGGTGTATTGGAAAGCTGGCAATACAGAATGTTGAGTCGGGGGGGGAGGGGGAGCAAAATTTTAAATGGGAAGGACGGTGCCATACTATGTCCAGTACTTGCATTCTGAAAAGCACACAACCAGCTTTCTGCATTTTTCTTTTTCACAGGTTTAGAGTCAGACGGTGAGTCAGAAGGACACACAGAAAGTGAGTGACTATGAAGGTCGATGAGGCTGGGGATGGAGGAGAACGGGAACCCCTGTTACTTTCCTATTGCTGCTATAACCAATTACCATAAATGTAGTGATTTGCCACGGGGTTTTTCTTAGAGTTCGGGAGGTCAGAAGTCTCACTGGGCCAAAATCATGGCGTGAGCAGAGCTGTGTTCCTTCTGGAGGTTCTGAGAGAGAAGCAGCAGGGTTTAGCTTCTCCAGGCGGCCCAGGCCACTGCTCAGGTCACTTCTCTGATTCTGACCCTCCTGCCGCCTTTTTTCATTAATAAAAACCTTAGTGATTAGATTGGACCTACCAGATAATCCCCATCTCAGAATCCTTTATTGAATCACATCTACAGAGTCACCTTTGCCATATAAAGTCACGTATTCACCGTTGGCTGGGACTAGGGCATGGACATCTTTGGGGAGGGGCATTATTCTCTCACCACCCCCCCAAAAAGGGTCAGATCTGGATGGATGATGAGACCCACTAACCCAGGTGTATTTTGGTTGAATTAAGCCAATGTGTACACCCGAAATCTGTCGCAAAAAAATATAGCAGTAAAAATGCTGATAACACACCTAGTCTCCAGGCATGGGGATGTTTAACCTACCCGAAACAACGGCCTCACTCTGAGAATTATGGCCCTTGAGTTCAATAAATATTTACTGTCCTTCCAGGAACTGGGGTAGCCCCTAATTAAAAGCAGGCCCTGCCAACAAAGAGCTGCCACCAGTGTGGGGGGGGCTCTCATAAGGGCAAAAGCAAGGAACTGTGGGGCACAAAGAAGGGGCACCTTCTGGGAGAGAAGGAGCAAAGGAGGCTTCCAGGAGGCAGGCCTCCCTGTGCAGAATCTTGAGATAAGTCTTGGCATTCAAGGTTCAGAATCACTCCTTGTCTGCATGTATTACTGAATGATGTAATGTTTATGAAAACACTTTGTAAGCTATGGAAGCTGGTAGAACTGAGAGATATTACTATTATTTCTGAATCCCCTTGCAGATAGGCCAGCCACTTTCTAACCTAAGACCTCACCCCCACCCCCGCTCACATCACCACACACATATATACTTGTTGACATTTGCTATAAACATTATACAGTAAGTTTATAATAACATTTCCAAAACGATTATGTCATCGGCCTTTTACGAAGTCTCCACTTGGAACAGGAGCCCCTGGGGACTGGCTTAGTGCCACCGTGGGCATTGTCTGGCACGGATTGAGGGAGTGCCTAATGAAATGAATAGTAATGGCAGCAAATGGCTAGAAAAATAAGGCTCACGACGGTCGTTAGCCTCCAGAAAAGGTCCCGAGAATTGTGAGAGTTGTGAGGCAAAAGACAAAGGGCAGAGGCATGACCATAAGAGTACTGAGCTGCTGACCATGAGTACAAGTGTTCCAGGCAGGGGTGCCTGGGGGGCTCAGTCGTTAAGCATCTGCCTTTGGCTCGGGTCATGATCCCGGGGTCCTGGGATCGAGCCCTTCATCGGGCTCCCTGCTCCGCGGGACGCCTGCTTCTCCCTCTCCCACTCCCCCTGCTTGTGTTCCCTCTCTCGCTGTGTCTCTCTCTGTCAAATAAACACATAAAATCTTAAAAAAAAACAAAAACAAAAACAAGTGTTCTAGGCAGTCCCACTTCCTCTCTACCCTAAATTTTAAGCCACGTTTAAAAAAAAAAAAAAAGGTTTAGGAATGCTCTCTCTTCAACATCAATCTTTTATTTGTAATTTCCGTGTACTTTTACTCAAAGAGCATCTTAGATTGAATTAGGCCACTGCTCTGGTCTGCGGGAGGATGAAGCCGAAGGGATGGGTTCCCAGGCATTGCAATAAACATCTCTTACTTGGGCTTTGTGTAATCCAAGTCACGATGAGTCCGCATCATGTTTAACTGTAATTCGTAATTCATTGAGCCCCTGACGATTTGGGTGTGAGACTACCGATTGTCTTTCCTTTCGCTTTGGCCCTGAGGTGGCTGGAATTCTGGACTGCCCCAGGTACCTTGGCCGCTCCCATTGGCTTTTTGGATCTTTACCCTTTTCGCTAAGGCTTCCTCCTTTTTTGTGAGTGGAGTTGGGAGAGGGCACAAACAAGAAAATAGTTGGGGAGAAAGAATGATGTTCCTCTTTCCAAAGTCAGCTCTCTTTCCAGCCAGTTAGAAACACCCTCCTGAATTCATCAAGGATGCAGACTTCAGCATATATACCAAGGGCTTAGCTAAGAATTCTGGCCCCTTAGGTAAAAATCTCACAAAGGGTCTTATGCCTTTTATCAGGCCAAAACCGAACAGATACTCACCACCACTGCAGTGAAAAGAAAAAAGGGAAACAGCAAATAGGGAATTTCCCTTCTTCTGACACTAAAGCAATAGGTCCCCACGAGGGTTGATTTGTCCTCTTCAGGAGACATTTAGCAACGTCTGGAGATATTTTTGGTGGTCCCCACTTGGGGTGCGAGGGCGTGCTACTGGTATCTAGTGAGTAGAGGTCAGGGATGCTGCTCAACACCCCACTATGCACAGGACAGCCCCCCCCAACCCCTACAAAGGATTATCCAGCTCAGAATGACCAGAGTGCCAAAGTGGAGAAGTCCTGAGCTAGTGTACTCTTTGTTATATTTGCACTTGGCCCCTATCCATCCATTGTCCTCATGCCCACCAAAAATCAGTGAGAGGTTGACACTCAAAGTATTTAACCTTGACACATTCCTTTCCTGTATCTGGCGTGTGTGGTTTCCCCCGCCCAGCCATCCAGCCACGCAGGGCTTCTATCACAAGACATCTCTCACGTCAGTTCTCCCCCTTCCTCACCTCCACTGGTCTCTTCAGGTCCTTATTGCCTTTTCCTTACAAGGGTCTGCCCTTCTCCCCGCCAGGTGACAAATCTTCCCGATGTGCAGGTCGGATCATTTCACTCCCAGCTCAAGCTTCTTAAAGGGACACCTCCTCCCCTCAAATGCCACAAAAGGTAGTCTTGACTCCTTTGTCTGCCAGCTTGCTTCTTCATGACGGATTCCCCGAATTTCTCACAGTCCCCTCACCAGCCAGGCTCCCCCAGTCACTCCGCGGCCCAGCCCTCTCAGCCAACCGGCCAGCTTTAGGCTCAAAGTCCTTTGCAGGCAGTTTTGTTTGGCCCACATCGTGTTTAAATATATTTGGGTTTAGATACTAAACATGAAAAAAAAAATCAGGAGATTTTGCATGACACCCCGGATTTTCAGCTTCTCTTAAGAAATCAGAAGTTCTGGGGATGCCTGGGTGGCACCGTCAGTTAGGCGCCTGCCTTCAGCTCGGGTCATGATCCTGGGGCCCTGGGATCGAGTCCCGCATCAGGCTCCTTTCTCGGCGGGGAGCCTGCTTCTCCCTCTTCCTCTGCCTGCCGCTCCCCCTGCTTGTGCTCTCTTTCTCTCTGACAAATAAATAAATAAAATCTTTTTTTTTTTTTAAAGAAATGAAGATACCAGAAATTGGGGTAGCATTGGACCTGAGTTCCAGTGCACCAGCGGTCCGCGGGTGCTCATCAGGTGCTGCCACCTTAACAATGGGGCATGTGCTCCCAGTCGGCACAGGCCCGATGCTCCCTGGCCTGGCCTGCTTCCCCCACTTACCACTTGCCTGGCCCCCGTTTGTCACCTCTGATGTTTTCTCCCTACAAACCTACCCTCTTGCTGTTCTCTTTAACCAGAAAGCTTTTCCGTTCCTCCAATGTCACATTTTTTAAGGTTCTTTAACCCCCAAATGCAAAATTCTTTACTCTCTCTCGACAAATGCTTCTACTGTAGCAATTAACAAAGAGGTTTGTGTGCATGTCCTGAGCTGCCCCCAGATTCAAGCTCCTGGAGGCCGGAGACTCTGCCCAGGGTAACTCTCGGATTTTCACCTACGAGGAGCTTTGGGGCAGTAATCTGACTGGAAGGGACGACCACCGGGGGGCTTGTCCTGAAACCATGTGCGTACAGCAAGTGTGGACACGCTTCTCTTACTTAGATTCTGAGTTTGTTTGGGGTGGCTCGAGCAAACACGCTGTCTGGCACCACAGAGAATGTAAAACTGAATGTGACGCGGTCAATGTCAGTGCCATACCACGCTCTCGGGGTCTGGGTTTCGGTGACTTGGAGGTTCTTGCTCTTCCGTAAGTGGTTTTCCTTGCAGGTTTAGTGCAGCTCACTCGGGAGAGTGCTGTTTGCACGGGGGCTCCGGACTGGATCCTCCGGCTTTCGCCTGAGGCTGAGAAGTGTGCTGCTAGGGTATCTGTCGGGGTCAGTGTCCTGAGGCCGATTGATTTCAGGTCTCCAAACTTTACAGTGATTATTAAATTGACTCTTGGATTCAACAGGGCACTCATGTGCTCAGGACCCTCCATGAGCCTCCAAGGCCCTACCCTAACCCCCCTTCTCAGGACGCTCCACCAGCCTCCAAGGCCCTGCCCTACCCCATCTGCTCAGGAGCCTCCACGAGCCCCCAAGGCCCTACCCTAACCCCCCTTCTCAGGACTCTCC
>NW_023270175.1:10316140-10381751 GCF_011800145.1 Mirounga leonina | reverse complement strand
AACCCCCCTTCTCAGGACCCTCCACCAGCCTCCAAGGCCCTACCCTATCCCACCTGCTCAGGACCCTCCACCAGCCTCCAAGGCCCTACCCTAACCCACCTTTCCAGACTTCCCTCCCGCTGCTCTGCCCAAGGCATGCTCCTCCAGCCACCCTGACCTTCTGGCTGTTCCTCACAGGAGTCAAGTGCACTCCAGCCTCGAGGCCTTTGCCCTGCCCTATTTCCTCTGTGAGTTGCTCCAACCTCCCAGGATAGCCACACGTCTTACTCCTTCGCGTCATTTAGATGGCTCATCGAGGCCCGCTCTAGCCACCACTCGAAAATTTCAAGCCCCACCTGCCCCTGCCTGCTAGCCCCCTTCCTGGGTCATTCTGCCCCATTTCCCTGGAATGAAAGCTTCGTGAGGGCAGGGAATGTTTTCTGGTTTGTTCCCAGCTCTATCCCCAGCACTCAGAATTGTACCCGACACATAGTACATACTCAATAAATATATGAATGCATAAATCACACTGTGCCAGGTGCTGTGAGGGATACCAACCGACCAACGAAAGGCAGCAGTTCGTGTGGTTGTCCTTGGGAAATTTCCAGTCAAAGCTGTGGGGAGGCATAGAAAACAATTAGGGAAAATACAGCAAACACAAACATAAATGCTCAGAGAAAGGCAAGACGGACCAGTGTGGTTGGAGTTGCTTTGGACGACTTCTTGGAATGGATGGGCACTGAACTAGACCTTGAAGGATGGCCAGAACTTGAGAGAGGCAGGCGACAGGGAGACAGAAGGAGAAAGAAGTCAACAGCTGTCACTTTGTGGCTGGATCTCATAAGCAATAAGGAGCCACAGGAGACTTTTATGACCAAGGTGGTGACATTGTAAAAGTGACGTTTGGGAGATCTGGTTTTCTAAGATCAATGATCAAAACTTCCTTGATTCTTGCCTGGAGGCCAGAAGGCTGGGGGAAGACTAGGCGAGGGGTTGGCAGTCAAGGACAGGGGCGGCTCCCACCCACCTTCCGGCTCCACCATCAGACCCCAGGGGCTGTGAGGCTGATTCTTCCCTGCGCCCAACTCCTTGGGGGTGCTGCTCTATGAAAGAGCGTGCCTTCGGGGCCTGGCCCCCTAGTCTTTCTTGCACCCCTTGAAAGCAGTCAACATCCTGTCCAGTCACTCCATGGCCTCAGTCCCTTCAGGCTGCGAACTCTTCCTCTCTGGAATCGGCTCTGTTCTGCTTTCCAACACTTCCGTCTCTGAAAGAGGAAGGGCCTCCATGCGTCAGCATCCAGGGCTCCTCCTTTGGCTTTTGGTTTGGGGTGCTTTCGTTGCTGCCACCACCCCAGCATCTCACCGCACCCTCTCCCCCGCCGTGCCTGACCCTATGTAGGTCCTGTCCCCTCCCCCGGCCCAGCCAGGACGGGTCTGGTCTTTGCACACCGTTGACAGCATTGTTATTGCCTCACCACTTAGCTAGCATTGGTGTCTGTCTGTCTGCCTCTCATCTTGTCAGCCCTAAGGCTCCCGAGGTTAAAGATTCAAATGCCTCCTTCGCTTGTTAGTGCCCCGCACCTTCTTGCCCTGAAAAGTCTCCATTGTTTGTTTGCCTTAAGCGTGTAGGATAATTCCTCTTCAGCCGTGCCCTCATTCACACAGCCTCTTTGAGGAGGAGGAGGAGGCCATTTGCATAGCCATGACTCCCACAGGAACCCACACTCTAATTTGCACATCCCCTCCCTCTCCCGGGTCGTTTTGCCTACCTGCCTGTTGGACAGTTCCCTAAACAAGCAAGGAACTGAGAGCCTCAGTCTGGAAAACACTGGGTTGGGCCGGGGAGGGGACGTGTGGGAACAGCCAAACTCATCATTGCACCCTCGTCCCGAATGGCCCTGCCTCTCCCACATCCCCTCACCTGGACTGCCTTTTGTGACTGCACTAGTCAGAACCAGGCGACTACAGGACTGCGACACTGCCTAGCTGCTAGCCTCCCCCGGGCTGAGCGGTGGCCATGTGCGCTCCGTGCTCTCACAACAGAAGGACAGGAAGTGGCTAGTCATTTCCCTTCTCTGCAGCCTCAGTTTCCAGGATGCTACCCCTCCTTGCAAATTTGATGAGGTTCGCTTTGTGACACAATGTAGAGTTTATTTTTGTAAATGTTCTACGAGTGCTTGAGGAAAATGTAGACAATTGACTCTGGAACAATGTGGGGGTTAGGGACGCCATCCCTGTGCACAGTTGAAAATCTGCAAATAGCTTTTGGCTCCTCCTAAACTTAGCCTACTCCCCCAAAATAGCATACTCTTGATATGAGGCCTTACTGATGACATCAACCATCAATTAACACATGTTTTTGTATATTCTATGTATTATATACCATCTTCTTAAGATAAAGTAAGCTAGAGAAAAGAAAATCTTATTGGTGGGGGTGAGCCTGGGTGGCTCAGTCGGTTGGGCATCCGACTCTTGCTCTCAGCTCAGGTCTTGATCTCTGGGTAGTGAGTTCAAGCCCTGTGTTGGGTTCCATGCTTGGTGTGGAGATTACTTTAAAAAAAAAAAGGGAAAAAATCTTATTAGGAAAATCATAAGGAAGAGGAAATGCATTCACAGTACTCTGCTGTATTAGTTGAAAAAAATCCGCCTACAAATGGACCTGCACTGTTCAAACCCGTGTTGTTCAAGGCACCACTGTATTCTCAAATTATAGGCCCAGTGTTCTTTGTATGGATCAAGTTTGTGGATCATGTTGGTCAAATTAATATTCTTGCTAATTTTTTTGTCTGTTGGACCTATCAGTTACTGAGAGATGTGTTAAAATCCCCCGTCATGATACTACGATGGTGGATTTGTCAAATTCTTTTAAGATTTTATTTATTTATTTTAAAGAGCGCACACGCAAGCAGGGAGAGGGGCAGAGGGAGAGGGAGAGAAAGAATCTCAAGCAGACTCCGCACTGAGCATGGAACCCGATGTGGGTCTCGATCTCACGACCCTGAGACCATAACCCAAGTGGAAATCAAGAGTCGGACGCTTAACCTGCTGAGCCACCCAGGTGCCCCGGATTTGTCAAATTCTTTGTTGACTTTAGTTGTAATACATTTACGCTTGTTTTTACCATCTGATTTTGTGCCATTTACCCCATTTTTTTTTTTTCTGTTTCTTTTTGTCCTTTCCTCTCTCAACTTCTTTTCAATGCTGGGCTCTTGGGAGTCGTTTTTCATTACAAGAGGGTGTTTTATCTTTTGTAAAATAGGCATAATAGGGGCGCCTGGGTGGCTCAACTGGTTAAGCGACTGCCTTCGGCTCAGGTCGTGATCCTGGAGTCCCGGGATCGAGTCCCACGTTGGGCTCCCTGCTCAGCGGGGAGTCTGCTTCTCCCTCTGACCCTCCCCCCTCTCGTGCTCTCTCTCTCATTCTCTCTCTCTCAAATGCATACATAAATAAAAATCTTTAAAATAGGCATAATAGTAGTGCCTACCACAGGGTTTGTTGTAAGGGTTAAATGAGATGAAGAAACTCACACTGAATGTTAATCCAGTGCCTAACATATAGTAAGCACTAATAAATGGGAACTATTATTAGAAGTTCTAGTATTCTGTCATCTTTAGGGTTCCCTTGTCTCTTACAGTTCCGCTTCTATTGTTCTCCTTTCTGCTGATATTGTCCCATTTGTTCTCAGTCTTTTTTCTTTCATTTCTCCTTTACTGCCATTCAGTTTCCTGTTTCCTCGTACTCCTTCATCTCCAGGCGAGCTCCGCATGCAAGCTGCAATGGTGGAGCCCCTTAGGGAAGAGTGTCAGCATGGAGGGGCTTGGTGGCCCAGCGAGGGCAGGAGGCAAGACAGCGGTGCCTGGTCCCCTGATTCCCATTCCGCAGGGTGACAAACGTACCGCCCAACACGAAGCCAACCCTACCCGTTACTCTAGGTTGGCCCTGGCGAAATCAGACCCGCTGGGATCATCGGTTTCTGTGAAATGGGTACAAAGCCATAGAACTCGACACCTAAGGATACAGTTGCTTTCCTTAGTGCTTTTGCCTGTGGAGTACAGCTGGGGCCTCATGGTCTGCTCTCAAGAAGGAGTCCTGCTGTGGGAGAGTGGGTGTCACCTCACTAGGAATTTGTATATGTATAAACCAGAACCTGGAAAGAGGAACCATTTGTGCTCGAACACATGTGGTCAGAGGAAAATTTTGTCATCATTGCTGTGACAGACCTGCAGCTAAATTTAGCAAGCTGTGTATTTGTGTGTGTGTGTGCGTATATGATGCTTGGACATCACACACGATGTTTCCAAAAAGCAAAAACTCCCCAGACCAAAAACTCCCCCAATACCAAATCAAATACCCTGATTTGGTATTTGATTGCCATGGCCATCCCTTAGTCCAATTACTTCAGAGCTTTGCTTTTTTCTGTGTCCTTTGGAGCATGACATTCTTTCAAGAGACATTGTGTCACTGGAGGACCATTGGCACTTGGTGGAGTTTTGGGTGTTTTTCTGTTCTCTGGTGGTTTCCACACTTGGATTGAAATAAACAGAGGTGTTGAATTTCCATATTTCAAATGGGCGTCACTCGAATATGAGAGTCTAATCTTTCGATGGCAATTAAACATATGCCTTTCTTCTTCACAATAAATTTTATTTTATTTTAAAGATTTTATTTATTTATTTGAGAGAGAGAGAGTTAGAGAGAGAGAGAGATCACGAGCAGGGGGAGGGGTAGAGGGAGAAGCAGGCTCCCCGCTGAGCAGGGAGCCCAATGCGGGACTCGATCCCAGGACTCTGGGATCATGACCTGAGCTGAAGGCAGACGCTTAACCACCTGAGCCACCCAGGTGCCCTTCACAATAAATTGTAAATAGATGCTGTTGATATTTTTGCAACTTCTTTTTTTTTTTTTAGAGATTTTAATTTATTTATTTGAGAGAGAGAGACAGAGAGAAGAGGAGGAGGAGCAGAGGGAGACGGAGAAGTAGACTCCCCAATGAGCACAGAGCCCAAAGGACGATGCTGGGCTGGATCCCAGGACCCCGAGATCATGACCTGAGCCAAAGTCAGACGCTCAAACGATTGGGCCACCCAGGAGCCCCTGAAACTTCTTTAATACAAGTGCAATTGCGACTTCTGATGTAGATGAAATGCAATATATTCCTGGCCATTAGTATATATAATCACAAAATGCCTCTCTGTGATTCAGACGTTCAAAAAAAACAAACGATATATAATGTGTTGGATCTGTCTTCCTGGAAACAGGAAATAGGAACACTTTAGTTTCTTGTAAGCCACAGAAAGGATATGGAGTAGCAGATGAGATAAACATGCTGGGGATAGGGGTGCAAAATGGGAAAAGGAACGGAGATGAGAGGGAGAGAGAGTTTTCCGATTTTGGTAGTCAGGACCCCTTTAAAGTCTTACAAATGATCCAGGACCCTAGGTCCAGTCCCAGACTTTACTTCCTGGGGAACCGAACCTGTGACAAGCCCAGGGCCCACCACATTGATGCTTAAAGTATCGAAGCAACTAGTTTCCTCAGTTACAAGAACGGTTGACCTGAAACAAACTACATGTAATGGCTTCTAGGCACACGTGGGGGTCATTCATCTTGTGAACAAGTTCTTTAAATCTCTTAAGGCGTTTCTCGATCACAGGATTTATTAAAAAGAAGGTGTAATCGTTAGGGAAACGCAAATCAAAACCGCAATGAGATGCCACCCCACAACCATTCAGGGGCTTATTATTTTACAAACAACAGGAATTAAGTGTTGGTGGGGATGTGGAGAAGTTGGAATGCTCGTGCACTGCTGGAGGGAATGTGACCTGGGGCGGCCGCTGTGGGACACAGCGTGGCGGTTCCTCAAAAACTTAAACGCGGACTTGTACTGATGTCGTTTTGGAATGTTGGTGGGGTCCGGAGCCGAAGGCCAAGAAAGAATTCTTGAGACGTCTTTGGTGCAGAAAGGTGATTCTATGAAAGCACAGGGACAGGACCCGTGGGCAGAAGGGGTTGCTGCAGCTGGGTGGTGAGGGGTGGATGATTATATACTGGGGAGTTGGGGGAGGTAAGGAAAAAGGGGGGTGTCCAAAAGGACTTTCTTTCTTTCTTTTTTTTTTTTTTTAAGATTTTGTTTATTTATTCGAGAGAGAGAGAGAGAGAGAGAAACAGCTTGAGAGGAAGGAGGGTCAGAGGGAGAAGCTGGCTCCCTGCCGAGCCGGGAGCCCGATGCGGGACTCGATCCCAGGACTCCGGGATCATGACCGGAGTCGAAGGCAGTCGCTTAACCAACTGAGCCACCCAGGCGCCCCAAAAGGACTTTCATATGCTAAAGAAGACTCACGGGATACTGGAGGCCTGGTCATTGTCAAGCTAAGGTTGTTTTTCCTTCTACTAAGGCATTAACATTAAGACAGCTGGGAGCTTCCCAGAGGAATGTTATACTCTGCCTTTCTCAGGTCCTTGTCAATGGGCTGCAGGTGGTAAAGAAATTTAAATTTGTTCCCTTTCCCTTCTGCCTCGGTTTCCCACATCACGGAGGGATGGAGGGGAGGGTGACGTTGGGGCTCCAGGAACTTGAGTTATGGGTCTCTGGAAGCTAGGTTATTGATAAGAATGCTTTTTCCTTGGAAATCACTAAGTCATTGGTAAACAGATGGAGACTCAGGTCTGGCACGACTGTGATCTCTGTCAGTTACCTATTTGTTTTCCCTTCCCTTAGCTTTAGGGCAGCCAGGGGTGCCCGAGGAATGTCACACATGTCCCACCTGGGAGTGGCGGTGCGGGGGGAGTTTGCAGGGTGTCAGCTTCTGCTTTGTCCTCAGCTTGCCTTCTGTTCCCTCATCTGTATGATCCAGCAAGTCCACTTCTAGGTATATATCCAAAAAAAAAATTCAAAGCAGGGACTTAAACAAATATTTGTACACCCAGGTTCAGAGCAGCATTATTCCCAGTAGCTAAAACACGGAAGCAACCCAAGGGCCCATTGACGGATGAATGAATAAGCAAATTGTGGTATACACGTGGAATGGAATGGAATGTTCATCAGTCTTAAAAAGAAAGGCATGGGCGCCTGGGTGGCTCAGTCGTTAAGCGTCTGCCTTCGGCTCAGGTCATGGTCCCAGGGTCCTGGGATCGAGCCCCGCATCGGGTTCCCTGCTCAGCGGGAAGCCTGCTTCTCTCTCTCCCACTCCCCCTGCTTGTGTTCCCTCTCTCTGTGTGTCTCTCTCTGTCAAATAAATAAATAAAATCTTAAAAAAAAAAAAAAAGGCAACTCCGACACACGCTACAACAGAGATGAACATGGAAGATATTGTGCTAACTGGAATAAGCCAGTAACAAAAGGACAAATACAGTATTACTCCTCTTCTCTAGGGTATCTAGAACAGTCAGATTCATAGAGACAGAAAACAGAATGGTGGCTGCCAGAGGCTGGGGTGAGGGGGAAGTGGGGAGTTATTGCTTCATACTCACAGTTTCAGTTTGGGATGATGAGATAGTTCTGTAGTTGGACGGTGGTGATGGTTGCACAACAATGTAAATCTATTTAATGCCACTGAATTGTACGCTTAAAGTGGTTAAAATGAAAAAAAAAAACAGAAAATGGTTGAAAAGGAAAATGTTATGTGTATTTTACCACAATAAAAAATGTAGACAAGTTTTTTTTAAAAAAAGATTTTATTTAGGGGCACCTGGGTGGCTCAGTTGGTTGGGCATCTGCCTTTGGCTCAGGTCATGATCTCAGGGTGCTGGGATCAAGCTCCGCATTGGGTTCCCTGCTTAGTGGGGAGTCTGCTTCACCCTCTACCCCTCCCCCAACTCGTGCTCTCTCTCTCTCAAATAAATCTTTTTTTAATGATGTTATTTATTTATTTGAGAGAGAGGGAGAAGTAGTGAGAGAGAGCATGAGCAGGAGGGAGAGGGAGAAGCAGGCTTCTCGAGCAGGGAGCCTGACGTGGGGCTCGATCCCAGGACCCTGGGATCATGACCAGAGCGGAAGGCAGATGCCCAACGAGTGAGCCCTCCAGGTGCCCTAAACAAGTTTTAAAGTACAAATATGTCGGAAATCTTGCAATACATTAGTAAAAGGGTTGCATTAAATAGTTAATGAATCATTCCTTTTTATTGCCAAATGATGGTTCATTGTATGGATATACCACCTTGAAAACATTAGGCTAAGTGAAAGAAGCCAGTCACAAAAGTTCACTTATTGTCCGATTCCGCTTACATGAGATGTCCAGATGAGAGAAGTCTATAGAGAGAAAAGCTAGTTGAATGGTTGCCTAGGGCTAGGTGGAGACGTGGGAGGAAAAGAGCCATGACTGCTAATGGTGCTAATGGACCCAAGGGTTTTGGGAGCAGGTGATGACAATGTTTTAAATTGATCGTATGATCAATGGATGTACTGAAAATCACTGAATTCAATTTATTTTATTTATTTATTTAAAGATTTTATTTATTTACTTGACAGAGAGAGAGACAGCGAGAGAGGGAACACAAGCAGGGGGAGTGGGAGAGGGAGAAGCAGGCTTCCCGCGGAGCAGGGAGCCAGATGCGGGGCTGGATCCCAGGAGCCTGGGGATCATGACCTGAGCCGAAGGCAGACGCCCAACGACTGAGCCACCCAGGTGCCCCTGAATTCAATTTAAATGAGTGAATTATATCTCAATAATTCTGTTAACAAAAAGGTTAACAAAACCACAATAATAGAAAGACTCTCTAGAGGAGTATCTTTCCTAATTGACCTAGGAAATTAAACTTTGATGCCCCAGTGTGGAAAAGTTGATGGGTTTTCTTGTATTTCCCTTCGATCATTCAGTAAATATTTATTGAAAACTTTCTGTGGGCAAATAATACTATTGAAGGTACCGAACAATCTACAAAAAAAATGTTGTTTTAAAATATGGTGTCTGCTGGGGGCACCTGGGTGGCTCAGTCAGTTAAGCATCTGCTTTCGGCCTGGGTCATGATCCTGGGGTCCTGGGATCGAGCCTCGCATCAGGCACCCTGCTCAGCAGGTAGTCTGCTTCTCCCTCTCCCTCTAACCATCCCCCCTGCTTGTGCTCTCTCTCTTTCTCAAAAAAATAAATAATCTTTAAAAACAATATGGTGTCTGCATTGATCAATGGAACAGAAGGCCCAGAAATAAATCCACACTTATATAGGCGATTAATCTTTGACAAAGGAGGCAAAAATAAACAATGAGGAAAAGACAGTCTTTTCAATAAACAGTGCTGGGAAAACTGAACAGCTACATGCAAAAGAATGAAACTGGATCACTTTCTTACACCATATACTAAACATAAACTCAAAATGGATTTAGGATTTAAATATAAGACCTGAAACCATAAAACTCTTTTTTTTTTAAAGATTTTATTCATTCATTTGAGAGAGAGAGAGTGAGTGAGAGAGAGCACAAACTCGGGGAGCAGCAGAGAGAGAGGGAGAAGCAGACTCCCTGCTGTGCAGGGAGCCTGACTTAGGCCTAATGCCGGGACCACGGGACCATGACCCGAGCTGAAGGCAGACGCCTAACCGACTGAGCCACCCAGGCACCCTGAAACCATAAAAGTCCTAAAAGAAAACCTAGGCAGTAATCTCTTGGATGTGGGCCTTAGCAATATTTTTCTGGATTTGTCTCCTGAGGCAAGGGAAACAAAAGCAAAAATAAACTACTGGGACGACATCAAACTAAAAAGCTTCTGCACAGCAAAAGAAACCATTAACAAAATGAAAACGCAACCTACTGAATGGGAGAAGATATTTGCAAATTATATATATATCTGATACGGGATTAATATCTAAACTATTATAAAGAACTCATGTAACTCAACACCAAAAAAACCCACAAATAATCTGATTAAAAATGGGCAGAGAAATAGGCATTTTTCTAAAGAAGACATACAGATGGGCAACAGACACATGAAAAGATGCTCAACGTCACAGATCATCAGGGAAATGCAAACCAAAACCACAATGAGATATTACCTCACACCTGTCAGAATGGTTAATACCAGGGGCACCTGGGAGGCTCAGTCGTTTAGGCATCTGACTCTTCATCCATGATCTCGGTGTCATGGAAACGATCTCCACATTGGGCTCTGTGCTGGGCGTGGACCTTGCTTAAGATTCTCTCTCTCCCTCTCCCTCTGCCCCTTCCTCCCTCTCCCTCTCTAAAAAACAAACAAAGAGTGCCTAGTATCAAAAAAGCAAGAAATAAGTGTTGGTAAGGATGTGGAGAAAAGGAAACCCTTGTGCACGGTTGGTGGGAATGTAAGTTGGTGTGACCACTATGGAAAACAGTATGGAGGCTCCTAAAATGCTAAAAACAGAACTGCCATTATGACCCAGTGATTCCACTTCTGGGTATTTGCCCAAAGGAAACGAAAACACTAATTCAAAAAGATTATGCACCCCTGTGTTTATTGCAATATTATTTACCATAGCCAAGATATAGAAGCAACCGAAGTGTCCATCGGCCAATGAAGGGATAAAGAAGATGTGGTATGTGTATGTTCACACACACACACACACACACACACTGCAATATCACACAGCCTTAGAAAAGAATAAAATCCTGCCATTTGTGACAGCATGCATGGACCTAGTGTACTATGGGAAATAAGTCAGACAGAAAAACACAAATACCATATGATTTCACTTACATGTAGAATCTAAAAACCGAAATAAGTGAACAAACAAACAAAAAGCAGAAATAGACTCATGAATACAGAGAACAAACTGGGGGTTGCCAGAGGGGAGGAAGGGAAGGGGTTGGGGGAAATAGGTGAAGGGTATTAGGAGGTACAGACTTCCAGTTATAAAATAAATCAGTCACAGGGACGAAAAGTCCAGCATAAAGAATACAGTCCATACTGTAATAACTTTGTATGGTGACTACACTTAGAGTGGGGAGCATTTTGTAATGCACAGAATTGTCAAATCGCTCTGTTGTACACCTGAAACAAATATAACATTGTATGTCAGATGTATTTCAATTAAAAAAATACAGTGTCTGCCTTTCAGAAGCTCACTCTCTGATTAAGGAGACAAGCCATACACACATGAAATCAATTTAATCAAGGCAATGCCATGCTGGGGTTCTTTATTTTATTTTCTTTATTTATTTTTAAAGATTTTATTTATTTATTTGTCAGAGAGAGAGAGAGAGAGAAAGCATGTGCACAAGGGGGAGCATCAGGCAGAGGGAGAAGCGATGAGGGACTGGAAATTCTCTCTCTCCCTCTCTCTCTGCTTCTCCCCCTACTCGTGCACTCTGTAAATAAATAAAACCTTTAAAAAAAAAGAGAGACATTTAAAAAAATAGAATGTTCAGTATCCTGGTTGGGCACAAATTAGGGATTCAATAAGTACTAGAAGGTAATGAAAAAATTTACATTAAAATGTTAACATTTTTGGATGATGAGATTATATTATTTTTGCTACTTTCTAATTTTTTTCTCAAAATGACTGATTACTTCTGTTTTTACATTTTTATTCTTAATATTTTCAGCATACAGAAATGTATAGAGACCAACAAGATGAACACTCATGCCCATTACTTAGCTTTATTAAACTAATCCTATGCCATATTTATCTGAGTTTCCTCTCTAAGAATTAAAACATTATAAACAGAGTTGACACCCCATGTGAACCCTTTCTCAAGTCTGTCCCACACCATGTCTCCCTAGAGGTAACATGATCTTGAATATTTTTATACTACTACTACAATGAGGATATTCATAAATATGTAGAACTGTTTTGCATATTTTAAAACTATATACAAATGGTAATCTGTATCTATATCATTCTGGAACTTGCCTTCTTCTTTCAGCATGTTGTCTATGAGAATCACGTATGTCCATACATATAGCCTGTTGTAGTTCATTCATTTCCCTTGTTGTAGAATATTCCAGAGTGTGTGTGTGTTTCCATATCCATTCTCCTGATGGAGGATGTATATATTGTTTCCATTTTTTCACTATTACCAATAACATAGCTGCTATGAAAATTCTTGGGTATAAGGGCAGATTTCTCTAGGTGTCCGTCAAGAGGTAATATTTGCATCTTACCAGGAGTACCTGAAAGTTTCCATTGCTTCACATCCTTGCCAAAATTTCTTTGTTGTGCTTTTAAAAGTTTTGCCAAGTTGATGGGTATGAAATGGTGTCTTATGTAAAGCCTTTTAGAATGTTGCCTGGCACATAGTAGGGTCTCGGTAACGTTGAGTTATTATTTTAATTAACATTTCCATAATCAATGTGGACATTGGGCACCTTTTCATCTGCTCACTGGTCATTCAAGTTTCCTCTTTTGTGAAGTGCCTCTTCATCTCCTTTTTCCGTTGTTTTTTTTTTTTTTACGAGGTTGTCTTTTTCTTATTAATTTATAGGTTTTAAAAAATATTTTCTTGGGGCGCCTGGGTGGCTCAGTCATTGAGCGTCTGCCTTCTGCTCAGGTCATGATCCCAGAGTCCTGGGATTGAGCCCCGCATCGGGCTCCCTGCTCCGCGGGAGGCCTGCTTCTCCCTCTCCCACTCCCCCTGCTTGTGTTCCCTCTCTCACTATATCTCTGTCAAATAAATCAAGAAAATCTTTAAAATATATATATATATATTCTTGCATGAATCCTTTGTTGCTTATGTAGTTTGTGGCATGTCTTTACTTTCATTTATGGTGCTTTTTGTCATTTGGAACTTTACTTTTTATTTTAATGTACTCGATTTATCATATCCCCCTTTGGGTTGTGCTTTTTATAGCTTGTCTAGAAAATCCTTCCCTATTAGTGGTTATGAATTCTCAAGGGGGCTCTATTTTTCTGCCCAGAATCCGGGCCTGGGTAGGCAATCTTTTAGTTAAGTCTCTTCGGCCAGTGGACAGCTATTTTCCTAATTTGCCAGTTCAGTGAGGGATAGCTAATTGAGGGTCCAGGACTTAGATAAGGTTCTTGGTTCCCAGGCCTTGGCTTCTTTCTGTGTGTACATTATACTGATTAGTGTTAGGTTCAGCTGAGAGCAGCAGAGCTCCAAAATAATAGTGGTATAAACAAGAGAAAAATATGCCTCACGTAACAGTCCAGAGAAAGGCGGTCTAGGCCGCTGTGGAGTATTTGCCCTCACCGTGCTCTCAGACACCCGAGGCTTTTATATCATTTTTTTTTAAATATTTTATTTTTAAGTAATTTCTGCACCCAACCTGGGGCTGGAACTCACAACCCTGAGGTCAAGAGTTGCACGCTCCTCCAACTGAGCCAGCCAGGTGCCCTCGTATATCTTGTTGTTCCATTCTATGTGGTCTCTGTTTCTCAGGTCACCTCATGGTCCAAAATGGCTGCTCCAGCTTTAGCCTTCACTTTCACGTTCCAGCCAGCAGGAAAGAGTAAGAGGTTAATAAGGAACATTGGGGCACCTGGGTGGCTCAGTTGGTTATGTGCTGGACTCCTGATTTCGGCTCAGGTCGTGCTCTCAGGGTCATGAGATTGAGCCCCATGTCAGGCTCCATGCTGGGTGTGGAGCCTGTTTAAGATTCTCTCTCTGCCCCTCCCCTCCCCTCTCTCCCTCTCAAAAAAAAAAAAAAGGACATGGCCACTTTTAAGGAAGATTCTTAGTAGCTTCCATATGACATTTGCTTTTATATCCCATTGGTCAGAACTTAGTCACAGTAGGTTTTATTTTGGGTAGCCATGTATCCAACAGAAACTGGATGCTGGGGGAGAACAGTCTTGGCCACAATGGTCAAATCTCAAGTCAGTGGTTTGCAGGTGACCTGTATGCCACTCTAGTTTTTAGTTCTCTTGTTCTTTCTGGTACCTTATTTTCTTGTACTTTCCACTGTGCCTTTCAGCCGTTTATCAAATAAATATTTACTAAGCACCTACTACAGGCCAGAAACTGTTTTCAGAGCTGGGGTTATAGCAGTGAACAAGACAAAGGGCCTGCCCTCACAAAGCTTGCATTATAGTTGAGGGAGACAGACCATAAAGGAACTGGGAAATGTAATGTTGGAGAGTGTGGATTGGTATGGAGGAAAATAAAGCAGCTTACGGGGGAATAGAGAGTGCTGGCAGTGGGGTGAGCAGTTATTTCAGGGAAGACCTCTGTGGTGAGGTGACATTTGAATGAACCCTGCATGAAATGAGGAAGAAAGCTAGGGGGGTTTTTGGCCAAGAGCAGAGGTAAGAGCAAGTGCAAAGGCCCTGGAGTGGACGTGGACACGGCGTGTTCAAGGACCAACAAGGTGGCCTGTGTGATCGAAGCAGACGGGATGGTGGAGAGGGATAGCAGTGGTGTGCCAGGGGTAGCAAAGGCCCAGATCAGTTAGGGCTTTGTAGGCTTTTGTTTTTACTGGAGGGAGAAGAGACGCCACTGGAGCGTTTAAACAGAGGCATGATATGATCTGCCTCATGTTTTTTTTTTCTTTAAAGATTTTATTTATTTATTTGACAGAGAGAGACACAGCGAGAGAGGGCACACAAGCAGGGGGAGTGGCAGAGGGAGAAGCAGGCTTCCCGCCGAGCAGCGAGCCCGATGCGGGGCTCGATCCCAGGACCCTGGGATCATGACCTGAGCTGAAGGCAGACGCTTAACGACTGAGCCACCCAGGCACCCCATGTTTTTTTTAAGATTTATTTATTTATTTTAGAGAGACAGAGATAGAGTGGGGGGGGGGAGGGGCGGAGGGAGAGGGAGAGAGAGAGAATCCCCACGCAGACTCTCCATGAGCATGGAGCCCGACGCGGGCCTCGATCCCAAGACCCATGAGATCATAACCTGAGTCGAAACTGAGAGTCAGACGCTCAACAGAGTGAGCCACCCAGGTGCCCCTGCCTCATGTTTTAAAGGGATTTCTTCAGCTGTTGAGTTGAGAATAGACCCTAAGTTAGTAAATGGTGGATGCAGGGAGAGAAGTTAGAAGAGTTAGAAGACCACTGTGGTTGGCCAGGCAGGTGAAGTATGTTATTTAAACTAGGATGGTAGTAATGGAGGTGGCGAGAAAGGGTGAGATTATATTTTGAAGGTATGCCAAAAATATTTGCTGAAGGATTACAAGCTAGGTGTGAGAGAAGGAGAGAGGCAGTAGACCCGACTCCTAGGTTCCTGGCCTGAGCAACTGATTGAGGGGCGATGCCATTTACTGAGAAGGGAAACTGGAAAGAGCAGGTTTGGGGGATGGAGATCGAGAGTCCTGTTTCAACCAGGTTAAATTTGACACATGCCAGAGGAGAGGTCATTATACAATTGGGCATAGGACTTTTGAGCTTAGAGCAATCTCGGTTGAAGGTGCAAATTCAGGAGTCATCAGCACATACATGGCCATGAGACTGGATGAGATCACCGGGCAAGGCAGCAGGGAGCTTGGTAGATTAGGCAACACAGAGGACAAGAACATTCTCTTCTGATTCCTCCTGTTTTTTTTTTTTCAGTGAAATCAGAAGATCATTTGCTGGCGGTGAGATGGTGAAGAGGAGACTGGAGGCTTGAGGACAGGGGAGATGGTATAATATCTATCTGTGATGTTAATTAATTAATTAATTGATTGATTAATTTTTAAAGTAGGCTCCATGCCCATCGTGGGGCTCCAACTCACAACCCTGAGATCAAGAGTCACATGTTCTCGGGGCACCTGGGTGGCTCAACCGTAAAGCATCTGCCTTCGGCTCAGGTCATGATCCCAGGGTCCTGGGATCGAGCCCCACATCGGGCTCCCTGCTTGGCGGGGAGCCTGCTTCTCCCTCTCCCACTCCCCCTGCTTGTGTTCCCTCTCTCGCTGTGTCTCTCTCTGTCAAATAAATAAATAAAATCTTTAAAAAAAAAAAAAGGGAGTCACATGTTCTACTGACTGAGCCCGCCAGGCACCCCTGTGGTGTTATATTTTATTTATTTTTTGTGATGTTATTATTATTTTTTTAGGTTTTATTTATTGAAAGAGAGAGAGCGAGCATGAGCAGGGGTCAGGGAGAGGGAGAAGCAGGCTCCCTGATGAGCAGGGAGACTGTCGTGGGGCTCGATCCCAGGACCCCCGGATCATGACCTGAGCCAAAGGCAGACACTTCACCGACTGAGCCACCCAGGTGCCCCTGTGATGTTATATTTTATAAAACATTTATAGGTGTTTATTGTGGGGAGGAGTTTTGCATTATCCAGTGAGCAGTTTGCTGTCATAGCTCACTTTTATGAGGAAAAAGTTCCTTTTTTTAAAAAAAAAGATTTATTTTTATTTATTTATTTATTTATTTATTATTTTTTTTAATGTTTTTATTTATTTATTCATGAGAGTCAGAGAGAGAGAGGCAGAGGCAGAGGGAGAAGCAGGCTCCCCGCCTAGCAGGGAGCCCGATGTGGGACTCGATCCCAGGACCCCAGGATCATGACCTGAGCCGAAGGCAGACGCTTAACCATCTGAGCCACCCAGGCGCCCAAAAGATTTATTTTTAGAGAGAGAGTGCAAGCGAGAGAGCTCATGCACAAGCGGGGAGAGGGCCAGAGAGAGAGGGGGAGGGAATCTCTAACAGACTCCGCACTCGATGTGGAGCCCGATGCAGGGCGCCATCCCAGGACCCTGAGATCATGACCTGAGTCCAAACTATGAGTTGGGTGCTTAACCAGCTGAGCCACCCAGTCGGCCTGAGGTCCTTTAAATGAAAAGACATGTAGCTACTTACAATCATCCTATCCAAAATAAGCCAAAGATGCTTTATTAAGAAACTAACTTATTAGGCAACATAGAAAGAAAAAAAAAAAAAAGGGAACAATTGAAAATCTAAAAATGTTTCTTAAATTTCAAAAATGAATAAAATAAAATAACAAAATAAAAATAAATGCTTTCCGGGTGCCTGGGTGGCTCAGTCGGTTAAGCGACTGCGTTCGGCTCAGGTCCTGATCCCAGGGTCCTGGGATCAAGTCCCGCATCGGACTCCCTGCTCTGCGGGGAGCCTGCTTCTCCCTCTCCCACTCCCCCTGCTTGTGTTCCCTCTCTCGCTGTGTCTCTGTCAAATAAATAAATAAAATCTTAAAAAAAAAAAACAAAAAATAAATGCTTTCCCCTTATTGACACAGGAGGAGTGACATCAAAGATTGATTTACCGAACGTTCCTTGCTCCCACCAAGACTTGGCGACTCTCAAGCAGGCAGGGTGAACTCCCAGGATGTCTGGCCTCTGGTCATGTTTCCAGAGAAGAACGCTGTTGCCCAATGCCACACTGAGACAGGGCAGAGGACTAGAAATTGAGGAGCAAATGTTTCAGAGGTCCTTAGCAGATCATCTGGGTCCTCGGCACATGCAGACGGTGTGGCTCCAGGCTAGAGCAGATCTGAGTGTCCAGTGTGGAGACCACTAGAGAAAAGAGGCCCGACCTCGTCTAGCCAGTCCCTGAGGTCAGACAGAGCCAGCATGCACCCAAGCTGTCTTTCCCATTCCTTTTGTAGTCCTTCAATGGGACTTCATTATGGAGCACCATTTACTTCTCTCCCAGTCCATCACAGAAAATGGTGGCATACATTATTAGCATATTGTGTCTCCAGTGCCAGAGGAAGGAAGAGGCAAACTAATCTGTAACTTATGCTTCACACTGCGAGGAACTTAAAAAATATGAGAAGCACGTGCACTTCCACGTGCCCTAGCTGTAGAGGATCTTTCCTTGCAGACTTCAATTTTGCTTAACTGTCCATGTCAGAAAGCAATACGGGCAAGTACCTGAACTAAAATGATGTAAACATGGATGTTTATCAACCATTTGCATTTCCTCCTCTGCAAATGGCCTATTCATGTCCTTTACCCATTTTTCTGTTTGGAAATTCGTTTTATTGATTTGTAAGAGCTCTTTTCATATTAAGGATATTTATCCTTAATCTATCATACGTGCTACAAATATTTTACTCAGTCATTTTTTCCTTTGAGTTTACTTATGTTTTAAATTTAACTTTGATGAGATCAAATGTATTAGTTGCTTTTCCTTTTTGACTTCTGGATTCTGAGTCTTCCTTAGCAAGACCTTCTCAACCTTAAGATTGTACGCATGGTAATACATGTTCAATTCTATTTTTTTTTAAAGATTTTATTTATTTATTTGAGACAGAGAGAATGAGAGAGAGAGAGCACATGAGAGGGGGGAGGGTCAGAGGCAGAAGCAGGCTCCCTGCCGAGCAGGGAGCCCGATGCGGGACTCGATCCAGGGACTCTAGGATCATGACCTGAGCCGAAGGCAGTCGCTTAACCAACTGAGCCACCCAGGCTCCCCAATTCTATTTTTTTTAAGGGTCTTGTTTTTCACATTTAAGTCTCTGATCAACTTGAAATTTATTTTTGTGTAAATGGTAAGGTAGGGAATCCCTTAAATTTCGTGCAAATACTTAGCCAATTATTCCAACACTATTTATTGAATAATCCCAACACAATTTATTGATTTATTTCTTGAAATGCAACCTTTGTCATATAGATTTTTACATACACATGGATCTATTCTGTTACATCTTTCTGCCTATTTCTATATTAGCAAATGCCCAGTTTTTAAAACATTTGTTGAGCCTTACTTTTTTAAAGAGCATCTTAAGCTTCACAGCAAAATTGAGGGGAAAGTACAGAGATTTCCCATATATTCCCTGTCCTCACACATGCATAGCCTCTCCCATTATCAACATCCCCCACCAGAGGGGTACATTTGTCACAGCTGCTAAACCTACACTGACACATCATTGTCACCCAAAGCCCATAGCTTGCATTAGGGTTCCCTCTTGGTGTTGGACATCCTGTGGGTTTGGACAAATCCATAATGACATGTGTCCATCATTATATCATACAGAGTAGTTTCACCCTTCCCCACCCCTAACCCTTGGCAACCACTGATCTTTTTACCGTCTCCCTAGTTTTGCCTTTTCCAGAATGCCATAGTTAGAATCCTACAGCATGCAATCTTTTCAGATTGGCTTCTTTCACTTAGTAATAAGCATTTAAGGTTCGTCAGTGTCTTGTCATGGCTTGACAGCTCATTTCTTTTTAGCCTGGAATAATCTCCCATTGTCTGGATGTATCACAGTTTCTCCACTCACCTACTGAAGGACATCTTGGTTGCTTCCAAGTTTTGGTAATAATGGATAAAGCTGCTATAAATATTCATGTGCAGGTTTCTGTGTGGACATAAGTTTTCAATTCCTTTGGGTAAATACCAAGGGGTGTGATTGCTGGATCATATGGTAAGAGTATGTGCAGTTTGTAGAAACTGCCAAACTGTCTTTCAACGTGGCTGTATCATTTTGCATGCCCACCAGCAATAAATGGAGTTCATGCTGCACCACATCCTTGCCAGCATCTAGTGGTGCCCATGTCCTGGATTTCGCCATTCTAATAGGTGTGTAGTGTTATCTCACTGCTGGTGAAATTTGCATTTTCGTGTTGACATAGGATGTGTCCAGCTTATTAATTCTTTCTTCAATGGATCTGTCCTTGGTGTATCTAAAAAGGCATCCCTCTACCCAAGGTCATCTAGGTTTTCTCCGATGTTATCTCCTAAGAGTTTTAAACTTTCTTAGTTTTACCATTTTGCATTTCACATTTAGATCTGTGATCCATTTTGAGTTAATTTTTATGAAGGGTGGAAGGTCTGTGTCTAGATTTGTTTCTTTGCATGTGGATGTCCAGTTATTCCTCAATCATTTATTGAGAAGACTGTCTTTACTCCGTTGTATTACCTTTGCTCCTTTGTCAAAGACCAGTTGACTATTTATAAGGGTCTATTTCTAAGCTCCCTATTCTGTTCCATTGATCTCTCTGTCTCTTCTTTCTTCAATATCACATGTCTTGATTACTATCACTTCATAGTAAGTCTGGAAGTTGGGTCATGTCAGTCCTCTAACTTTGTTCTTCTGGAAATGCCCAGTTTTCATTAGCCATGTTGTTCCTTTTAATGTCTGCGAGACCTTCCACTTTTTTAGGGGGTATCCTCTTAGCTATTCTTGCATCTTTATTCTTTCTGACCAACTTTAGAATTGTTTTGTCAAGTTGAAAACAACCCTTTTGGGATTTTGATGGGGGGCAGCGTTGACTGAATTTACAGATATTTAGGAAAGAAGTCGCATCTTTATAATTGTAACAAGGTATGTTTCTCGATTGATTTTTTTTTCAAATTTCATTTATTTATTTGACAAAGAGAGAGGGAGAGAGAGCACAAGCAGGGGGAACTGGAGGCAGAGGGAGAAGCAGAGTCCCCATTGAGCAGGGAGCCCGACGCAGGGCTCGATCCCAGGACCCTGAGATCATGACCTGAGCTGAAGGCAGACGCTTAAACGACTGAGCCACCCAGGCGCCCCCAGGACGGACTTGATTTTTATATCCTTCAGTAGAGAGTCCTCTCAACCTACTGCTTTTCCTTCAGGGCTAATATCTTAAGAGGTCTTGGGTGTTGTTTATTAAGGGAATTAAAGTGCTTCCTAGGCGACAGCCACAAGAGAACTGGAACTATTGGGAGGGTTGCTGGTAGCGAGAAAGACTTCACTAGAAAGGGGAAGGAATAGCTACAGAGATCGGGAAGCAGACCTCAAGCATAGCCAACCTGCAGCCCAAGTCAGGGTTACACCTGAAGGTCAGGGCACTGCTATTGCTTGCAGCCTGCGAGTACGCAAGGGGACAGATGGTGGCAACCGAGGATAAGAACAGTCACTAGTAGGAAAGGGATCTCCCAGTGGGCTTCTTGGTGGGATGGCCAGCTAGAGGGTCCTTGAGGACAGGCCATCCGGTGGAGTGGCCATCAAGGAGTCCAGTGAGGCAGGCAGTCCTTCTCGGACAGCATTTCTCCACTCTTGCACTACTGACATTAGGGGCTGGGGAGACTTTTGTCGTTGGGGCGGGGGACTGCCTGTGCATAGTAGGATGCTTAGCAGCATCCCCGGTCTCTACCCACTGGATGCCAGTGGCTTGCCCACTTCCTGACAACTAAAAATGTCCCCAGACATTGCCCGATGTCCCCAGGGGAGCACGATCACTCCCAGTGAAGAACCACTGCTCCAAGATCTAAGCGACCGCGAAGCAAACTAATAACCAAAGTGAGCACGTGAGATCAGCCAGCAGGGGCCCAGTGGTGAAGGCGCCACTGGCCTCCTGGAAAGGCGAAGTGCGAGATACCCCCACCGCCACTCGGCCACATCCTGGTAGAGGGGGTGGGATGGTGAGGGCGCTGACTTCCCAAGGATGGCCCAACGTCCATGCAGGGGGAAGCAGCAGAGCAGGGGCAGAGACAGATTTGCTCATGACCATCTGAAGGAAGAAACCCTTGCTGGGCAATGCATGGCAGGTAGGGAACCGGAGGGCAGAAAGCTCTCCATCTCTGAGAAGGGTTTCAGATTCTTGGGTGAAGAAAGGGAAATTATGGTCATTTCCACCTCAAGAAGTTTACCTCGTGAAGACTTGGCCGATCCTGGCTAAATGTCAGTGTCCCTGAGTTGCAGCAGCTTGCAGACTTACTGAAATGCCCGTAGGTGAGCTGAGCGGGACTCACGGGTCATGGTTGTGGAGACTGGGTCATCCAGACAGCGGACGGCGGGAGCCTAGCGTGAGGAGCGTGCACAGCATAAGCGTATGGAGGTGCCCTTGACGAAAGGAAAGAACTGAGCACGGGAGGACAGAGTCGAGGAGGGGATTGGGAGGCAGGGGCCAGCACTTGACTAAAATGCAAGGAAGGGCGCCTGGCTGGCTCAGCCAGCAGAGCCTGTGGCTCTTGATCTCGCCGTGAGTTCGAGCCCCATGCTGGGGGTAGAGAGGACTTCAAAAAAAAATAAGTAAAATGCAGGAAGGAACCAGTAGACCTCAGCTCCAAGCCCCATCACCCCAAGTGAGAATAAAATGTCTTCCAACAAGCTTGGCTGGGCAAAGTTTCCCCTATAGGGTTTCTATGTTTCTATAGCTACAGAGAAATGAGTAAGAGATGGGGAAGGGGAATTCTGAGAACCTTTCTGATCTATTTCAAGAGAGTTGCAGAATGGGTTTTTTTTTTTTAAGATTTTATTTATTTATTTATAAGATTTTATTTTTTAATTTATTTTGAGAGAGAGCACGAATGGGAGGTGGGGGGAGGAGCAGATGAAGAGGGAGAAGCAGGCTCCCCGCTGAGCAGGGAGCCGGAGGCAACCTGGGATCCTGACCTGAGCTGAAGGCAGACGCTTAACGACTGAGCCACCCAGGTGCCCCGATTTCATTTATTTGTTAGAGAGCATGCAGTGGGGAGGGGCAGAGGGAAAGGGAGAAAGAACCCCAAGCAGACCCAACATGGGACTCGATCGCACAACACTGAGATCTTGACCTGAGCCGCAATCAAGAGTCAGACTCTCAACCGCCGAGCCCCCCAGGTGCCTCGAGAGCTGCCGAATAGTTATGTGTGAGTGTTGACAGCAGAAATCCAGGTGAGAGATATAAATTAAACTCAGGTGAAGGAGGCTGTGTGTTAGAGACTCTAGAGAGGGAATACGGAGGGGGCACACGGCACGAGTTCAATTTCAAATCCGGAATCACTTTTGCGTAGTCCTCATAGTGGAGGAAGGTCGGGGGAGATCCCACGAAGCAGGGAGGCCCTACAGTCGCGGGGACATGAGGGAGCACTCGTCAGTGCTCAGATGTGTATGGAGCCTCTAAATAAGTGGATTCTGTTCAGAAAGAGACCTGGGGCAAGGCTGATATTCAGCCAGGAGGTACCAATATGGCCGCACTTACCATCCAGCACCTATTTGTCGGCACTTGGACCACAAGGGCGATAGGGCCCCTTCGGGAGGGCACAGATCTCCATCACATGGCGAGGTCTAGTGAGGCCAGAGGTGATTTGCGGAATACCAAATGGTAAAAATGGCCTGACCTTGACCCATCCATTGTCCCCACCCCTACTTCCACTTAGAATGGAGGGATGGGTCTAGAGATATGGAAGGTATGGCGGCTGGCAAAATCCTGCTATGCTTCGGGGGGAGATTATAGTTCTAGCTAACACGTACATGAGTGTAACAATTATATAGACGTGCCAGATTTCATTCTCTATGCTTTATGTGCTTTGTTGAATTTTCATGGGAGGACGTAGGTATAACTCGTCCCTCCATTTCAGAGATGAGAAAAGGAAGGCATAGAGGGGTTAACGTGTCCAAGGTCCCACAGCTCGGCGCGAGCTGGGATTCTCAGTCAGCCGGCCGGGCTTCAGAGTCCGTGTGCTTAACCACTATATGCTCTAAAGAAGAAATGCCGAAGTTCTCAAAATGAGAACCATCATTAGAGAGCGACCAAAGCTCCTGGGTAGGCTATGGGGACCCCGAACTAGCCCATCCCCACGAAAGAGTCTCATCTAAAAGCACAGTTACCAGGAAACATCCCTGGGGGCCATCATGGCAGCGGCAACTCGAAGAGAAATGAGAAAAATCACAAGATGGTTAAACCAATGAGGACGGCATTGGAATTTTCCCTCCTGAAGATTCTCTTTCGAGAGCTGAAACTTTGACTGAGTTCTGTTCCTATAATAAAGGAAGAGGAGGTGGTGGGAGTGGGGTTACCTTATTTTCAGAAACAAAACATTCTGTGTAAATATCCAAAATTATTCCCAGGAAAATCAGCTCTTACATGTGACTTGAATTGTATTCAGCCGCTCCTGTAACTACTTGGGGCTGGTGGGGGAACGAAGTACAGCAAGGGTTCCCTCTGGAAGTCTTTTGTTGTCTTTGTACTTGTTCTGATGGAGGTGATTTTGTCAACTCAGCCCTTCCTCCTCTCTCATTCTCCTTTTTCTTTTGTGCGTGTGTCTAAATGTAGTTCAGGATGAGGAGGGAGGACATGGTACTATTATCGTGCTATTACAGTGGTTCTGGAGGCATCTCGGATCCTCACTATGCTATGGAAAAATCCTGAAATAATGCATAAGTACCATAGGACCTGGTCAGCTTTGCATCGAACATAACTCCACATTTATATTGGCTTTGTTTCTGCTTTGCTGTATTAAACGTTCACATCTGCCAGAGCTAGGCACCATCATACATCCCTCCAGAACCGAGAAGATGAATTTCCCTTCAAGAATTCAGAAGACTCAGTCCAGTTAGTGACAGAAAAAGACGACCCTTGGATTACCTACTAGATTATCATATCCCACCTGCCTATCTGCCCCCAGATTCCTGCCTTGATCATTCATACACCTGGCTCACAATGGGTTCCCAAACACATGTGTGATGAATGATCTACAGTTCCCCGACTGCAGCCCTGACCTGCTCATAGGATAACTTCCATTGGTTTTCTATCAAAGGCACATGCAGTCAGCAGGCAGGAGGAGTCCAGAGCCTTCAAGACTCAACCCTAAGAGATTTACTGAAGCAGTGATTATTACAAAATCCTGCAGTACATAAAGAATGAGACTTGTAGATGAGAAATCTACTGAGGTTGGCTGAAAAAGTTCTCTCAGGGGAATGAGGCAAATTGAGCATTAGTTTTCTGAACAACAACAACAAAAGGCTGATCTATTCCATTTGAGTCTCAGACCAAAGGATAAAGGAATCTGGGAAAAATGAGATGAAGAACGTTGCCTGATTTTGTATGCACTATTTGCACGTTCCTTGTGCAAATAGTAGCGATTGGTCTTAGTGGTCAGAGTTCATATAACAATTAAAATGAAGAAGTGAATTTCTTTGCTTCCTGTTAAACACTCTCCTTTCTCAACACACACACACACACACACACACACACATGCTAATTCCAACTCATCCTTCAATGCCATGTTCATGCCCTGTCTCCTCCACAAAGTCTTTAAAAAAATTAAAAAAAAAAATTCTATGCCCAACCTGGGGCTTGAACTCACCACCCCAAGATCATGAGTCATGTGATCATGAGCCAGCCAGGGACTACCACAAAGCTTTTTTGTCTCACATCTAGAAAGTCTTGACCTATTCAAGCACTTGTCATTACCACTGATTTGCTATTATCAGACCTCTTCATATAATCTTTTTATGTAAGTCTTATCTCCCTCAACCACAGTCCCTCTGAGGGCTTTGATATCTGTCCACATTGCCTTGCATATAAGGAAGACTTCAGAAGTATCTGCTTATCTAAACTGGCTTTGAGACTCACCAAGCACTTACTCCATGCCGGGAAACTTTTTGGTTCTGGGGAAACAGGTGAAAAATCAGACATAGACTTCACCTTTATGGAGCTTACCTTTTCAGTAAAAAAGTGGGAGATAGAAACTTTTTGGTGTCTCTCTGGGAAGTTTCAGGAAGTTGTAGCAGATCATAGGAAATAGTATAGAGAGTTGAAAACACTGGACTACGAGTCGTGATCTACCTTGGCCTCATCCCTAATTTGATGGGTATCTTAAGTACATTTCTTAACCATATGTCATATAGGCATCACATGGTTACTGGGAGAACTGGATCAGAAAAGATGCAAATCATGCTGGAGGGAACTTCCTCAACCTGAAAAACCCACAGCTAACACCATACTTAAAAGTGAAAGACTGGGCGGGGGGGTGGGGGGGGGCGCCTGGCTGGCTCAGTCAGAAGAGCACGCAACTCTTGATCTCAGGGTCATGAGTTTGAGCCCCAAGTTTGGTGTAGAGATTACTAAAAGAATAAACTAAAAAAAAAAAAAAAAAAAAGGTTAAAGACTGAAAGCTTTCAACCAAAGTTAGTGTGTGAACCAGACTAACGCCATCTTGAACAAATCTGCCTCGGTGACCTCTCTGTGACCTGAAGCCTTCTTGAGCACTGTCCCTTTCTCCCACATTCTTTGTTTAACCATACCCTTAAGTACACCCTTGTGGCATCATGTCCTTGATAGGACTCCTCCTGGATGGTCCCCTAATGTGGACTCCTTAGCCCCTAGGGCTATAAAAGCAGGTCTTATATAGGAAGGTGGGATTGCAGAGATCTAACCATAAGTTCTCTTAATACACCATTTCCTGTCAGGCTGGATTTGTCAGCCTTTATCTTCAGTCTTATGGCTCCTTCAGCGTTTGGAGGTTATTTTGCATATACCTCCCCCTTTCGTGGAACATTCAGTAATAAGACAAGGATGTCTGTTTTCCCCACTGCTATTCAGTATTCTACTGGAAGTTCTAGCCTGGTTGTAGGTTAAGAAAATGAAATAAAAAGAATCAAGATTGGAAAGAAAGAAATAAAACTATCTCTATTTTCAGATGACATGTTATATAGAAAGCCCTAAAGAATTCACAAAAAAACCCATATTAAAGCTAATAAATGAATTTAGCAAGGTTTCAGAATACAATGTCAAAATAAAAAATCAGTTGTATTTCTATAAACTAGCAACGAACAATATGAAAATGAAATAAAAAAACAACTCCATTTACAATAGCATTGAAAAGAATAAAATGTTAAGGAACAAAATTAACAAAATACAAGACTTGTACGCTAAAAGCTCTAAAACATTACTGAAAGAAATGGAAGGCTTAATATTATTAAAATGGCAATACTCCCCAAATGGTAGTATAAATTCACAGTAAATCCTACCAGAACCCCAGCTCCCCCTGCCCCCCCCTTTTTTTTGCAGAAATTGACAAGCTGCTCTGATCTTAGAATTCTTTTTTTTTTTTTTAAAGATTTTATTTATTTATTTGAGAGAGAGAGAATGAGAGACAGAGAGCATGAGAGGGAGGAGGGTCAGAGGGAGAAGCAGACTCCCCGCCAAGCAGGGAGCCCGACGCGGGACTCGATCCCGGGACTCCAGGATCATGACCTGAGCCGAAGGCAGTCGCTTAACCAACTGAGCCGCCCAGGCGCCCCTGATCTTAAAATTCTTAAGAAAATTCAAGGGCCCCAGCATAACCAAAAATTTTTGAAAACGAATACAATTGGAAGACTCACACTTCTTAACTGAAAAACTTACTACAAAGCTATAGTAATCAAGACTGTGGTATTGGAATAAGGATGACCTATAGATCAATAGAATAGAACTGAGAGCCCAGAGCAAACCCATGCATTTAGGGCCAAATGATTTTTGATAAGGGTACCAAGACAATTCAGTGGGGGAAAAGAATAGTCTTTTCAACAAATGGTGGAAGGACAACTGGATAAACATACACAAAGGAATGAATTTGGATCCCTAACTTGTCCCATATACAAAAATTAGCTTGAAATGGATCAAAGACCTGAAAGTGAGAGTTAAAACTGTCAAACTCGAAGAAAACACAGGTGTACATCTCTATGACCTTGATTTAGGCAAAGTCTTCTTAGACACAACATCGAAGCCCAAGCAACCAAAGAAAACAGAAGTAAATTGGACTTCATCGAAATTAAAAACTTAAAAAAAGCACACCATCACGAAAGTAGGAAGGCAGCCCCAAGAATTGGAGCTATATGGAAATCCTAGATCTGATAAGGGACTCTAGAACATATATAAAGAACCCTTATGACTTAACAATAAAAAGATAACCCAATTTTCAAAAAAAAAAAAAATGGTAAAGGATCTGAATAGACACAGCTCCAGAGAGGATATCAAAATGGCCCATCAGCACATGAAAGAATGCTCAACATCATCAGCCATCAGGGAAGTGCAAATGAAAACCAGAATGAGAGACCACTTCACACCCATCGGGAAGGTGATAATCAAAGCAGCAGATAATAGCAAGTGTTGTAGGGAATAATGAGAAACTGGAACCCTTATACACCTCCTGCTGGAGAAGACAGTCTGGCAGTTCTTCAAAAGGTTAAATGGAGAGTTGCCATCTGGCCCAGTGATTCTCCTCTTCGGTATATGCCCAAGAAAACTGAAAGCCTGTCTCCCCAAAAACTTGTACAGAAGTGTTCACAGCATTCATCACAGTCCCCAAATGGAAATAACTCAGATGTCCATCAACTGATGAACAGATAAAATGTGGTGTATCCATACAAAGGAGTATTATACAGCTGGAAAAAGGAACGAAGGACTGATCCATGCTACAACATGAAAGAACCTTGAAGCCATGTTAATGAAAGAAGACAGTCACAAAAGGCCACGTATTGTAGGATTCCATTTATATGAAATGTCCAGAATAGGCAAAGCCAGATACAGAAAGTAGATTTGTGGTTGTCAGGGGCCGGGAAGGGGGTGATTCATAGGCAATGGGGAGTGGCCGCTCAGATGTATGGGGTTTCTTTCTGGGGTGATAAAATGCTCCAGAGTTAAGTGTGCTGATAGTTGCACAACTCTGAATATACTAAAAACCATTGACTCATGCATTTTCAGTGAGTGACTTGTATGGTATGTGAATTAGAGCTCGATAAAGAGGAAAAATGGGGATGAAAAAACATATCAGAGTGAGTCTTCAAATGCCATACACAGAGGCAAAACTCTTTGTTGAATTTAGTCACAACTTCAACCAGGAGTTGGGTAAACATACATATGCTTAGAGAGCGACCATTATGTGGTTAGGGAGTAGGGAAAAAAAAAAACAAAACCTTTATTATAATTGGAACCAGATAAACAAAGCACTCTTATTGGCCAACTCTCAGGATAGGGGAAGAGCCTTGTTACACAAACCCACTCCCCATCCCCGACCAACTTTTATTTATTTTTATTCTCTTCCTTTCCCTTTGTGTTTTGATAGCTGAAGTAGTGTGCTTTTAGTGCAAGACTGAGGCCGAAGGGAGCCCAGCTGGTTACTAGGAAAATTTGCATCGACTTTCGTCTCTCTGGGTTGTCACTGGAGGAAGCCAGGAACGCGCGTTTGGACACAGCATATGAGGAAGTCTAGCCCACCTCGTCCTCTACAGCTTGCTGCCCTTAGTCTGAAAGTTGGAGAGAGAAACCTAGTGAAATTGTGTCTCCTATTTTTCCAATACGTCGCTCGGATTCTTCATGTCAGATCCAACTAGTATTTATATGTAAAAAGCCTGGGTCAGGGACCTAAATTCATGAAGTGATTTAGCCTCTACAGATTAATTCACATCAAAGAATGCATTTCTGCTATACCGACCGTTTCACAGTTCAGCTGGAATCCAATTCCCCCTGGGAGCCCGCCATTTTTTTTGTGGGGCAGGGACCTAAAATACTTAGCTGATTATTAATATTATTAATATTTTGAAGAGTTGGGAAACTCTCACGACCTGGAGAACCCACTGGCCACGGGACACACAATTATCCTTAACACTTCCCTTTCGTTACGCTGACCTATTTAGTTTGTTAATTAACCAGTGAGTCACCCCTAGTTCTATGATAAGGTGGTCAAGGTTCCAAGACTGTTGCCACCACTGCTGCTTTCTATTTCGTTTTTTAAAAAGATGTTTACAATGTTTATATAGGCAGGCAGATCCCATAAATATGATACCACTCTCGTCCATAGATGTGGTGGCACGGAGTCATCAGTAACTCGGGTCCAGGCTTTCCACAGAACGTCTCTTGTACTTGGCGTTTCTTCTCCATGCTTGTTCTTATCTAGGGGGTTAGGGTCTCTGAGCTAGATTACTGTAAATCGGTTCCCATATTTCCATCCCTCTCCGCCTCAAAAACATCTGACAGCAACGCAAAGGATTAAACACCTAAAAGTAACATTTAATCAAGTGATCTCTCTGTCTAAATGCCTTTGCCTGGCTGCCCCATGTTTAGCGAGTAAAGTCCAAACACGATTAGCCTGCCATTCAAGGCCTTCCGCCACCTAGGGCCAAGTTTTCATTCTAGATTTATGTCATCTGCCACTCTCTTGGACAAAACTCATCTCCTTGCCATCCCCTGAACTTCTGCTAATTCATTTCGTGCCTTTGCACGCCCTCTTCCTCCTGCCTGGGATACCCGCGCATTTTTGAAAGCCTGTTCAGAATGCCCTTCCGTCCACGAAACCATCCCTGAACACTACAATCCAGTGACCTCTCATTCCTTGGAGGTGATACAAGTTATGGACAGTGGCCTTCACCTGGCGATGCTCCCAGACAATTGTTCTTGGCTTATGTTGTCAATTCTTGCATCATGTTTAATTTTGTGTCCATCTTGCCTTCACTACGTTGCAAGCTCCTTGAACACAGAGGTCACTTATTATACTTGACCAAAATGTACCCACGGTACATAACACTGTGCTGGGGGGCACGGAGGGACTAGTTATCGACTAAAGAGCACTCCAGTTTCCCCGGGATGCTTCATTCTCAGGTAGCAGCAACTGGTCTAGGTGATGGCTCCTTACACATCCAAACCACACCTAATCACTTCAAAGGTGAAATGAACTCTACAGGGTTACTCCAAGGTATTAAGGAATTACAAACTGCTTCTGAAATACTTCTGAATCCCCTGTGAAAATACAAAATTAAACCTTCAATAAATAATGTCATGCTCCCCTAAAAGCTTCAAGATGACATGTAAAGAAAAATGGCAAGCCAGGAGCATCATCTCTAAGATGTCTTGGTCACAAAGCATTAAAAAAGCCAAGTCTCCATGTGATTCATTTAGACTTCAGTGTCTTTTTTTTTTTTTTTCTCTCTGAAAAACTGGCTAAACTCTATAAGGAAAATACGTCTCGAACTTAAAGTTTACACGAAAGGCAGCCAAAATTATACAGATAATTCAAGCTAAAAAAAAAAAGTTCTTGGGGCGCCTGGGTGGCTCAGTTGGTTAAGCGACTGCCTTCGGCTCAGGTCATGATCTTGGAGTCCCCGGATCGAGTCCCGCATCGGGCTCCCTGCTCAGCAGGGAGTCTGCTTCTCCCTCTGGCCTTCCTCCCTCTCATGCTCTCTCTCTCATTCTCTCTCTCTCAAATAAATAAATAAAAAAAAAAATCTTAAAAAAAAAAAAAAGTTCTTTACACCTCGGCGGCTCCTGAATGATGTAGGTAGTCTGAGAGGTCTTCATAGTTAGAAATGGAATCCCTAGCTAGCAGTCGCCAGATCTGCAGTGGGTACGTCCCCTGAACCCCCCAAATGCTGCAACCAGCCACTTCTCTCAAGGTACTTGTTAATCTTGTACACAGAAAAGAAAAATGGTCATTACGTAAATACCTCCCTGATTCTGCTACTTTGAAAGCTCTGAAGTTGCATAGGATGTACTGACTGTAAATTCTCGGAACTATTTTATTTGGCCTTCTGGATAGCCCCAGAAAGCTCTGGGAACAAACCAATGCCACTTCCCAGGGAGAGCTAGGTCACATATGAATCCCTTGCCCTGGAAGGCAGAGAGAGACCAACTTGATCACCTGGCATCACTGGCTCAAAACTTGAAGGAGCAGTAAGTTTGGTATTTCTGTGTATTGCCTTTCCTTGTGAAATCCTCCTTTTAAAATGACCCTTTTGTTTCCTTTAGCCTCGCCTTGACTACTAGCAGGCAGGAGTTCAGACTACCTCCCCAATTTGGAATATCCGTGTTTTATGCAAATTTGATCCTTTTTTTTTTCTCTCCAAGGATCAGTATGATCATGAATTGAGCTTCCTGTCAAGAAAAATGCTAAGTTCAAAGTATTATTTCCTTCACTTCTAATTACAAATAAGTTTTACCTTTTATTGTGTTCCATTATACAATTTTACACAGTACCATTATTATCTGAAGCAATAATTAAGCAAATTGAATTAATGTTTTTGAGCTCTACTTTTCCGTATATAGATTTACCTAAAAAAGTACAAACCAAGCACAGTGGTGCAATTTTCCAGGCACTTTCAAGTTGCTTAAATATTTACAAATATGTAAGCACCCTGTTTGAAAGCATGAAAATTTTGGTGTCAGGAAGAAACACTCCATGTATATCAAATCTTTAAATTTTAACATTTGCACAGCTCCGATTATTCCTGAGAAAGGTCAGTCTCGTTGTCACTTTGCATCTGCATGTCCTCAGATTTCAGCAGTGTATCTTGGGGAACCATAACCTCTGTCGCTCGATGTACCACTAATTGCACAAAATACATGTAATGTGTTGCTCATCCAGGGGGAATGGATCGTGTCTTCTTGTAGTATCTAAAACAAAGAAAAAAAAACCTGCATGTTTATCATGAAGCAAAATAGCCGCTGTCAAAAAAGTATGTGTATATGAAATTACAGGCATATTTCAATTTGTCACCGACACGTAGCTATTTAAAATGACATAAAACAGAAAGAGCAAAGAATAACATTACCGACTTAAGTCTTCAAAGCTGTATTACAAAGGCAGCATAGCAAAAAAGCAGAAAAGATCTGGTTACTCAATAAGAAAAACAAAAGATTGTAAAATGCAAAATTCAAGAAAAAGGGAGAGGCAATGCAATCTTTAAAAAAATTTTTTTTTAAACGAACGATCATAACAGTGGTTCTTGGAATCACCAGTGGGGCTTTTCAAACACACAGATACCCATGTTCCTTCCCTAGAGACTTGGAAAATATTCTTAAATAAAGTCACAAGTACATATTTCTATTCTAAAGACCCACTAGAACTATATAAGCTAATTGATACAGAAGGCTTTTCATGGAAATGAAGAACTTCACACATAAAACATGTAAATTTTATATCCCATAAGTATATAAACATATATATTCATATTGGTATAGATATTTTTAAAACTTTCCATTTTGTGTGATCAAATATGCTTGATTAGATGGAAGAAAAGAAGGGGTGCCTGACTGGCCCAGTTGGGAGAGTATGTGACTCTTGGTCTTGGGGTCGTAAGTTCAAGCCCCACATTGGGTGTGGAGCCTACTTTAAAAAAAAAAAAAAATGGAAGAAAAGAATACCATACACATCACATCCAACCTCTTTACTGTATGATCCCAGCTTAGATCTCAAGCTTTCAATACTTGGTTCTCAAGTTAGCTTTGAAACTTCAGTATTAAGCCCACAAACTGGTCTACGGTGATAGTAATGAGTCATATCATTTGTGTTGCTACAAATTAGGTCTTATACAAAGTCCGTAATAGAGAAATTTCCTCTTAAAAAATCGTAACTCATGACACGAATCTGGAAGCCAAGCAGAGGTTTAAGAGATGACTAATTGTTTATCCACACCTGTCAGATGTGACAAGACAATAGGGGACTCATTGTGTAGAAAACAAAACATACCAGACCCTACAGTGGCCACCACTAACTCTATCTAATTAAGAAATCTGCAATTCATCATTTTAAGATAATATAAATCCCCTCTTATTTTTTTAAAGATTTTATTTATTTAAGTCTCCTTTTAAAAGTCAAAAGCTTGAAGAAGTTTTACAAAGAACTGTGTATTTTGGTATACTATAACAGACTACATTGAAGAGGGTGAAGAATATCCAGGCCATATATCTTTTGTCAAGTAATCATTTATGGGGCACAAGAGAATAATTTATATTGCACTCTACAGCTATATTTTACCTTATTTTGTATTATTTTCTTTTCCTTTGGGAAATAACATATCTCAAAGTGTAGGACTGAAAAAAGGCTCTCTTTTGTGAGAATCTAATAGGAAACGTTAAATTATAAAAATTCACTATAAAGTCAACAGTTAGGGCACACCTAAATACGATGCATTATGACGGGACAGCATGCATAAATATAAACCAATAGAAACTTAAGATTTTTCAATAAAACAAGACGAAATCAAAGAGGGAGACAAGCCAAAAGAGACTCTTAACCACAGGAAACAAACCGAGGGTTGCTGGAGGGGGAGGGGGGTGGGGGACTGGGGTAAATGGGGTGATGGGCATTAAGGAGGGCACATGATGTAATGAGCACTGGGTATGATATGCAACTGAATCACGGACCTCTACCTCTGAAACCAATAATGAACTATATGTTAATTATAATAATGAACTATATGTTAATTAATTGAATGTAAATAAAATTAAATTAAATTTAAAAAAGAAACTAAGATTTTTCTTGGTTACCTATCTATATATAATATCAAGGGTCTAAAATACTGGTCTCTCCAACTCAATAAAATAGCCACAGTTTATGGGAATCAAATGAGAGAGACAGGTGGGAAGTGGGACAGCAGATTTGCAAAATCCATACTTCGGGGGAGAGGGGAAGAACATTATAAAATGACTGCTGTAAGTATCTTGATCACTGTAATAACAGTAAATTGAATAATTTGTTTTCCATTTGAGTACTTTAGAGTTTAAGGCTACGTCATGCAGTTGCATGCAAATGGAATAATTGCAGCGCACTACACATTGGCTTAAAACAACGTCTGTCGTTGTCGTATTTTTGTGAAGGAGTTTTTGCTGATTTTCTAGGGATTTTGAAGAATAGAAACGCATACACTGGACAGCTCCTAGGAACAAATTACATCATCTACTTGCATCAGAGCAGTGATGGCACAGAAAGGTATATGGCTCTCCACTACCCATGGGCTGAGCTCGAGACACAGGGAACAAAGGAAGTGGAATGATTTCCTACCTTCCTAGTCCTGATCACCTGGCTGCCTTGGGAAGGAGACAAAAAAGGATCTCTGAACACTGAACAGCAGAGGGATGCCTTGGAATAGTTTGTACTCCTTCCTAAATGGGCTAATAGAAGTAGAGATGGCAAAAAGGAGATCTAGAACACTGATTCCGGACTCCTCGGGCCAACGAGATTCCCAGACATGGAGAACGGGCGGGTAGGAGAGTGGGGGGTAAGCAGTCTCACTGATCAAATGGGATGATGAAGGTCTGGCTGGCTGACTTCTTCAGGCTGAGAAGATGACAATGGTTGGAAAATGAGACTCCTGGTCATTCAGCGCAACCTTGTGCTAACTAACTAAATTTCCCACAGCAAGCAATTGCTGAAATGCAGCTACCAGGACAGAGAAGGTTCTTGAACGAGCTTTAAGAATGTGTTCTCTAAAGGGTTGTAGTTATCCTTGTCTCTCGGAAGAAAGCCTTGCTTTCTTCAAAATTCAGGGTTTGAAGAGTTTCTGAAGCAAGTATTTATCTCATTGGCTGTTTTCATTAGTAAGGAAATGAAGCTTAATAGGCTCAGTCGCTGAGGGACTAGACCATTGTGCTGGGACTTTTACAAACGTGTTGAAGACACTAAAATACTTGAGTGACAATCCATGTGTAGAGTGGTCAGGACTCCAGCATAAAAATGAAGTTTACCAGGATAACCCAGGAGTACTCGGGTTGAAGACAAACAGGTGTATAAAAGTCCCCGGAGGTGCCTGGGGACTGGGGGCTGGCTCAGGCGTATGAAAGTCCTAACTACCTGATTGTGACATAATGTGGCTGTCAGTGGTGAGCAGGTCTTGGCTTCCATATTTTTCAGGTTGTGGCTTTACTAAGTTAGCTGCAATTGTCATGAACACTACTCAGTCATAGATGAAAATGCCAAGACATTTCTCCAATTTTGGAAGCCCCTCAGTGTCTCACCTAAACGATAGAATCTATAGCTTCTTACAGCCAAGATAGAGATATTCTTTTAGGGATTTGGCTCCTGTGCCAATCATCTCACTTCTTTAGGACCCTTCTTGAGAGACTCTTACCCATGTCTCCAGTAGATCAATTTAGATTGGCTCAGCTAGTTACTTCTAATAGCACTGCGGCCTAAAGAACAAAATGGGCTTATTACTGATAATTGCTTTAGCAATTGCTTCAGATAATTATTCCAAATTCGATTTGCATTATATCATTTAAACGATTAAAGATAATAGCAGCAAACTTGAAAACACAGACGGAGTAATTTCAAGGTAATGCATTTCGAACGAACAGACTTGGCTAAGTAACACTTCAGGGGCCCCAGATCATGTTTTCATTTTCAACTACCCTAATACTTGCCTGCTCATGGATAATGTCAGACAATTCTTTCACCATGTCTCTGAAATTTGACTTGAGCCCTTCATGGTACTCAATTTGATCCTCTTTAATTAGCCGCTCATTTAGTTCAAGTGCCATGCTGCATGCCTGTATGAACTTCCTGTGGAAAAAGAGCAAAGATAAGGGTTTCATCATTTATTCCTAGAAAGTCTCACTGACCACCAATTGGATATTCACTTTAACCGCGGCTTGCCTAGAGGGAAGACTGGAATCCTGTATTTTCTCACTGTGTCTTTGCTAATGCCACTTCCTAAGTCCGAAATACCTTTCCTTTCTTTCTCACCTTTTCCCTCTGGTTTCTCACCTCCTTTAAAACCTGGCTCAAAACATCGACCTTCTAGAAAGACTATTTGCTCAGCCACATGATATCAAATCAGCTAAAGTTGTGCTGATGTTAATTTGCACCTGTAGATAATGAGTTATGCATTCGAACATAATTTATTTGGGGCTACTATGTACCCAGTACGGGGCTGGGTGTTATAGATAGGAATTATCTGCCCTGGGCTGGGAGTGGGGACATAGATGGGGCGGGGAGTGGAATGGGTGAAATTGGTGGAGGGGATTAAGAGGTACAGACTTCTTGTTATAAATAAGTCACAGAGAGTTGATGACTTATTGTAAGAGCATTTGTCCATCATTCATGCGTTTGCGTGTGATGTCCATAATTAGAGCGTAGGTCTTAGGGGACAAAGTACCTCATTGCCCCATTTGGTTTGCATCCCTGTCATAGCAACTAGTAGAATCTTTCTGCACACACCAGGCATTAATAAATATTGGTGAATGAGTGACTGCTGGTTACTCTGCAGCCTGGAACAGTTGCTAACACACAGACAGGAAAAGTAAATGAAGTCGGGAGCAAACGAGTGGATGAGTTATCATCTTCCCTCTTAGCCTATTTTACTCAACGGTCTCTCTTCTGAATGTGAACTTTTTTTATATATATTAAACAGATTGTTTTCTAATGCAAGACTGTTCAGACATGCCTTAGCTTACAGGGATGCTCCCTCGAGCCACGGGATCATGTGCCCTGGACCAGCAGAATCCCAAGTGAAAGTAAGAACCCAGGACAGGGGGGCAAGCCTATACAACCCTTCCAGTTCGACTTTTATTCCCACCCTAAATGGTTTGAAATGCTGTAAGATGGAGTCGATCAGGCAAAGGAGGAAAGCACATAAGGAATGTAGGCTTCCATTTGTGCTGCGCTAAACAAAGCAATTAGGTAAATTGGCATATTTCATTGTTAATGTCCTGCAGCCAGAAAGAGATTGCGCATTTCCTCGCTACTTAAAGTACTGTTGGCAGGGCACTTAAAATATTGTAAAAGGGAACGGAGAATGTCTTTTTTGGAGGGATGTTATTAAGTGAATATTTTGGTTTCTCTAAAGAAGAAAATGGGAGTAAAAGGATAGAGGTCTAAAGGGAAAAGGACACAGCACTTACCTAAACATGTCTTTCAACTCATTTACTTTCTTAGGTGGATACTTGCTAGCTTGGCTATCATTTAAGAAAGCCCTTGCGTATGCTAATGGACCAGCATTTACCTAAAGTACAAAGGGGGAAAAATGAGAGAGTTGTTAGAATGTAATCAAAAAGTAATTTCTGCCTTTCTCTTTTTATTTTTATTATTTTTTTAAGATTTCATTTTTTTAAAGTAACCTCTACTCCCAACGTGGGGCTCAAACTCACAACCCTGAGATCAAGACTTGCAAGAGGCGCCCCTGCATCATCTCTAGAAAAACCCAAACAAACCCTAGGGCCCCTGGGTGGCTCAGTCGGTTAAGCGTCTGCCTTCAGCTCCGGTCATGATCCCAGGGTCCTGGGATCGAGCCCCGTGTCCAGGCTCCCTGCTCAGCGGGAAGTCTGCTTCTCCCTCTCCTTCCTGCTCGTGATCTCTCTCACTATCTCTCTCTCAAATAAATAAAATATTTTAAAAAAATAATTTTTTTAAAAAACCCTAAATACATTAAAAATCTCTACCCGAGGACCATATTTACTATTCTTACTAGAAGTTTACTTGAAAAACAATGACTAAAGCAAATAATCTGCAAAGATGGTATTCAAACAAGTTACTTAATGAATTTTAGCTATGGAAGTACAGAGCGTGGCTACTGTCTCAGGGGTTTATGTTAAAGTCTTCTGCCATAATGCAAAATTGATGGACACGTCTGAGCCTAATTTCTTTCAGTTCACCGAGAACAGTGCTCAAGCAGATTACACAATTGCAATTCATGCTTGCTCCGTGCCCTTACGAAAGCAAGAACATCAGGGACCGTTCAGGACCCCTTCAGCAACCAAATACCTGCACTGAGACGCAGCCCTGCAATTTCAGCTGGAGCTGAATCATGTCCACGTCAGCAGAAGAGCAAAGTTTTTTCAGCTCTGCCGTTTTATCTTTGATTTCATCAGTAGCAACATCGATGGGCTTTAAATTAATCTGCTGCTCATAGTTTATAGGGATCCTCTTCTTCACATATGGAAAGGAGTTGGAAGCTGTTAAAAGGTTCACACTGATTTGTTATCTTGGAAAAAAATCATTCGTGCAAACAGCCAAATCAAAGGAAAAGCTCCACTCTGCTTAATTGCCCCCATCATGCATTCTCTAGAAAACACCCTAGGGTACCAGAAAGCACCTTATTAGTTCAGGATTGAGGGGAAAATTCTCTTTATGGGACACCCTGGAGCAATCAGTCACGAATTACATATGGGGTGACTATGGTATATAATGTTGCCGTGTTTGTGCAAGCTCGTGGGTAAATAGCAGAACAACGCAGGATTAAAACTGCAGCTTACGTCTTCCTGCTTGCCACCTGCTACTTGTGTATATCAAAAAGAACCAAGCCAAACAGAAGGTTATCATGCAAAGTCCTACTTACTCGTCAAGATTGTGCGGCGTTTGCATTGTTCTTCTACGCAACCTTGCTTTTTGCCGGATAATGTATAAGGAGCTTCAAAAACAAATCTGCTGATATTATGGTTTCTTTCAAACTCGGTCTTTCTTTCTGTGAGTTCTTTGTCATCAAAGTAGGGCTTCACGTAAGTGACTTGGATATGAGCATATTTTGGATCGAGCTCTTTGGCATTCACCTATAAAGTAAGAAAGTTTTGGGTTTTATTCAGTGGAAGAGAAGAGGGGGAACAGGTAAGCCATTAACTCCCTTGAGATCAACTGAGGAACGTTGCCATTATGATTGTGTTCCCAGCTGAATGCACACCCAGAGGGGAGCTTTTTTCTTTTTTTAAGGATCGTGTCCTTCTGATTATAAAGAAGTTACAGAAACCTATTCGGAAATTATAGGAATGGGGGAAGAAAACACAAATCGCAATCCTACCACTCGGCAAGGACCATTATTCACATTTTCACATATTTCCTTCCAATCTTTTCTCTAGGCACATATTATTTACAAAGCTGAGGTCATACTAAACACTGTTGTATAATCTGATTCTTTAAAAATATATTTAAAAGGTTAACTGTACATTTGAATTCTACCTCGATAAAAACATATTATGGAGAGGATTCTGAGAAGGTGGTAGAGCACCAGAAATCTACCTTCCTACCTAGCCAACATTTACACTGGCAGAATCTGTCTGATCTGTTTTGGCACTCTGGTGTCTACTGAAAGCTTGCAACTTGCAGGGGAAGACTGGGACAGAAAATTGCAGGTAATTTTGATTCCGGTCGGTTTCATCTCTTGGCGCAATGGCAGCTACTCTTATCCTACCCCTCAGCCCCATGGCAGGCAGCTGTGCACATGTTCCTGGAACAGCTTGCAGGAGCCAGGATGGGCAAGAAGGATCCTGTCTTCCAAATACTGGGGATCTGTGCTCCGACTGCTGTTTCTGACCATAGAGGTACAAAGAGGCTGTAGCCATTTTTTTTAAACTTTCTAAAAAAAAAGACTTTATTTATTTATTTGACAGAGGGAGAAAGAGAGAGAGAGCACAAGCGGGGGGGGGGGGGCGGCAGGCAGAGCAGGTGGCGGGGGGAAGCAGGCTCCCCACTGAGCAAAGAGCCCCATGCAAGGCTCGATCCCAGGATCTGGGATCATGACCCAAGCTGAAGGCAGATCAGATGCTTAACTGACTGAGTCACCCAGGTGCCCCTGCTGTGGCCATTTCTGTTGTACCTCCCTGCCCCTGGCTGAAGTGACTTCCAGGGGACTTAAAAGATCTCTCCCCTTTCTTTTTCTTTTTCCCCTCTTGGGAGCCAGACACTGAAGTCAAGGACACTCAAAAGCAACAGTATATAGGAAGGAAATTGGAAACTCACCATGCATGCCCAGGGGAAGGAGCGGGTTCAGAAAAGACCTGAGAAGACCCTAAATTTATACCTCAGGCTGATCCATGGCACAGAGACAGACTATGATAATTAAAAACAAAACCCAGCAAATCCTGGGAAAGGGGGAGAATCTGATTTCTAGAATGACCACAGTATCAGATTGAAATGTCCAGTTTTCAACAACAATAAAAAATCACAAGGCATATAAAGAAACAGGAAAGCATGGCACATTCAAAGGAGAAAAACAACCCAATGGAAACTTGCCCCCCCAAAAGACCTGATAGTAGACCTACCAGAAAAAGACTTTAAAACAACTCTCTTGATCAAAGAACTAAAGGGAGATGTGGAGAAAGTCAAGAAAACAATGTATGGACAAATGTCAGTATCAACGAAGGGGTAGAAAACCTAAAAAGAAACCAAACAAATTTTTGGAGCTGAAAAATATAAGTAAAATGAAAATTCACTAGAGGGATTCAAAGGCAGATTTGAACGGACAGAAGTAATAGGGAACTCGAAATATAACAATCATGTGGAACATCACCCAGTGGACCAACATGCACATTATAGGAGTCCCTGAAAGGAGAAGAGATGGAGAGGGGCAGAGATAATATTTGAAGAAATAATGGGTGAAAACTTCCCAAATTTGAGAAAAGGCATGACTATAAACGTCCAAGAAGACCAAAAGATTCTAAGTAGGGTAAGTCAAAGAGACCCACACTCAACCACATTAAAATCAAACTGTCAAAAGTCAAAGACAAAAGAGAATTTTGAAAGAATCAAGAGAGAAGTGACTCATCACATGTAATAATTTTGTTTTCTACATAAGAGACTAAATGTATTAAAAATTATTAGCTTATTTTTTTGGACACACAATGTATAAAGATGTAGTTCTACAACATCAAGAACTGAAAGTGGTAGGGATGGGACTGTTAAAGAAGCAGATGTTTTGTATGTTATTGAAGTTGGACAGGTATAAATTCAAATTAGAGGGTTATAACTTTAGGATGTTAAATATAATCCCCACGAAAACCACAAAAATAGAGTTGAAGAATACAGTCAAAAGGAAATGGAAACAAATTTAACTATTCCACTATAAAAATTAATTAAACAGAAAGAAAACAGTAATGCAAAAAATGAGAGACAAAAGAGCTCTAAGGCACATAAGAAAACAAATAGCAGAATAAAAGAAGTCTCTCCTTATCAGTAATTACTTGAAATGTGAATGGATTAAAGGGTAATCAAAAGAGATTTGTAGAATGGATAAAAAATTATGATCCAACTATATGCAGTCTACAAGAGATTTATTTTAGATCCAAAGACACACATGGGCTGAAAATGAAAAACAGAAAAAGATATTCCATGCATATAGTAACCAAAGAGAGCAGGGGTGGATATACTAATATTGAACAAAATAGACTTAAAAGTTTTAACAGGTCACAACAGACAAAAAAGGACACTGTATATTGATAAAAGATGCAGTACACAGCAAGAAGATAAAACAATCATAAACATCTACACACCCAGTAACAGACCATCAAACTATATAAAGCAGGGGTGCCTGGGTGGCTCAGTCGTTAAGCGTCTGCCTTCAGCTCAGTTCATGATCCCAGGGTCCTGGGATCGAGCCCCGCATCTGGCTCCCTGCTCCGCGGGAAGCCTGCTTCTCCCTCTCCCACTCCCCCTGCTTGTGTTCCCTCTCTCACTGTCTCTCTCTGTCAAATAAATAAATATTTAAAAATATATGTAAAAAGCAAAAATTGACAGCTCAAAGGAGAAACAGTTTTACAATAATACATGGAGACTTTAATACCCCACTCTCAATACTAGATACTGCAAGCAGACTGAAGGAAGGAAGGAAATAGAGGACTTAAAGAACACAACAAACCAACTACATCTCACAGACATATACAGAATACTCTACCCAACAACAGTATGTTTTCTTCTCAAGTGCACATGGGACATTTTCCAGGATAGACTGCATGTTAGGCCACAAATTAAGTCTCAAAAGATTTAAGAAGACAGATACCATACAAAGTATTTTCTCTGACCACAGTGGGATAAAGTTAGAAATCAATAACAGAAGTAAAATGGGAAAATTTATAAATCTGTGGAAATTAAACACTTAAGAAAATCAATCGTTCAAAGAAAAAAATCACAAGGGAAATTAGAAAATACTTAGAAATTAACAAAAACAAAATCACAACATACCAAAACTTATAGGACACAGCAAAAGCAGTGCTAAGGAGATTTATAGTAATAAACACAACATTAAAAAATGGGAAAGATCTCAATTCAACAACATAATTTTACAACTTAAGGAACTAGAAAGAGAGGAGCTAAACCCAAAGCTAGCAGAAGGAAGGAAATAAAGATTAAGCAGAGATAAATGAAATAGAGAATAGAAAAATAGAGAAAAGCAATGAAACCAAAGCTTGGTTCTTTGAAAAGATCAGTGAAATTGACAAATCTTTAACTAGATGGACTAAGAAAAAAAGAACACTCAAAATTACTAAAATCAGAAATTAAAATGAGGACATTACTACCAATTCTCTAGAAATAAAAAGGATTATAGGAGAGTACTATGAGCAACTGTATGCCAACAAATTAGATAACCTAGATGAAATGAATAAATTCCTAGAAACACAAAGCCTCCCAAGACTAAACCATGAAAAAAAAAATAGAAAAATCTGAATAGATCTATAGCTAGTAAGGAGTTTGAATTAGTAATCAAAAATTTTCTGTTGGGACCCCCCAGGTGGCTCAGTCGGTTGACTCTTGATTTCAGCTCAAGTCTTGATCTCATCATTGTGAGTTCGAGCCCCATGTCAGGCTCCATGCTGGAGCCTACCTAAAAAAAAAAAATTTCTGGGGTGCCTGCGTAGCTCAGTCAGTTGAGCATCCGACTCTTGATTTCGGCTCAGGTCATGATCTCAGGGTCCTGGGATTGAGCCCCACGTCAGGCTCTGCACTCAGTGCAGAGTTTGTTTGAGATTCTGTCCCTCTGTCCCTCCCCCTGTTCTCTCTCTCTCCAATAAATACATAAATAAAATATTTTAAAAAATTTCTGATGAAGAAAAGCTCTGGACCTGATGTCTTCACTGGTAAAGCCTACAAAACACTTAAAGAAGAACTAACCTCAATCCTTCTCAAACTCTTCTGAAAAACTGAAGGGGAGGGAACACACCCTGACTTATTCTATAATGTCAACATTACCCTGAAACCAAAGCCAGACAAAGACAGTACGAAAAAACTACCCCAGTACCCCTTATGAACATTGATGCAAAAATCCTCAACAGAATACTGGCAAATAGAATTCAACAGCATATTAAAAGGATTATATGCCATGACCAAGTAGGATTTATTCCTGGAAAGCAAGGATGGTTCAACATATAAAAATCAATCAATGTAATACACCACATAAACAGAAAGAAGGGGAAAAAACCTACATGATCATCCCAATTGACACAGCAAAAGCATTTGACAAAACTCAACATCTCTCATAATAAAAATACTCGGGGCCCCTGGGTGGCTCAGTCGGTTCAGCGGCTGCCTTCAGCTCAGGTCATGATCCCAGGGTCCTGGGATCGAGCCCCGCATCAGGCTCCCTGCTCAGCGGGAAGCCTGCTTCTCCCTCTCCCACTCCCCCTACTTGTGTTCCCTCTCTCGCTGTCTCTGTCAAATAAATAAATAAAATCTTTAAAAAAAAAATACTCAACAAACCAGGAACAGAAGGGAATTTCCACAATCCAATCAAGGGCCCCTATGAGAAACCCACAGTGAACATTATACTCAATGCTGAAAGACTGAAAGCTTTTCCTCTAAGATCAGGAACAAAGCAAGAATGCCCATTTTTGCCGCTTTTTTCCAAGATGGTGCTGGAAGCACCACTGAACTGTATACCTAAAAATGGTCAAAATAGTAAATTTTATGTTATGTTTAACAAAAAACATAGCTATTATAGTTCTATATGGTCATTAGCATGACTTTTTTAAAAAAAGATTTTATTTATTTGAGAGAGAGAGAGAGCACAAGCAGGGGGGAGGGGCAGAGGGAGAGGGAGAAGCAGACTCCCCACTGAGCAGGGAGCCCAACACGGGGCTTGATCCCAGGACCCTGGGATCATGACCCGAGCCAAAGGCAGATGCTTAACCAAGTGAGCCACCCAAGCGCCCTGGTCATTAACATGACTTTGAATGGATATATGGATAGACACTATTTATTGGATCAGTCCCTCATCAATAGAGTCTTAGGTTGTTTCTCAATGTTTTGCAATTGCAAGTAGTACTCTGATGAACATCCTTACATTTAAAACTATGTGCATGATTTTCTGATTTATTCCGCAGCGTAAATTACTAGAAGTTGCTTTGTTAGATTTACATGGTACTAAGGATTTTGATATATACGACACAGTTACCCTACAGAAAAGCTTACCAATTTGTACATCCACAAGAAGTGACTGACATTCTAAGAGTGGGCACTCTTGATGACATTAATCCTATCTTAGGTCCTCTGGTCCTCCAAAGGGACCACAGGAAAGCAGAATGGTTCTCTTCCAGAGACAGAAATTATGGTAGTTATGGACCATTTCACGAAGAGCCAAAATTCCATGTTAAGAAGCTACCCTGCTGGAAGCGAATCTCAGAGCTGTCCCTGCTGGACATTCCATCTGTGGGCCCTGGATACCCTCCCCTCCATCAGTCTCCCCACTAACCTGAAACTATGCCCAGGCCCCTCTTTCAGTGTTCTCCCAACTCACTCTGACTTGGGCCTTGGCTGTTGGTGACTTTGTCAATGTCACTGCAATTTATGATAGGCCTTTTTCGTGTTTGGTGTAGAAAACAAAAATTGAAACAAACAATCAAAAAAAGACAACAAAAACCTCTCGGGGAACAGTCTCTATATCCTTTTTTTCTCCACAGAAACTGGAGGATGGCTAGGTGATAGAAATTTTCTTAGCATCTCTTAACTTCTCCAAACCCATTCTATTTGATCTTACATAAAAATCTAAAAGCCTATTTCTCCAGAAGCTTTAACCTTCTTTTCTCTCCTAGTAAATAGCTAGATTTCTCTACAGAGAACAAACAGGGGGCGCCTGGGTGGCTCAGTCGGTTAAGCGTCTGCCTTCGGCTTGGGTCATGATCCCAGGGTCCTGGGATCGGGCCCTGTGTCGGGCTCCTTGCTTGGCGGGGAGTCTGCCTCTTCCTCTCCCTCTGTGTGCTCTCTCTCTCTCAAATAAATAAATAAATAAATAAATAAACAAATCTTTAACAAAAAGAACAAACTGATGGTTACCAGAGGGGAGGAGGGGTAGGGGATGGGCAAAATGGGTGAAGGAGAGAAGGAGGTACAGGCTTCCAGTTATGGAATGAATAAGTCATGGGAATAAAAGGTACAGCATAGGGAATATAGTCAATGATACCGTAATAGCATTGTATGGTGACAGGTGGGGGCTGCAACTGAGCACAGCATTAAGGTATAAACTTGTTGAATCACTATGTTGGGCACCTAAAACAAATGTAACATTGTGTGTCAACTAGACTCAGGGGAAAAAAAAAAAAAGTGAGATTTCTCTTAAGGGCCCTCAGGAGATGGCTGAGGTAATTATCTAGGCTAAGACAAAATATAGCAGGGAAATAAAAAAGAGGTCAAGCCTGATTTTAACCTTATAAAAGTAAAATATGTATATGGTAAAACGTTCAAACTGTACCCAAGGGTATACATGAAAAGTCAACAATTTCTTGCCATGTAAGACTTTAGTCCCTCTTCTCAGGGGTAAGCATGGTTAACAATTTTGTATGTATCATTCCTGAAATTTCCTAAGCATATACAAGTTATTGTGAATATCAATTTTTACACCAATGTGATCATCCTATCCATGATTTCCTGCACCTCACTTTCCCCCCCTCAATAATATATCTTAACAGGGGCGCCTGGGTGGCTCAGTCATTAAGTGTCTGCCCTCAGCTCAGGTCATGATCCCAGGGTCCTGGGATCGAGCCCCGCATCGGGCTCCCTGCTCTGCGGGAAGCCTGCTTCTCCCTCTCCCTCTCCCCCTGCTTGAGTTCCTGCTCTCGCTGTGTCTCTCTCTGTCAAATAAATAAATAAAATCTTAAAAAAATATATATATATCTTAACAGGTTCAAATCAACACTTCTAAATCTATGTCAATTTTTTTTAACACATAGGTTACTATATCCATCGTGTGGATAACACCATTTCTTTAGCCATATGGACATTTAGATTGCTTCCAGGTTGCTATATAAACTTTGCAGCAATGAACACCTTTCATCATCCATCTTTATCGTAGTGTACACCTACAGAATAAAATCCTAAACACGAGAGGCGCCTGGGTGGCTCCATGGGTTAAGCGTCTGACTTTGGATTTAGCCTCAGGTCATGATCTCAGGGTAGTGAGAGCGAGCCCCGGATTGGTCTCCATGCTGGGGGCATGGAGCCTGCTTCAGATTCTCTCTCCCTCTCCCTCTGTCCTCCCCCTCTGTCCTCCCCCACCTTTAAAAAAAAAAAACCCTTAAATGTGAAATTGTTGGGTCCAGGGAAATGTATGTTTAAAATATTGGAAAATATTGCCAAGCGGCTCTTCGAACTGTGTCCTTAAGCAGATTTTGTTCTTTGGCAAGATAGAAGAGTGTTTTTAATCTTAATTTGCACACATTAAGAAAGAAATAAGGACTTTCAAAGTAGCAAGTGCTTATGATGTCTGTTGCCAATGGAGAATGACTCACATATTGTGCATACAAATAATGCCAGGAGTCCACCTGCCTGAGAGTGGTCGGTCCCTAGCACCGGCTCGCCGAGTGTTCAGGGGCAAAATAAAGCAGAAAACTGCATGTTGCTCAGCAAGCCTGGCTTTCCATTAACTTCCCATTTATAGTATCAGTCGTGTGGCAACGAGCCTGAAACTATCTGGCTACAGGGAGGTAAAATCTTCTGTTGTCTTAACTGAATAAAACAACACAAAATAGTGACACTGATAAAGAAGGAAGTAGAGGGCTGGTGCCAAATATTAATGAATTTGGAACCCACCAGCATATCTACTTTTTATTTTTTTTTAAAGATTTTATTTATTTATTTGAGACAGAATGAGAGAGAGAGAGAGCACATGAGAGGGGGGAGGGTCAGAGGGAGAAGCAGACCCCTCGCCGAGCAGGGAGCCCGATGCGGGACTTGATCCAGGGACTCCAGGATCATGACCTGAGTCGAAGGCAGTTGCTTCACCAACTGAGCCACCCAGGCGCCCAGCATATCTACTTTTAAATGTCTCGGGCACAGAGTCAAGGTAAAACCATCTCCGTGGGAGACGAGCTAAGTCTACAAAGTGAAGAGATCATTTTCATGACGGACCGTGAAGTGTCTTTACTATGGCCGGGAGCTTTTCGCTCTAGCGACACTGTCTATTAGCTGCTAAGTCGCCTGCACCCTCGTCGCTCCATAAATATCGCTGTGGCCTGCAGATCCCGCACTGCCCTAACCACCAGCTCTCATTCTGGGCACATCTATGGCGACTAGGAACGGTCAGGCATTCCTACTGTGCTTTCCGCAAATGTCACCTACGGGACACGATGCATCTCTAGGAAAGAGCCTCTCTTGCTGGAACCTTTTTCATCCTGGCCTGGCAGGGCCTGGTGGGATGGGTAACCTTCAGAGCAAGGCCAAGGGATTTCTCCTAAACTTACTTCATTGCACATGTAACTACTGAACTAAGGATAGCTTAGAAGGAAATGCACTATTATCTCCATTTTACTAACGAGAAAGATGAGGCACAAGAGAAGTTAAGTAACTTCCCTATGGTCACCTAGCTAGCAAATGGCAAGAGAATGGAGATTTGGGGCACCTGGGTGGCTCAGTCGGTGAAGCATCTGCCTTCGGCTCAGGTTGTGATCCCAGAGTCCTGGGATGGAGCCCCTTGCTCGTAATCTCTCTCTCATGCTCAAATGAATGAATGAATGAATGAATGAATGAATGAATGAATGAATAAATAAATAAATAAATAAAAATCTTTAAAAAAAAAGAGAGAGAGAGAATGGAGATTTGAATCCTGCTCTGACTCCAAAACCCCCATCCTTTCTTTCACTATCTGGACAGGCTCTATTTCCATACTTCTTCCCCACCAGCTGAAAAAGGAAAAAGTCAGCAGTGTACCACGTTTGGAACTCACAATGATTTCGAAATGCAGGGTATATGTTACCTTGTCAGAATCCTGAATTATTTTAACATTCTCTGTGCCAAATTTTTCACCATAAAGTTTCACAAGTCTCAGGGAAATCTCTGAGAGGCCGGTGAGCTTTGGTTCTTTATAGATGTACTCCTTCCCATCTTCTTCTTCAAAGAAAGACTATTGTAGAGTGAAACACACCATCACTTATAGTCTGAGCAAGCACAGCACTTAAAGAAAGTGTACAAAATAGCTAGCAATAATATATTTGAAATACATTTTAAATAGTACTGAAAGCCACGTGGCGTGTATTCACTCTTTTAACTTCAAATAAGTAAGAATTTTCAAATTCGCCATCATAGGGACAAATCTTCTATGTTGTACTCTGACCTAATGGATTTAGATATGGAAACCAAAGTGAACTTTACACTTACAGAGCCTCCTGGCCTGCTGTGATCAGCCCTCTATCTAGACACACTCCAAGAACCAGTACCCGCGGCTAGAGCAATCTAATAATTCAAAGGTGAATGTTTAAAAAGAAAAACAACTTTATGAACGGAAGTATACTTACTTGGCCATAAAAGGCAACTCTGAAGAAAGTTCCTAAAAGTCTTTTTTTTGTATGCATAACCTCTAGAACTTTTGTGTAAGCTCCATGAAGAGTTCTATAAACTTGAGTAAGTTTCTGAAAAAGGAAAATATACAAATCAGCTTTGTCTTTTGGTTCATTACTAAATGGCTAAGATACATGCACTGGGTTGGGGGGGGAGGTTTGGGGAAGCAATGCTATTTCCTTTTCAAAATGGTTTTGTTGGGGTCCCTGCCCCTTTGTCACAATTAGACAAAATTCCTCAACCATGTTGTCTAAGGGTAGAGGGGCGCCTGGGTGGCTCAGTCGGTTAAGCGTCTGCCTTCAGCTCAGGTCATGATCTCGGGGTCATAGGATTGAGCCCTGCATAGGGCTCCCCGCTCAGAGGGGAGTCTGCTTCTCCCTCTGCCCTCTGCCCCTCCCTGCCACTCACGTTCTCTCTCTCAAATAATCTTAAAATTTTAAATTAAAATAAAAAAAGCAGATATAAAAATGAGTATATGCCTCAGTGAGGACTGCTTTTATACAAGCTTACAGAAGTTTTCAAAGAGCACCCAGAAAAAGGGAGTAGGTTATTTTCACATTATTAAGAATGTGAAAAGACAACCTATAAAATGGGATAAAATATTTGCCAATTACAGATGTGATAAAGGTGTACTATCAGAAAACATAAAGAACTCTCAGGGGCACCTGGGTGGCTCAGTCGGTTGGGCGTCCAACTCTTGATTTCGGCTCAGGGTCATGGGATCGAGCCCCTTGTCGGGCTCCATGCTCAGCGGGGAGTCTGCTTCTCCCTCTCCCTCTGCCCCTCCCTCCGCTCATGCTCATGTTCTCTCTCTCTAAATAAAATCTTTAAAAAAAAAATCTTAACAAAAAAAGAACTCTCACAACTCAACAACAAAAAGACCAACAACCCAATTTAAAAATGGGCCAAGGTCTTGAATGGACATTTCTCCAAAGAAGACACGCAAATGGCTAACAAGCACATAGAAAGATGTTCAAAATCATTGGTCATAAGAAAGTACAAATCAAATACCACAATGTGATAACACTTCACATCCACTAAGATGGCTTTAATGAAAAACCCAAAACAACAAGCATTGTTCAGAATGTGGAATGTATACATTGCCGGTGGGAAGGTAAAAGGGAAAGCAGTTTGGTGGTTATGCAAAAAGTTAAACAAAGAATTATCCTATGACCCAGCAATTCCATTCCTAGGTATATACCCAAGATAAATGAAAACATATGGCCACACAGAAACTTACACACGAATGTCTATAACAGCAACTATTTATAATAGCCAAAAGGTGAAAACAACCCAAAGGTCTGCCAATGGATGCATGGATAAACAAATTGTGTCATATCCATGCAATGGAAAATCATTCAGCCATAAAAAGGAATAAAGCTCTGATCCAGGCTACAACTTGGAATAACCTCTAAATATTATGCTAAGTGAAAGAAGCCAGACACAAAAGGTCACATCTTTTTTTTTTTAAAGATTTTATTTATTTATTTGAGAGAGAGAGAGAGATAGCAAGAGAGAACATGAGTAGGGAGGAGAGGGAGAAGCAGGCTCCCTGCTGAGCAAGGGGCCCGATGCGGGGCTCAATCCCAGGACCCTGGGATCATGACCTAGGCCAAAGGCAGTGGCTTAACCAACTGAGCCACCCAGGCACCCCCAAAAGGTCACATCTTTATTAATCCCTTTTTATGCCACATCCAGAATAGGCAAATCCAGAGAGACAGAAAGCAGATTGGTGGTTACCAGGGAATGGCGGGTGAGGCGGAGAGTGATTACTTTGTGGGTAGGAGGTGTTTTCCTGGGGTGATGAGAATGTTTTGAAACTAGAGAGAGGTGGTGGGTTTGGACTATCACGAATGCACTGAATGATCCTGAATTGTACACTTTAAAATGGCTAATTGTATGTTCTGTGAATTTCACCTCAATAAAAAAGGGGAGCACAGAAACAGTTGAGCTCAATTGGAGGGAAATTTTCCTTATCTTTATGGCTGTTATCTCGGATACTTTTCAGCCCATCCCATAAAGATACAGTGAAAAATTATACATCAGTGTCCTAGAAACAACGACTACACCTCGTGTAGAACGCCAGGGGATCTGCACAGACCTTTACAAGCCTCCAGGGAAACAGGAGTAGTGTCCCTATAGAAAATACCGTTTCCGGGGCGCCTGGGTGGCTCAGTCGTTGAGCGTCTGCCTTCGGCTCGGGTCATGATCCCAGGGTCCTGGGATCGAGCCCCGCATCGGGCTCCCTGCTCCGCGGGAAGCCTGCTTCTCCCTCTCCCACTCCCCCTGCTTGTGTTCCCTCTCTCGCTGTGTCTCTCTCTGTCAAAATAAATAGATAAAATCTTTAAAAAAAAAAAAGAAAAGAAAATACCGTTTCCTCTCACGTGTAGAGAAGATGTATTTTTCTTTCTTCCCTGTTAGTTAATTGAGGAGCAAAATGCTCCCTGGGTTTCTAACAGCCTGATCTTCAAGCTAGTAAGAAAGTAGGTACTATGGACATTTTACAAAGGTTCTTAGGATGTAATGCTATGAGAAAAGGAGCAATGCCATTTCTTTTCTTTTTTTAAAAGATTTTATTTCTTATTTGAGAGAGGGAGAAGGAGAAGCAGGCTCCCCACCAAGCAAAGAGCCTGACATGTGGCTCGATCCCAGGACCCTGAGATCATGACCCGAGCTGAAGGCAGACGCTTCATGGACTGAGCCAGCCAGACACCCCTGCCATTTCTTTTCTTGTCTCATGGGCTATTCTTTGCCACCTCTATGACCTAGGTTTAATTATTCATCTCTTGCTTATTCATAGAATCACTTGAACTCCATTATGGTTTTTCAGGCATGTCCCATATACACCAAAAGTATGGCAAAGAGAGAAAGGCCTAGATCCTGGGAAAAAAAAGTGAGTTGGACCAGAGCCAGTCTGAAGCAGAGATCAGAACACTATGCAGATGATATTAAATGTATGTGTTTCCCCTCTGGGAAACTTCTTCAACAATGAGAGCGTGCTTGCTATATGTAAGAATAAATGGCTTTGCTTTAAAGGAAAGGGTGGGGGGGCTTGAATCCTAAATCACCCCTTCCCAGCACAGCAGGGGTAGAAATTATGATACAGACTCAGAGACTTGAATATAAAACATTCCTATTCAGTGAGGTTGGCAACAGGTGTTCATTATATACTAGTCTGTTTTTTTTTTTTAAGATTTTATTTATCCATTTGAGAGAGACACGGAGAGAGCACCAACAGGGGGAGGGGCAGAGGGAGAGGGAGAAGCAGACTCCCCGCTGAGCAGAGAGCCGGACATGGGACTTGATCCCAGGACCCTGAGATCACGTCCCAAGCTGAAGTCAGACACTCAACCGACTGAGCCACCCAGGCGCCCCACTACTAGCCTTTATTAATTACCCTTTACCAACAGCTTTGGCTGGCAGACTAAACTGGAAAAACTCATGGCAGGACTATTACTAGTGTCTTAATTACCTCCCCCATTCTCAGCTGCCAGCACCTTTGGTCTCCTCATGGAATTGCAGAGAATAGGCTAGGCCTATGCCTCTTCTCAGAGCAACATGGAAATTCAGTAGCTTTTTTCCATGAAGGTTTGGTGAAGACAACACTGAATTTTTTATGCCCTGAGGGGAAAGGGGGGGGGAAGTGCTAGATTAAAATGTTCTAAGAACCACTTACATAATCAAAATTTAAACTTATATTTTAGATGTTTTACCCTTAATTTCATTTGGAAAATGTATATGAATGTAAGGTAGAATTCTCATTTTAGGATTTCACAGGATTTTGAAGGATAGGAACTTTCAAATTGGACGAATGTGTCAAAACGACACAGTTAAGTATCTATATTCTATAATAAAATACAAATGCCATAATACAATGAACCTTCTAATTTTGAGAGGACACATAGTAGAGGGATAGTGACATAACTACATGACTGTTTTTTTTCCCAAGACCAAAATAAAATGTAGTTGAAGCCAATGATGCAAATGTTTAAATTACCTACCTCAAATTCACGACGTTTCTCATAAATTGGAATGATCAACTTGGAAATCTCAGAAATCACTTCATAACGTTCTGCTTTCCATAAGCCATCCACACATTGTTCTAGCAACTCCAGCAACACTTCCTGCATTAAGAGCAAAATGCAATCAGGAATTAGAGATGGTTTGACAGTTCTGGGCAAATAAATCCTGAACCATTTCAAGTTCACAGAGAACAAACAGAACGTGCACCGAAGGAGTAGGGCTTATGTAACTCTATTTTCTAATTCAAATACTTGAAATATTTGAAATGGAAACCCTTCTTAAAAATATGAGAGTAATCCCTGACCATAGTGAAGTGTACCTATTTATTTTGTTCACTCACACAATGAAGATGTTAACTGTACTTACAAATGTCACCCATTAAGGAGTATCTTTAAGATACTCACAAGAAGATGGGGACTCGGGGAGGACGCCACGTGACTACAGAGACATTGTTTGTTCCAAATGGGAGAACGAATGAAGGTCTGATGGGATAAACCCCACTAAGCTGATGAATGTTCATTGTTGTTTTTTTTTATACTGAAGTTATATTTACACAGAATATAACAGAGTCTTAAGAAGATTTGACAACTTTCGGGGTGCCTGGGTGGCTCAGTCGTTAAGCGTCTGCCTTCGGCTCAGGTCATGATCCCAGGGTCCTGGGATCGAGCCCCACATCGGGCTCTCTGCTCGGCCGGGAGCCTGCTTCTCCCTCTCCCACTCCCCCTGCTTGTGTTCCCTCTCTAGCTGTCTCTCTCTCTCTCTGTCAAATAAATAAAATAAAATCTTAAAAAAAAAAAAAGGATTTGACAACTTTCAAGCTCTTGTGTTAGCGATATGGATGTTTATGAAAATGAAGCTTTTGGTAAAGAATGCTTCCTTCCTGACTGTTGGCCCTAAAACTGGGGAGATTGAGAGGATAATAGCTCAAGATAGAGATCTCTGACTGTGCCAGAATGATAACAGCTGCGACAAATTATTTTATGACCCACCATCTCATGTTCTCAACAATAAGAAGATGAAGCCCATTACTGCGGCTAGCCCTAAGTCTTAACAGCTTGTTTCTATCTCGAAGACATGCTCTTGAGATTTACAGAACTGAATGCTAAAACGGCTCTTCCTGTATGCCCTTTAGCAATTTTGAACTCAACTTCTTCCTAAACTGGTTCTTTCACTTGGGTTTTTCCTAGTCAGCCGGGTCAACACCCTATGAGCCCTGAGCTAGAAAACTTAAGAGTAGTTTTGACTCAGCTCCTGGAATGGGTTCAAGGGTGTCCCTCAAAAAGAGATGTTGAAGTCCTAACCCCCAGTTACCAGAAGGCCAGAATGTCACCTTATTTAATTAATTAATTACAGCACAATCATACTGGAGTACGGTGGCCCCTTAATCCAATATGGCTGGGATCCTCACAAGAAGACGGGGACTCAGGGAGGACCCCACGTGACTACAGAGGCAGAGTCTGGAGTAACACAGCTCCAAGTCAAGGAACGCCAGAGACCAGCCAGGAAGAGGTGAGGAAAGATTGTTCCCACAGTGTCAGAGGGGAACATGGTCTGCTGACACCTTGATTTCAGACTTCTAGATGCTTGAGCTGTGAGACGATACGTGGGTGCCCTCGGTTACGGCAGCCCTGGAGAACCAGTGTGCTCTCTCTCCACTCATCCTCTCATCAGCTCGTTGCCAACTTCCGCCAGTTTGACTACCTAAATATTTCTCAAATCTGACTCTTCCTCCACTTCTACTCTCACTGCTAAAGTTTAAGACCATGTCATTTTTTTCTAATTGGTCTTCCTGCCTCCAGCCTCGACACTTATAAATCTATCTGCCGTAGGCTTCGGATTCCAAGGCAAACCGGACCACGTCCCTCTCCCCTTCTTAAAATCTCATCATGGCTGCCCCTTCTTTCACAGAGCAAAGGACAAGTTCTTTCATTTGGCACACGAGGCTTGCAATAGTCTGGCTGATGCTTCTATAATCTCATCATTCACCATGCCCAGCCTTGTACTTTATGCTCCAACAACAATGAGCTACTAGTAGTTTCCCTGCCCTCACTCTGTGCCTTTGTTCATGCTATGCCCTCTGCCCTTTACACCGCTTCACTTGGTTAACCCCTTTAAGACGGCTTAGGTATCACCTCTTCTGGGATCCTTCTCCTAATCAATACAGACCAGCAAGACACTAGATAACCTTTTATCCTGCTCTGAGAATTCATTGGGTGGATATACATCCCTCGACTTGCCCATTATCTATGTATCTGACTTTCCAAATAGGCTGTGACTCTTCAAGAGTAGTAACAGTATCTTATTTATATTGGTTTCTTTAGTCATTAATGCCAAATTAAAATTTCTAGCAACAGTGGGAAGGAAGGACTTTGGGGGAATTAAAAATCTTTTACAAACTAGTGAGTCCCAGAAATGTAAAGCTGGTTTATAATAGGGAAGAAAAATCCACTGTAATATATAGAACAAAGCAGGATACAAGAGAAAACTGGTACCTCCAACAATAGATACAGAAAAAGCACTTGAAAAAATGCAACATCCCTTCATGATATTAAAAAAGAACTCTCAGCAAACAAGAAGGAGAAGGGATCTTCCTCAATCTGATAAAGGGCATCTACAAGAAACCTATAGGCTGAACACTCATAAGTTTGAGAACGAGTCAAAATGCCTGCTCTCACCACTTGAATTCGACATGATGCTGAAGGTGCCAGCCAGTGAAACAAGGCAACAAAAAGAGAGAAAAGGCATATAGATTGGCGAATGTAAAACGGTCTGTGCAGATGACATGACTGTGTACATAGAAAAGCCTAAGGAATACACAAACCACTAAAACGAATATGCGTATTTAGCGAGGTGGGAGATCGTAAGATCAACATACAAAAATCAATTGTATTGATATATATTAGCAACAATAAATTGAAAAAGAAATCAAGCAATACTATTTACAGTGGCAGCAAAACATCAATTATCTAACAATAAATCTAGCAAAAGACAATAAATCCAGCAAAGCCCTGAAAAATCACAAAATACTGCTGGGAGAAATGAAAGATGACCAAAATAAAGGTTCACTGAAAGATTCAACATTGTTAAGCTTGCCACTCTCCACGTAAACTTAACAAAATCCCCAAAAAACTTCCAGCAGGCTATTTTGAGGAAATCAGAAAAGAGGATTCTGAATTTTATATGGAAATTCAAAGGATGTAGAATAGTCAAAATGACTTGGAAAAAAAAAAAAGCTGGAGGGCTAACACTACCTGATTTCAAGACTTATAAACTTAGAGTAATCAAGATGGTGTAATATTCATATCAAGATGGACAAATAGGTCAGTGCTACAGAACAGAGTCCAGAAATAGGCTGCACACATATAAAGAACTAAAATTTGACCAAGGTGCCAAGTAATTCAATCAGGCAAAAGGAAAGTTTCATTTTCCCCCATATGGTGAGAACCATCTAAATATCTGCTTTCAACCTTGACCTCTATCTAATTCCATGCTCAAAAATGAATTTCAGATTACAGACCTAAATATAAAACTTATAAACAAAGTTTATAGAAGAAAAGGTAAGGGACGCCTGGCTGGCTCAGTCAGAGGAGTGTGCGACTCTTGATCTCGGGGTTGTGAGTTTGAACCCCACGTTGGGTGCAGAGATTACCTAAAAATAAAATCTTAAAAAAAAATGTAAGACAATACATTTGCAATCTTGAGGTAAGCAAAGATTTCTCAGACCAGACACAAAAAGAACAAACCACTAAAGATGGTAAATTGGGCTTCGTCAAAACCAAAACTTTTGGTTCAATAAAAGACTAAATTAAGAAATGAATAAACAAATCAAAGATAAATCTGCACCACATATATCTGACAAAGAACTTATATCCTGAATATATTAAAAAAATGCCTACAAATCAACAATAAAAAAATGAACAATGCCATTTCTAAAAATGGGCAAAAGACTTGAACACACATTTCACAAAAGAAGATAGATGAAAGGCAAAGAAGCACATGAAAAAGTGCTCAACATCATTAGTTATTAGGAAAATATAAATAATGGGGCGCCTGGGTGGCTCAGGAGGTTAAGCGTCCAACTCTTGACCTCAGCTCAGGTCTTAATCTCAGGGTCGTGAGTTCAAGCCCTGTGTTGGGCTCCACGCCCAGTGTGGAGACTATTGAAAAAAAAAAAAGGAAAATATAAATTAAAAACAAAATGAGATACCAATTCATGCCTAATAGAATGGCAAAAAAAAAAAAAAAAAAAGATTAGCCACATCAGATGTTGGTGGGGATGTGGAGCAACTGAAACTCTCGTCCAATCCTGGTGGAAGTATAAAATGGTCCATCCACTTTGAAAAACTCTTTGGCAATTTCTTGTAAGATTAAATACACAACTTTCCTGGGATCCAGCAATTTTACTCCTAGCTATTTACCCAAGAATAATGAAAGGTCATAGATAAGAATGTTTAGAGCAGCCTTATTCGTAACAGCCCCGAACTGGAAACAATCCAAAATTCATCAACAGGAGAATGGGTTAAAAAAAAAAAAAAATCAGTTATCAATACAATGGAATACTATTTAGTAACGAAAAAGAACAAACTTTTGATATACTCAACAACATGGATGTATCTCAAAAACATTAGGTTAAGCAAAAGAAGCCAGACACAGAAGGGTATGTATTGAATGGAGTGAAGGATTCCATTTTTATGACACCAAAACAGGCAAAAGTAATCTACAGTGATAGAAATTAGGTGGTGGGGAGGGGAGACTGACTAGAGATGGGCATAAGAGAACCTTCTGTGAGAATGGATATATTCTATTTCTTGTTTCTGCTGGAAAGTTACACGGATGTATACAACTGTCAAAATTCATCAAACTGTTCACTTAGGAATGTGTTAATTACATCCTTAAAAAGTACTGCAAATCATGGGACGCCTGGGTAGCTCAGTCGGTTAAGCATCTGCCTGCAGCTCAGGTCATGATCCCAGGGTCCTGGGATCAAGTCCCGCATTGGGCTCCCTGCTCCACAGGGAGCCTGCTTCTCCCTCTCCCTCTGCTGCTCCCCCTGCTTGTGCACGCTCTTTCACTCTCTCTCCCTGACAAATAAATAAATAAAATCTTTTTAAAACTAAAAACTATTGCAAATCAAAGGTCAGGAAAGCAGTTTTAGAAACAAATTAATTTCATTATTATTGGTTTAATTCATATATTTAAATACAGGCACTAAAGAGACAACCATTTGTACTTTTCATTTCAATAAAGCTCATAAATCAGTGTCAGTTATTTTTCCTTTGGCTCGGGCATGAGGACGAAGCCTTCTTCCATAAGCTGAAACATACGAAGGCTATTTTTGAACATGATTCTATGGGTATACATCAAATAAAATGTATAAACTATTACTGTAGAACACACAAGAGTTCCAACAAATGTGTTTACATAGAAAACAGATTATAGTTCTTGACTAATAAGAAATGTTGCCACTCTCCTTGAAAGTATTAGGGTCAGCCTCAAGGCTACTTCTGTGAATAAGATGAAGCTGTTATTTGGAAGACAAGAATATAACTTCAGTTGTGCTCAACCATTTATCTTCCGTGAACTCCGCTGAGTCCTTCCACTGGCAGCCCATAACAACTGGAAGTCTCTGGAAAATCATTTAAGTCTAACTAAGACCAAAAAAAAGTGAATTAACTTACCCAAGGCTTCACAGTCAAGAATTGAGCTGGAATTAAAATTCAAGTTTCTAGCATGCTGTAAATATCTACTCTTCTCGGTTCTGGGGTAAAAGGTAACGTCACTGTCAAGTAGGTCAACCATCAAGTGTGACATTTGTGTGGTACTTAATGAGCCAAGAGAGCTTTCACATTTATTTTGAAGTGACCAGGATGGTATTGTCTTTATGTTACTGATGAGGCAAGAGACCCATATAGAAATAGTTAAAGCTTCTAGGCATGTCATTTTAGCTAAATGAACGAGAGCTAACTTAAGATTGTCTTGTATTAAAAAAAAAAAAAAACAATAATTCGGGACACCTGGGTGGCTCAGTTGGGTAAGCGGCTGCCTTCGGCTCAGGTCATGATCCCAGGGTCCTGGGATCGAGCCCCACACCAGCTGCCTTGCTCAGCAGGGAGCCTGCTTCTCCCTCTGCCTGCCGCTCTCCCTGCTTGTGCTCTGTCTCTCTCTCTGACAAATAAATAAATATAATCTTTAAAAAAAAACCAATTCATAAAGTATATCTCTGTCACTTCAACCTGATTGCTTACGTTTCTTAATACAACTCTAAACAATGTATTTCTATGGAGCTACAAACCCTTAAATTTCTGTTTTTGTTCATTTTTCATCTTCCCATTCTTTGCAAACTTCTCCGTGGTTCAGTCTTTGGTTCTCTGGTTTCCACTGGCTATGTTATCTCCCCTCCTCACTCTGCTTTGGTTCTCACACAGATGACTTCCAGATGTGGCTCTCCAACCCTGATCTCTCTCCTCAGATTTGGTTCCAAACTTCTAATGGCCTGACAGTTATTTCCATCTTGATACATTCCTATTTCAAATTCAACACACGTCAAAAACGGAATTCATCATCTTCCCTGGAAAATCATCCACCTGTAGTTTTTCTGGACATCCAAACCCAAAAGCTCAGAGCTACCTTTGACTCTTCCCTTCCCACAGCCAGCAGGCCTTCCTCCTTTCTTCGTAGTGTTTCGTGACTCTGTCAGCAGGTGGGTTTTGGCCCTGACTGCCTCATTCCTGGACTCCTGGGCAGCCCTCTCTCTAGCTCCCACGTTACCGCCAAATTACCCTCTCCTCTTCCTTGCTTTGATCCTGCCATTGTTCTGCCCCCAAAACTTTGAGAGCAATTCAACATTCTGCTGGATAAAGCCCAAACATTCAAAGTTTCTCAAAAATCTGACCTCAACTACTTCTCTCTGTGAACCCAACTGGGTTTAGCCAAAAGGATCCATTCTACTGCCCCGATGCCTTACGCTTTCCCACTTCGTAGCTTTCGTCCCTGCTGGTCTCCTTCTCTGTTAGACCGCCTTCGTGGTGTCCTCTTTCTTCACCCCACCCCTCTCTAATCACAGCTCGCTGCTCTACCTCAGCTCAAAGGCATCTCTCTCACCTTTGACTTTCCATGGAACAGTCCACTGTGTGTATTATTCAAATGGCCTGGTCTTGTTTTGTTCTGTTTTTTTTTTTTCGCATTCCGTGTAGGTAGACATTGGAGGTCAGGGTTTGGCCCTCGCTAATTATTTTATAGCGCCTACATCACCAGCTCCAGAGCCTTGCTCCTAAGTCAATAAATATTTGTTGACTGACAACCAAAGCCGTTCGGTATCCTTATGAAGTTTACAGCAGAAATGTTCCATTTTTAAAAAGACTCTTATGCATACTCTGCTTAGCTGTTACACTGTGAGCTATATTTTTTATGGAAATTTTTCCAAAGCATGTTGACCCTGATCTGGTTACTGGGATGGTTATTTGAAGATGATAAATATCACCTCTCTAAAGCCAGACAATAGGAACAGTTCCAGAGGCAGGGTTCCACATTCCAAATAGGGACATCTCTGCCCTGGGCAGTTTTCATGCTTACAGTTCATTGGTCCTTAGTTCCCTTCCCAATTAAGTTAGCTGTAATAATTTTTTAATATGAATTTTAAGAAGTTAAATTTATATAACTGGCATTGCAGGCCCTGGAATCTTACTTCACTATAATGGACATCCATCATTCCAGCATCTTCTTTCATTGCTCCTTCTTCATCTATATTGGGAGTAATTTTCTTGAAGGCTGAACATCCATTAGGGAATAATTCTGTATGAATAGAAAGCAGTGAAAGGAATTTATTTTTTTAAAAAAAGCATTTTGTAAATAACAGCTTTACAGGGACTGGTTACCCTTAAAAACAAACGCAGATATTTTTGTGCCGATCAAAAATCCTATGTGCAATTTTCAGTCTGTAAAGAATTTTACAAATGATTCCCAACTACTACACATTTTACCAGTCTTTTCCCCCAAAATGCGAGCTCAAGTTACCAACAAGTAAGTTTCCTTCTTGGACTCTGCATCATCTCCAATGGCTAGTAAAGGCAATGCTTCCCTAGTGTCATCTAACACCTTGATCCTGTATGTTTCTCGTTTGTCCCCTAATCAAGGAGGGCATGTACTTTTCAGGTAACCAGAGAATAAACTTTTTTTTTTTTAAAGATTTTATTTATTTATTTGAGAGAGAGAGACAGAATGAGAGACAGAGAACATGAGAGGGAGGAGGGTCAGAGGGAGAAGCAGACTCCCTGCCGAGCAGGGAGCCCAATGCGGGACTCGATCCCGGGACTCCAGGATCATGACCTGAGCCGAAGGCAGTCGCTTAACCAACTGAGCCACCCAGGCGCCCCAGAGAATAAACTTTTGTAACCATTTCTAGTTCCTAATTTCACTGTAGAACTGGAAAAGGAAGTGGGTCATTGGAGGAAGCCTAGCCTAGGACTTGTAAGAGAGGCAGAAAGAGAGAACATATGGCAGGGCTGAAGCATCCTTGGAGAAAAGGGGCAGGCACTGGGAGAATCGGAGCTTTCGGAGTTCGAGGGCTTCAGGTCTATCACTAATTGCGTGATTCGAGACATGCTCATCTCTCTAGAACCGTAAAAAGTTTCATCGGCTGTAAAACAGAGAGAACAGCTACTTCGTGAGAATTAAAGGAAATGCAAAGTGTTTAGAACAGAACCTAGCGTATAGGGAGTGTTGAATGAGTTATTAACGACCAAAGCTACCAATAAATAAATGGGCTTTTCCAAGATTGGACAATTGTTGCCAGCTGGCAGAGTAAGTGAGGATACAGCTGGGCCCCTGGGAAGCAGCAAGTGAGCCCAAGCTGAGAACAGCTGCTGTAGGATCGTGGACCAAATGGTTCCTGTCAAGCGAGAGTCTAGGTAGAGAAGGCAGGCCACGCGGCTGCCCTACACACTCTGGACAGGGGAACATGTCCAAGCAGCTCTTGTCGTGGCTGCCTTCATTTACCCTTCTGTAAGTGGGCTGTAATTTAAGAGTTACGGGAAATCCAGGCTCCTTATAAAAGAATCTGCTAGTCAGTGAAAAGTGGCTGGTCACAAGCGAATAAAAACTGTTGCAATCTATTGTTCTACACCCTCTAGAACAGTGGTGCTTAGAAAGCATGATCTACTCACAGCTAAAGCGCTGGAAAGCTTCCCGAGGTTAGAGGTTGGGGGGAAAAAGAAGGAAGACTTAAAAGAGAGTCAGACTTCATATTTAGGAGATTTCTCAGAATTCTGGTACCAAAAAAAAAAAAAAAGGTCAGGTATTGGGGCTTGGATTTTGCCAACTCCTCTTGTCTAAATGAAAGCTAACTGGACATAGGCCATCCGGTAAGAGGCTTGATGGAGCGTGAGTTATCAAGTAAGCACCATGGTTCTGTGAGAGAATCAGAGAGAGAGACAGAATTCGGGTGAGGGAAGATGGGGTCATTCTGAAGTCCTTCTTCAAGAATGGAGAAACACATTGGGGGCAGTCAGTGGATTTCTGTGAAGGAAGGAGAAGCAGAAATGAAAATGAGATTTACTTTGACCCAATGGACTTTAGGGCCATTTTTGTGCAAAGAAATTAGGTAATAAAAGACACTGAAGATAGGGCATGACACACTCCGTTTCTGAAGATAAGCATGCCTCAAATGGTCTGTGATAGACTTCTAGGAGCAATCTATTCAAAGCGCTGGACCACAACAAGATAAGGAACTGGCACCAGAACATAAATCAATACATCTTTTCCTTCTTTGAGGAAGTCTACGGGCGAACAAATGTCCACTGAATTAAATATGCCCAGTGACATAGCTGATTTACATTTAGGATAATACTCCTTACCTTGCTGTGGACCAGTAACAAACAGGTCTCAGATCGGCCACTCTCTGGGTAGTGCATTAGGAGAATGTTTTGAAATCGAGGAGAAAATGTCCCACTTGATCACCTCTGTGAAGTCAAGAGCCAGGCAGGAGGGAAGAGGGCCCCCAAAACTTGAGCAAAGCGATAGAGTGTAGTCCTCGACAGAGAAAAACCATCAGTCCCTGAAGGCCTCTGGCCGCTAGGTCCATGACTAGGGAAGAAATTCCTGTCTGCTCTGAGATTTATTAAGTGATTCCCAAATCTAGGATTCTTCTAGAATGCTGTAATTTAGGGGAGGACAAAAAGAGGCACACTCCTATGCCTGAGATCAGATGAGGCTACAGCATCGTGGGAGAGAGTCTTCTGGTATATATTTTAAGTAGAAGGAGGGCAAATTATGTTGTTTTTTTTTTCTCAGAAACTGACAGGTTAACACCCACTTTGAAGTTTGATGTCTGCTTCATCTGGCAGAAAGCCTACTGTTATGGATTGCTAGCCTCGGATTCCACTATTCTTACTAAGTGTGTTATCTTGATTTCTATGCCTGATGATGTAACTTTACCTAGAGGAGACTATAACCCCTTGTTTGCCTAATTTATTAGCACCCACCAAACTATCCAATGATATGAGGACCCTTTTGGTTGTGAGGGTCTTTAAAATGCTGGAAAGATTTTCAGATGAAGCAAGTTGCTGAATCTAGAAGTGGCCAGTGTATATACCCCAACAAAGAGAGGCATGCATTTCAGGAACCTCACATAGCCCTGTGTAGCATTACAGAAGGTGGTATTCAAGAGTCTGCTGTCGATCTTTCTGGTATATAACCTGGATTCCTGACCTTGCCCTTCATAGCTATAGCTTCTCGATTCCTGACTGCTGTCCCAGGGAAAGCAAGATGCAAATGGTCCAAGGACAGACCATTACCCTGAGCACAAGTGATCCCAGGGGAAAAAAAAAAAAGTGGGGAGGAGTTTGGAGGATGGGGCAGCAGTCCAACCCTTGATAAAGTAAGACTGCTGGTCAGAAGAAGGATAAGAGGTTGAAAGTCCTGAGAGGAGGGCAGAAGAGGGGAAAGGCTGTGATTGGTAAGGAATCGGGAAATAAAAAGCCTGCAGAACTTAAGCTATCAGATCCTGGGTACAAAGAGTTGAGAAAGGGAGCAACATTACCCTATAAGGAATGAAAAGAACAGACTCTATGGGAAAGGAAATTCCTTTTTGTGGGTTGTTGGGGGAGCCCTCTAGGACGGAAGCTCTGTTGAACCCTGGACGCCAAGTGGGGGTGGGAGAATGCAGAGACTTGACTCTTGTCTTCCCCGGGGGGGCAGAGAACAGTTGTGCCTGCCCTCAGGAAGAGAAGAGGGAGAGGTACATAAAGTCTAGCCTCCAAAGGAGATCTAGAATATTTGGGGCTTCTCAGATAAAACAGAAATAGGGACATTTAGGCCTGGTTTCTATTTTATATCTGTGGGGGTAAGAGTAACCAACACCCAGTAAGCATCACCACTTAGAGGTAACTTACGTAAAAGGAAGAGAATGATAATGCCTAGGATCCCTCTAGTAGGAAGAGCAAGAGCTTTGGCTGACTGAAAGAAGTGGGGGTGGGGGTGGCAGGGAGAACTGCACGTCTCCTTCCCCTTTCCCTTTCCAGTTCGGTGCCTGCAACATGAAAAAAAAGGATCTAGAAATAGGCCATTGCTGGTCTTCTGGAGTCAGCCCCCCAAAAGCGGGGGGGGGGGGGCGGTGCAAGCCTTTGCTTGTTAGGCAACCACCCAATGGACAAACTAGTTTTTTTCCTTAAAAACTGTAAACAGGAGAACATCTGTCTTCAGTATGTGAGCTGGTCGGTAGTATTTCATTTCATTTTGATTAAAAGAAGTGCTTTATAATGACTTCAAGAGAAATGGCATAGGAGTTTGAGAAAGCAAAATTTTTGCAATTGAGCTGTCAAAGATTTAAAATACCTTCTACTAACTCTCCTTCCCCTTTGTCTTCGTGATCAAAGGACACTTAACAGTAGAAAGGTTGTGGAATTGCTCAACTATTCTTGTGAAGTAAGTCTGTCTTTAAGTGTTAATAAAACTTTTTTTTTTTTCTTTTCTGCACTCAACTGTATACTTTTATTTACAGGGCAAATATCCAGCTCTTATCTAGATCCTGAAGTTCTCAGACTGGATAACAGGTTAACGGATTAAGTTTTTAACTTGTGTTTTCAATTAGTAGTCCGCATTGGTATAACTAGCATAGTTTAATCAGCTAATCACCAAAAGAAGGTGTTCTGGATCCTCGGAATGACTAAAGCCAAGGGTGGGGGGAACCCTGAGGATTTTACTTCCGTCATCATTTTGGAATCAGCTTTGCTAGTTTAAGCAAGTAGGATTTTCCAAGTTTAAAAATAGATGGCAGCCTATAAATAAATATGTAAACTCCTAAACTTGACATTATGTTTTGTTTAAAATGCTAAACATTTTTTCCAACTCTGAGAGGGGCCCCCTGATGTCTATGAAGGGTAAACTCTGAAAAACCTCGAAGGGATCATGAAGTAAGTATTTAAATGGGGGTCGGGCAAAATGGGTGAAGGGGAGTGGGAGATACAGGCTTCCAGTTATGGAATGAATAAGTCACAGGAATAAAAGGCACAGCATAGGACTGTAATCACTGGTACTGTAATAGTGTTGTTTGGTGACAGATGGGAGCTACACCCGTGGTGAGGAGAGCATAACGTATAGAGAAGTTGAATCACTATTTTGTGTACCTGAAACTAATGTAACACTGTGTGTCAACTACAGTCAAATAAAAAAAAAAGGCTTTTAAGCACCATTTACACTTACCGAAACATGTCACACTGTTTGGTGTTCAGGCTAGCTGCCTCAAGCTAATGTCCAAAAAAACCACAGCAAAATATATATATATATATATATATATATATATATATATATATATGTTGCTATTTGTCCAGTCTTATATTTTTAAAGCTTAAGGATTGATAATGGAGATGAATAATTCTTGATTTTTGCTTAATTGTAGGGTTTTTGGACTT